>NW_004443970.1:19768114-19794604 GCF_000243295.1 Trichechus manatus latirostris
TGAAGGCTGTGGTCTTTGATCTTCATCAGGAAGTGCTTCAAGTCCTCTTCACTTTTCAGCAAGCAAGGTTGTGTCATCCGCATATCACAGGTTGTTAATGAGTCTTCCTCCAATCCTGATGCCCCGTTCTTCTTCATATAGTCCAGTTTCTTGGATTATTTGCTCAGCATACAGATTGAATAAGCATAATGAAAGTATACAACCCTGAGGCACGCCTTTTCTGACTTTAAACTACTCAGTATCTGTTCCAAAGATTGCTTCTTGGTCTATGTACAGGTTCCTCATGAGCACAATTAAGTGTTTTGGAATTCCCATTCTTTGCAAAGGGGTCTGTAGTGATATCAATGTTTCATTTTTGATATTGGTAATTTATATCTTCTCTCTCCATTTTTTATCTTTCTGTTAGTCTTGTCAGAGTTTTTTTATTTTATTGCTCTTTTCAGAGTACCATTTCTTCTGCTTTGTTAATTTCCTCTATCATTTTTCTATTTTAAATTTCATTTTTCTGATATTTTTAAAATTATTTCTTTTCCTCTACTTGTTTAGAGTTTATTTTGCTCTTCATTTCTAGGTTCTTGTGTTGGGAGCTTAGACTATTTATTTGAGACTTTTTATCTTTTCTAATGTCTGTGTTTAGTGCTATAAATTTTCCTCTTAGCACTGCTTTAGCTGTGTCCCACAGATTTTGACATATTGTATTTACATTTTAATTTTTTTAATATATTTTTGTTATTTCCACTGAGATTTCCTCTTTGACCCATGATTTACTTAGAAACTAGTTGATTAGTTTCCAAATTTTTGGAGATTTTCATGTTTTCTTTCTGTTATTTATTTCTCTTTTAATTACATTTC
This sequence comes from Trichechus manatus latirostris, assembly GCF_000243295.1. NCBI lineage: Eukaryota > Metazoa > Chordata > Mammalia > Sirenia > Trichechidae > Trichechus > Trichechus manatus. Next base: position 19,768,967 of record NW_004443970.1, read on the forward strand.
AGTTGGAGAACACATTCTTTATGATTTCAATCGTTTTAAATTTGTTGAGGTTTATTCTATGGCAGAGAATATGGTGATTGTTGGTATATGTTCTGTGGGCACTTGAAATAAATGAGTTTTCTACTGTTGTTGACTGAAATGTTTTATAAATGTTGATTAGATTTTATTGTTTAGTAGTGTTGTTGAGTTCTAAACCTTTGTTAGTTTTTGTCTAGTCGTTCTATCAATTGTTGAGGGATGGGTCTCTAACTATAATTGTGACTTTATCTATTTCTCCTTTAAGATATATCAGTTTTTAGTTCACATATTTTGCAGTTCTGTTGTTTCATACATGCATACTTAGAACTGCTTTGTCTTCTTGGTGGATTGCTAAAAATGGTATAATTTATCATTATATAACATCCCTTTCTGTCTCTGGTAATATTTTTTATTCTAAAGTCTGCTTTGTCTTATATTAATCTAGTCATTCCTGCTTTCCTTTGAGTAATGTTTTCATGAGTTAGCATTTTTCATCCCTTTATTTTCAAACTACCTTCATGGTTTTCTTTGAATTGAGTTTCTTGTAGACAGTATATAGTTGGATCATGTTTTTAATCCAGTCTGCCAATATCTGTCTTTTAAATCATGTTTAGATTGTTTACATTTAAAGTAGTTAATGATATTTTAGGGCTTAAGTTTTCTGCTTGTTCTCTCTCTTTTTTTCCCTTTTTCTTTTTGTTCCTCTGTTTCATTTTTCCTGCCTTCTTGTGGGTTACTTGAACATTTTTTAGAATTTCATTTCGGTTTACCTATAATGTTTTTTAGTGTATCTCATTATATACCTTTTTTAAGTGGTTACTCTAGTTATTACATTACATATACATAACTTATCACAGTTGACTGATGTTATCATTTTATAAGTTCGAGTGAAGTAGAGAAATCTTGCCTTCTTTTATGTCTCCGTCTCATCTCCATTTATAACACGATTGTCTTAAATATGGCCTCTACAAACATTTAGAACCACATCAAGCAGCACTATAATTTTGATTCAACTGTCACATACAATTTAGAAAACTTGAGGAGAAAGAAAATCTGTTGTATTTACCCATATTTTTGCTTCCTGTCTTTTTTCTTCTTTTCCTGATGTTCCAAAGTTCCTTCTGTTTTCATTTCCTTTCTGTTTAGAGAATTTCCATCAATTATTCTTTTAGGGTAGTTTGTTGGCAGCAGATTCTATCAGTTTTCCTTCACCTGAGACTATCTTGATCTTCCATTCATTCCTGAAGAATATTATTGCTGAGTATGTGAGTTTGGATTGACAGTTCTTCTTTTTAGCACTTGAAAAATATTGTGTATTTTCTTCTGGTCTCCATGGTTTCTGATGAGAAAACCATTGTCATTGTAATTGCTTTTCCTGTATGAATAAGATGTCATATTTTTTCTGGCTACATTAAATATTTTTCTTTGTCTTTAGTTTTCAGAAGTTTAATTATGATGCTTCGTGGTATGGATTTCTGTAGGTTTGTTCTGTGTGAGATTTGCTCTGCTTCTTGAATCTTCAGGTTTATACCCTTGGCCACATTTGGGAAGTTTTTAGCCATTATTTCTTCTAGTAATTTTTCAGCCCTGCCTGTCTGTCCTTTGCTTCTATGACTTCAGTGACACAAATGTTAGATCTTTTGTTATAGTCCCACAGATCTCTGAGACTCTCTTCATTTCTTTCTGTAGTTCCACTTGTGTGATTTTTATGGTTCTGTCTTCCAATTCAATAATTTTTCTCTCTCCTTTTCATTATGCTGTTGAGCCCATCCATGAGATTTTTAATTTTGGTTACATTTTTCAGTTCTGAAATTTTGTTTTTCTTTATGTCTTCTGTTTCTTTGCTGTGACTTTCTATATTTTTCATTTACTTCAAGTGTGTTTGTAATTGTTCATTGATGTATTTTTATCATAGTTACTTTAAAATCATTGTGAAATCACTCTAACCTCTCTGTCTTCTTTGTGTTGGCATCAATTGATTGTCTTTTTTCATTCAGTTTGATATCTTTCTGGTTCCTGGTATGAGTGATTTTCAATTGAAACCTGAAAATTTTTGTATATGAGACTCTAGATTTTATTCAAACCTTCAGTTTCAGCTGACTTTTTGTGACATTGCTCTGACAGAGGAAGAGGGAACTGCCTCAATACTGCCAGGGAAGTAGAAGTCTAGGTTCTCCAATCAGTCTTAATTGATACTAAAGAAGGGGATTCTGCATTACTGCCAGGTAGGATGAGAGTTCTGCTTCCCATGCTATCTCTACTGACACTGTGGTTGGAGTGAACCCATTCCTACTGAATGATGGTGAAAGTCCTGACTGTCCACTTGGCCTCCTCTAACACCACATGGCCCAATAGATAACTTAGTTTCTCAGTGTGAGTTAATACATTGGGGTCTGCGTTATAGAATACTTTTGGGGAAAAGTCCCCTACAAGTCTGAGACCTAAAATATCAGCATGTGCTGTTTCCTGCTTTTCATAGGCAGCAAATGGGGTTAGCAGACTATGACAGTTACAAAAAAAGTGGGTGTTCACCTTTCTAGAAAGTCTACCATATCAAAGATGGAGAAAAATATAACCCAACAAAATATTTTTCCCAAACTCTTTTTATTTATAGTTTCTACTGGCTTGCTTTCTGTGCTTCTACTATAGAACTGGAGGAACTTGCCCCTCAGTGTTCTGTAGAAGGAAAGAGAATTATGATTGAAAGTCAACACAGGCCTCCATCAGTTTCTTCTCTAAAAGAGAACAATAGAAAGGATCAAAAACATGGAGAAGGATCACCCACCTGGCCTACAGAGACTTGGCTACAATGGATGGATACCCCTTTTCTTGTGGGTCCACAAATCATGAAATGATTAGCTGTCAGTTCAGGATGAAGAATCATTTATACAATTAAACAGTACAACTTAAACAGTGGGCTAGAAGCTGGGCTGGAGGCATCTTAATTCAGCTTGGCGTTGTTTGGTCAGGAAATGAAGAAAGTCTCTGGATAAAGTAAAACTCTTTGTGTCCCTTTATTTTGGCCCCTATTTTTACCAAATTTCCTTCTATTTTGGATTAAAAGAATCAAAATAAGAGAGAGAATTTTTCCATAATTTGAGGATACCATATGAGAGTCTGGAGTGTCTGGGTGGCACAAATGGTTACGTGCCGGACTATTAACTGAAAGGCTCGCGGTTCATACTCAACTGGAGCTGCCTCGGAAGACAAGCCTGGAGATCTACTTTTGAAAAGTCACAGCCTTGAAAACCCTGTGGAGCAGTTCTACCCTGCACACACAGGGTCGCCATGAGTCAAAACTGACTAAATGAAAAGTAACAATAACAACATACAAGAGTCTGGTTTTATGCCTCAGTCTTGTGAACTTGGTTAGTAAGACTTTCCTCTTTAGATACAGAGTTATTCCTTCTGCACTGCCAAAATTAAGTTTTTGAACCTGAAGGACCAATGTAAATTCATCAAGATAATGTCTTCTGGTCCTTGGAGGCTCCTTGGAAAGTAGCTATGGTGTCTTCTTAGATGTTACCTTGGGTCACTCCTCTTTTCTGCAGGGAACTATTAAAACTATTCTGTACAAGTCTTGGTGATGAATGTTCTTGAGAATAAACATGTAAGTACAACAAGGCTTCTAAACCCCAAGGAAGATCTAATGGTCAAAATAGACTTGTAAACAACTAATTTCCACACTGGACAGAATACTATAAATTTCAAATAGCTATATGCTCTGGGATCACTGAGTAAGGAGTGATTTCTTCGGTCTGGGTAGCTGGGAAGGTTTTGTGGAAGATATGGCGTTTGAGCTTGTAAACGTTCATAATGATTGGTGGGCACGAATCTGAGAGGAAATGCTTGGCATATAGTAAGTGTCCATTAAATATGTGGTAACTAACAGCTCCTGCAACTTGATAATACCTTCTCTGAGCTCCTTCCTACTATACTTACGATTCGGTATCACAAAAATGACCACTTACACAAACAGCTTTTTTAGGGAGTAGGGAAGGTACTTGCTTATTCTCACCTACTAGTCTATATATAAGGAGCCCTGGTGGCGCAATTGTGAAGCACTTACTTGGCTGCCAACTGAAAGGCTGATAGTTCAGACTCACTCAGGGGCTCCATGGGTGAGAAGACCTGTCCATCTTCTCTCATAAAGATTAAAGCCGAGGAAACCCTATTAGGCAGTTCGTCTCTGTAAAGTGGAGTCACTATGATTTGGAGATGACTCCATGGCACCCAACAACAAGAGGCTATAGATTTCATAAGTCTGTGTTATGTCTTTGTATTCCTGCTGCTGATGTAATGCCTTGTGTTGCTGTTGTTGTTGTTGGTTGCTATAGAGTAAGCTCTGACTCGTGATGACATCATGTATAAGAGAACGAAACATTTCCTGGTCCTGTGCCATCTTCATGATCATTGGTATGTTTGAGTCCATTGTTGTGGCTACTGTGTCAATCCATCTCATTGAGAGTTTCCCTCTTTTTGCTGACCCTCTGCTTTATCAAACATGATGTCCTTTTCTAGTGATCGGTCTTTCCTGTTGCCGTGTCCAAAGTCAGTCAAAGTTTTGCTGTCCATGCTTCGAAGCAGCATTTCAATTGTATTTTTTCTAACACCTGGTACATATCAGGTATTCCAATGATCTTGTTTCTGCAGTTAGGTTATTAAGAGGTTTGTGAGTCTCATTTAAGTCTCAACGTATAATGCAGAGTTGCTTCATACGGTTGGCACACAAATATTGCTGAGGATGACACTGATGGATTGAGGAAAAAACAATCAAGCTTTCTTGAGATTCTGAGCCTGATTTTCTCGTGATAAGGTAATTATATAGCTAATTAAGGCTAAAAGAAACCTGACGTTTTCATTTGCACTGAACTACCTGGAGTGTAGGTTTGCAGTAATCAAATTTAATGATTTCACTCTCTGTCTTCTCAAACTTTACAGAAAAGATAGAGCACTAAGCTGTCTTAGTAATCTGAAAAGACTTAGAGTTAAAATAATGGACAAGCATCTGTTTAAGAGGGAGAGAGAAAGAGAATAGAGATGTCATTTTTATCTTTCGAAAAATGATCACCCCACTTACTGCATTTTGGTAAATGGTGAGTAGATATCTATTAAGATAATGATCGGAAAGCTGAATGAAATTGCTGCTCGAGGTCAAGAGTGGACTGTGGGAGATGGGCATTTGGGAAGATAAAAGATACTGCACATTCCCACCTTCTCCCCACTTTACCGTTTGTCTCTTAATATGAAGTCTTTTCCCATTGTCCTGTTACAGCAACCCTGTCTACTAGATACTTGGAGTAAAAATCAAAAACATTGATGCGGGTGTTTGCTGGGACAATAGAAAAGAAGGGTTCACTTCAGGTCCATGCAGGTGTGAAGAACAGAAACAGAGAGAACAGCTGGGGAACAGGATTCTTGGGATCCAGGCCTGGAGCCACAGATTAGTAAAGATGAGCTGCTTTTGTGAAGGCCTCCGCCTCTCTAGAAGGAGTCCTGTTGGCACAATGGTTGAGCATTTGGCTGCTCACCCAAATGTTGGTGGTTCAAATCCACCCAGTGGCTCTGTGGGAGAAAGAACTAGTGATCTGCTTTTGTAAAGATTGCACCCAAGAAAACCCTATAGGGCAGTTCTACTCTATCACATGGAGTCACTATGAGTCCGAAAATCGACTTGATAGCACCCAACAACAACAACCTCCTCTATAATGGTACTGTGGACCCTCATCCCACACAAGTGAGGTAGGTGCTGGTCTATGCTTTTCTTTTCTTTTTTTGGTCATCAACTAAAGCATTTATTAAATATTTTTATAATACAACTACATAATAACCAAGCTCGTTGCCATTGAATTGATTCTGACTTATGGCAATCCCGTGTGTTACAGAGTAGAACTGCGCCATAGGATTTTCTAGGCCGTAATCTTTACGGAAGCAGATCACTAGGGCTTTTATCCATTGTGCTTCTGTGTGGATTCAAACCACCAATGTTTAGGTTAGTAGTCTAGTGCAAATTGTTTGCACAACCTAAAGACTTTGCCTACATATGAATAGCGTAAGTGTATGCGTGCATATACAAAACCTGTTGTACTAAATTTAGAATTACTATGGACTTTGTCAAGATTCCATTCAGAAATGTCAAACCACCATGAAAAATTAGGTTATATAGTTTTTCTTAATGCAATGTGCCTTAATATTAATTCTCTTACACATTTAAGGTAAGAATCACTGCACAAAAAGCAGAGGAATCCCATTCATTACCATTAAATGCTGTAGAACATCATAGGGGTTGCATTTTTAATAATTTTTTTTAATTTTCAAATTTATTGAGGAATAATGTTTGCACGATAAATACATTCATTTAAAGTGTACAGTTCAGGGTTTTGACAGTTGCATATACCCATGAAACAAACTCTAGAATCGTGATTCAGACCATCTCCATGATCCACAAAAGATTCCTCAAGCCCTTTAAAGTTCATTCCTCCCTCTGGCCCTGACCCCAGGCAATCACTGAGCTTCTTTTTGTCACTATAGATTTGTTTTCATTTATAAATGGAATCATGCATGCATCTGGCTTCTTTCATTCAGCATAATGATTTGAGATTCATCCATGCTGTTGTATGTAACAGTGGTGCATTCCTTTTTATTGCCAAGTAGTATCCCATTGGATGGATCACACCACAGTTGGTGTATCCATTCACCTATTGATGGACATGTTTTTCTAGTTTTTGGCTACTGTGAATAAAGCTGCTATGAATATCCATATGCAAGTCACTGTGTAGACATACGTTTTCATAATACTTGAGAGTGGAATGACTGGGTCATGACCTTTTGAAGGACGAGCAGATTATGGCTCAAAGAGATTATGTAACTAGCCTAAGATTGCAAATAAGTGACATGGCTGAGGTTTGAACTCAACTCAATTAAAGTCCAAACTCCAGCTCTTTTCTGGAATTGGAGACAGGTTAGTGTTACTGGTTGAAGGTGCAGGCTTTTCAGAAGCCAAGAGATAATATAAATCCATGTAAATGTGTTAGCTGTGTTAGTCCTCTCCGTTTAGTTTATTTCTAAAAACAGTTATTGAGCTTTATTATGTGCTCTGCACTGGGCCAGGTGCTGTTGCTACAGGAGCAACTAACGCACTGTCCATCGTCAGGGTGAGGAGTGGGCTTAATCTCCAATGGGGTCGGCAGAGAATATAAATGCTCCAAGTGCTGTCAATGGGCCAAGCTCAGATTCTGGCTGAAGGAACATATGGAGGAAACCCTAAGCAATTTGGTATAGTTCAAAAATGTGAGGCAGGAAGCAGAGAGAATAGAGGTTGAGATAGATGAGGACTCTACCAGGCATCACAAACTCAAACACCTGTGAGGCCAAACAGATAACTCAAATGATGAAATGCAGTAGGGAGAGATGAAGACTGTGGTGCATAGGTGAATTCATACCCCTTCTAAATGGGGCATCTCGTCTTTGTTCCAGCTTTTTGGGCCACACCAGTATAGGCTGTCATAATACTAACAGTGACATTTACTGAGCACATATGGTCAAACACTAGTTCATTTATTTCTTGTGTTGTTACCTCCATTTTACTTATGAGAAAACTAAGTCATTGTCTTAGGGCTCTCTAGAGAAACAGAACCAGTAATAATAAACACACACACACACACACACACACAAAGGAAGAGATTTACTTCAAGAAATTGGCTCACTTGATTGTGGGCATCCAAAATCTGCAGGTCAGGCAACAGGCTGGAGACTTCTGCAGGCTTATGTCCCAAAATCTTAGTTCAGGAATGGCAAGAGTGTAAGTGAAGAGAGACAGTGAGTTCTGCCAAAATATCTATTTATAGTCTGGAGGCAGCACACACCCTAAGGACACTCCCTTTTCAACTGATTGATTAGTTACATTACATTCTATTACATTTTGAAAGGTGATTATATTGCATTGCAGTTTACATTACGAAACAGCAACTAGACTAGTATTTGACCAAACCATTGGAAACCATCGCGTAGCCAAGTTGGTGCATAAAATTACCCATTAGAGGCAAGAAGAGTAACTTCTCTCTTCACAAAAGAAGCTGGAAATCTTTACCTTTAAGATGAAATGTTCAAATTATTAGAACATTCTGCGCTGAACAAAATTCATCTCTGAGTTGAATTCTGTCATTTGAGATCTTTGTTCTGTATCCCAAATGGCCTCATACACTGCATGAAGAATTCAAACTCTATCCTGGGGCGAAGGGGAGACGTGGTGGGGTATAAGCAGGGGCAGTGATGCCAATTTCAACTCTGGAAAGATCATTCTGACTTAGAGTGGAGAAGAAGTTTAAAGGCAAGAGGCAACTAGGCCAAGAGTAGGGGGAGGCAAGTGAGGGGCCTAGGGTGCAAAATTTAAGGAGGGACTCATTTTCAGGGTCCTGTGAGTGCCAGTAACAAAAGACTCAAACCAGCTTAAAGAAGAATCCCAAGGCTACTGCAGGATAATCAGATTGCAGGGCAGAGCAGGGCAGGGAGAGTAATATCCAGCAGGGGGCACTTCCCTGGACACAGATCACATAATGACTTCACCTTGGGATTTGGAGTGGGTTGTTCTGGGTTTGACTAGATTACTTCCCTCATCCTCCCTGTGACCTGGTTCAGGACTCTCTGAACTCTCTGAGTCTCTGTTCTTCTTCTGTCAGTAAAGGTGAGAATTTGCTCTAAAGTTGATGTGGGAATCAAAGGGAAGAGAATCTTGTAAACTTGAGGATAGGGTATGGTCTTAGTTTTCTAGTGCTACTGTAACAGAAATACCACTAGTGGGTGGCTTTAAAGAATAGAGATTTATTGTCTCACAGTTCAGGAGGATAGAAATTCAAATTCAAATTGTGGCTATAGAGGGAGGTCCTTGTTTATTTCAGCTTCCAGCAGCTACCAGCAATCCTTGGCGTTCCTGACTTGCATATGCATCCGTCTCCTTTACCTATCTTCCTCTTCTCCCTGTGTATGTCTCTGTGTCCATTCTGCTGTTTTTATAACCCCAGAAGTGATTAGATTTGGAACCCATCCCACTCAAGTATGACCTAATTAACATAAAACAATCTTATTTCCAAACAAGATCATATGTACAGATATAAACCAGATAAAAACAGTTGCCATGGAGTTGATTCTGACTCATGGTGACCCCATGGGTGTCAGACTAGAACTGTGCTCCATAGGGTTTTCAATGGCTGCTTTTTCAGAAGTAGATCACCAGGCCTTTCTTCTGAGGCATCTCTGGGTAGACTCAAGCTTCCAACCTTTTGGTGAGCAGCTGAGCATGTTAACTGTTTGTACCACTCAGGGATTCCATTTTCAGGTATCAGGGCCAGGCTTTCAATACATATTTTTGAGGGACATAATTCAATCCATATCTATATAAATTTATAATTACTTCGGGGGGGGGGGGCAGGGGGTAGCAGCTCCTTCTGGGAAGCTGGACCTGCAAATTACCAGTCACTGAGAGCCCTGGATGAAGTCAAGACACCATGGTCCTTGCCCTGCCACTTTCTGGCTGTGTGGCCCTGAGTAAGTCACTTTACCTCTTTGCAGTTCTTTCCTTCTATAAGTAAAAGGATTGGCTTAGACGTTTAAGGTTCTTTCCAACTCTGAAAGGAAGAGAAAAAAAATCTATAAACACAGACAAAAAATGTAAAAGAATAGCAAACTCCTAGACTGAGATGACAAAAGGATTTATCCTACCGTGCAGTCCGAGTAAGGAGCCCTCGTGGCGCAGTCGTTAAGAGCTTGGCTGCTAACAGAAACGTTGGCAGTTCAAACCCACCAGCCGCTCCATGGGAGAGATGTGGCAGTCTGCTTCCCTAAAGATTTACAGCCTTGGAAGCCCTATGGGGCAGTTCTATTCTGTCCTATACGGTCGCTGAGTCGGAATTGACTGGATGGCAACAAGTAACAGGTAGTCCAGGTGGATGTTTTGCTCGTCATCTGTAGACATTTTCCTGTCTGTTCAATCTTTACCCTGCTCCGCGGGAGCAGGCTGAGTCTTAGTGGCTTGGTGGCATGATTTCTAGAGTCCTGGGCCAGCCCTTCTGCTAAAAGTCTCCCCTGAAGATGCGGCCACCTCATCTTTAGTGGTCATTGCTTTGTACAAAGTGAAAATGCAAATATCCAGGGAGGACACTGTTCTTTAGGGGCAGCTGTTGCTTTTATACCTCCATCCTTGGCACCGCTGTGGCCTCGCATCTCCTTTCCCAGGTCAGTGTGCCTGGCAGGCAGCTCCGTGGCTCACTTGGGCTCGGATCAATGAGAGGGGCTGGGGGCTTCTCTCTGCGTTTCCAAAAATGAAGAGAGTGATTTAAATCAACTCCCTGAGTTTAAGAGGTTTACTCTTCCTCTGAGAGGAAAATCTGAAGCAAAATCTTAAGTAACAAAGTAGATATGTACATAGCACAACAATAGCAGTTATAAAAATGCTTATGTAGCAGGGTTGACAAAGGCATTATCTTACCAGCTGGCACTAGAATTCCTCTTAGGGGGACTTTCTTTCTTTAGGAAAATCCTTTGATTAGCCTCTTGGGAGTGAAACCCAGAGGGCATGGATTAGCAGGAGAAGACAAAAGAGAGAGCTAAATTGCTCTGTATTAAAAAATAGAAGGAGAATTCGGGAGGTGGGAAATAAAGAAGGGAAAAATAATACAGTGGGAAGTTGGAGGCTAAGCTGAGGTTTCTTTTTTAACACGTAACAGTGGTAATTGTCGTAGCTAACGTTTCGTGAGGACTATGTGCCACATAAGGTACCAGGTTTTAGGTAGACTGTCTATATATAACTGTTCTCTGGGTAGCGATAATTATTATCTCTATACTGCAGGTGTGGAAACTCAGAAAGGGGTGAAGTAACTTGCCCAAGGCCATAGAACTAGTGGGAGAAACAGAATTTCAAACAAACAAATAAACAAAAGTCCACTACAGATTTGTGTGTTTGTGTTTATGTGTTATATATTATAAATCCCTCTATCTTTCCAAGCCTTGAGTAAATGAATTCTGCCTCCAGTGAGGGCTGTCCAAGGGTCCGCTAAGGCTTTTGTTGTTAGGTGCCCTCGAGTAGCCAGTTCTTTTCTCTCATGGAGCCACTGGATGGGTTTGGCTGGGTTTGGCTGAGCACTTAACTGAACACTTACCTGTTGCACCACTAGGGCTCCTTCCACTAAGGCTAGAAGGTCTCTTATAAATCTTAGAACAACACCACTGTCTTTGTTATTTAGTGTTGCCATAACAAACGTTATCACAAGTGAGTGGCTTTAAAGAACAGAAATTTATTTTCTCACAGTTCTGGAGGCTAAGTGTCCCAATCAGTATCTCTGCTGTGTCGATCCTTCTGTGAGCCTCTCTCCTAGTTTCTGGTGTAGCCAGTGACCCTTGGTGTTCCCCTCTGGTCTCTGTGTCTATCTGCTCTTTTTATAACTCAGAAGTGATTAGGTTTAGGACCCACCCTATTCTAGTATGACTTCATTAACATAACAGAAAACTCTAAATAGGGTCATTATTTACAGGTACAGGGGTTAGAGTTTCAACACATATTTTGCGGGGGGCGCAATTCAATTCATAGCAATTGCCCATCATCTTTGAGAGATGACAAATGGAAACCTGGAACCATGTGGTACATGGTCAAGTGGTTTGGAGTCATAACTAGGACTAGACTTCAAGGCTTCCTACTCCTGGTCTCCAGAGCTCTTGCTTTTTGATAAAGCTGTGAATTTAGGTACCTATTATATTTGGATACCTTCTGCAGTTCTCCTCAAACCAAACTCCTTAGCTTGGCATATGATGACGTTCATAATGTGTCCAAAGACTGCCTCTCACCGCTGCTAATAATATCCTGTCCACATGCGCTGTATTCCACATGGCCCAAAGCAGTGTGGGCAGCTCAGTTCCTTGCTACGTGGACCTCTCCACAGGGCAGCTCACAACATGCAGCTTGCTTCAGTAGAGCAAGCAAGGAGAGAAGGAGAGAGAGGGATAGAAAAAGAGAGAAGGGAAGAGAGGGATAGAAAAAGAGAGAAGTCATAGTCTGCTGTAATCTAATCTCCGAGTGATACCTCATCACTCTGCCATATTCTATGTCTTAGAATCAAGTCACTAGGTCCAGCCCATGCTCAAAGGGAAGGGATTCCATAGGACCAGAATACCAGGAAATGGAGGTCATTGGAGCCATTTCAGAAGCTGCCTGTCACAGTACTCTCAGGGGATGTCCCGGTACCTGAAGCAACTGTCTTTTGGAAAGTCTTCTGGCCATATGAGAGGTAACCTCAGTCCTGCAAATTTTCTTTCCCGCTGCCCCTCCCTGGCCCTCTTGAAGAGCTGTGAGTCCTCTCCTTTCTGCTTCTGGTAAACCTCTATTGCTGCATTTTCTACATTATGTTGTAATTATTTTTTTATGTGCCTGACTTCCTTCTAGACTGTGAGTTCTCCAAGAATAGAAATGTGATTGTATTCATCGAGCTGTTCCAGAGCCTAGCGCAGTGCTCGGCATGTAGAAGATGCTCAATAAATGTTTGATGAATAAATGAATAAAATGGAACAGGCTCTGCTCTGCAGGCTGCGCAGTCAGGGGCCTGTGGGATCAGGCTATGAGTGAGACAGAATTTTAATGAGCAGTGGAAAATTCAAGAATGTGAGACATCTAAGGGCTGCTCGTCTGACTTCCCTGCCTTCAGCTGCAGGGTTTCTGAAAGGCAAAGATGGATATAAAAAAAAAAAATTGGGGGCTGGTTAAAATAAAATCAGAAGAGTGCACATATTATTTTAGTTTTTCATCGTGAGAATTTCTGCAAAGATGGTGCTTATCTTCATATGTAGACCTGGAACTAGGATAGGTCATCTCTTTAATCTTAAAAGCGTAAAGCAGGAGTGGAGGAGTAGGTAAGATTAAGATGTTGGGAGGAATAACAAAACTACAATTTACTGAATTCTTATTTACATGCCTGACACTTTGCTAAACTCTTTACATACTGGCTGCCGTTGAGTCAATTCCAACTCACTGTGCTCCATGGAGTTTTCAATGGCTGATTCTTCAGAAGTAGATCACCGGGGCTTTCTTCCAAGGTGCCTCTGGGTAGACTCCAACCTCCAACCTTTCGGTTAGCAGCCGGGCATGTTAACCATTTTGCACCACTCAAGTACTCCACTCTGTACATACACGACCCTGCTTAATCCTTACATCAACGTGGCAAGTCGAATTGCCATCATTTTAAATAAAAGAAAACTGCTCAGAGTGTTTTAATAAACAGCCCTGGGATGCATAGTTTTCGGGCCTCAGAACCCAGATTCACTCTGGATCTTCCTGACTTCAATGCCACTGCCCTTTCTCTCCTTAGATACTCTTTCTCCTAAAATGCCTCAGTTGTCTTCTCTCTGCTCTTGCTTTATTCTCCCTCTACAATTTGGCTGTTGCCCAACTGTGCCTTGAGCTGTGAACCGATCCTTTGCATTTTAAACTAAGCTCTGGAGGGTCACAGATTCTTAGTCCAAACGAAACATAAAGCAGCCTGGAGTCTAGCAATGGAGCTAAGAGGTAACGTTTGCTTGGTTTTCTATTTTTACCTTGCCAGATCTTGCACTTCAGTACAGAAGACAAGAACAAGGCAATTAACACTCAAGAAATCACATTGCCAAATTTTGCTCTGTGAAAGAGTTAACTTGTGATTCTTTTTCAGAAGGTATGGTCCCTTTAGCTGATACCAATTATTTAAACTGGATCTTTGTTTACTGCAAAACGAAATCTGTCCTGATCCCGAAAGAGTGAGCTATCAAAGTAGGCAGGAGACCAGAGGCTGGAGCTGTGCCTCAGACTGAAAATGGTTCTGATGGGTTTGTGAGCTGATGGAACAAAACACTCAAGCATTTGGTGGCTCAATATAGTTAAGAGTTTTGACTACGAGGTGATTGACTGACCACATCTCCTTGAACAGCCGATCCTACGTTGCTACCACCTCACAAGCATCTTTCTTCTCCTACATTACTTGTGTTGCAAGGTGAAAAAATAAATATTTGACAGAAGACATTCATTTACCCAAGTTAGGATGCTAAGAGTGATTTCTCTTCTTGATATGCTTTCTGGAATTCTCGTGGGCATAATCACCTAGACTGTTTATGAAGGTTGGAGTACCTATCTACAAAAATATGCCTAACTTTGTCATCCTATATGTGTAGCCTATCCTTTTAAAATATTACCTATAAGAGATAAACAGATACAAAATAAGAACATGCAAGGTCAGTTTTAATTTGACATGCAGGGCTATTTTCTGGCAGAGAGGGAAAAAGGAGGTTCATGCATTTGGCAATTACTTCTCAGTTTGTCTTAAAATTTTTCTCTGTAGGGTCCTGTACAGAGCTGGAAAAGTACAGAATTCTAACTCACAAAAAAAAGACCAGATTTACTGGCCTGACAGACTGGAGAAACCCCGAGAGTATGGCCCCCGGACACCCTTTTAGCCTGGTGATGAAGCCCCTCCCGAAGTTCACTGTTCAGCCAGGGGTTGGACAGCCTCATAAAACAAAACAGGACTAATGAGGCACAGCAGTCCAGGGACAAGGACTAGAAGGCAGGAGGGGACAGGAAAGCTGGTGATAGGGAACCCAAGGTTGAGAAGGGACAGTGTTGACATGTCATGGGGTTGTTAACCATTGTCATAGGGCAATATGTGTACTAACTATTTAGTGAGAAACTATTTGTTCTGCAAACCTTCATCTAAGGTACAAAAAAAAAAAAAAAAATTATCTATGTAAGATCAAATTGACAACAGCAACTCAAAACATTTGATGGGAAGCCTAGGGGGCAGTGAGCTGAAGATAATGGTGATGGAATAATTTGGAAAAGGATAGTGAGAATAGCAGCACAGCTGGAAGAATGTAACTGATGTCACTGAATTGTACATGTAGAAACTTTCGAAATGGTGTAACTTTGGCTACGTATATTTTCACCAAAAAAAAAAGTCCTCAAGGTCGAGAAGGGAGAGTGTTGACATGTCGTGGAGTTGTTAACCAATGTCATAAAACAATATGTGTACTAACTGTTTAATGAGAAACTAGTTGCTCTGTAAACCTTCATCTAAAGTACAATAAAAAAAATTTTTTTTAAATTTTTTTTCTCTGTCCACAGAGGTTTTACCCTTATTTTCATCCTCCCAAGATTGTACTCTGCACCCCTTCCACAAATCCAGAGAGTGCATCCTCTCTTAACTGGGGAATCCAGAGAGGGAGCTGCATGTCCATGATTGATTGTAAGAGTTCAATAGTGCTGCATCTTGAGTTAGGACAAGTCACTGATCACTCAGCCAAAACTTGCAGGGCTACAAGTGTTTTGGAATTTAGATCATTCAAATTTTCAAAAGGTAACTCAGTGTATATACTGGATACATTATGTGATACTACAACAGGGATGTGGAGAGGCAATCTGCAATCAAACCTGACTATTTCTGCAGGAAAATATATTACTAATCATACTATATAGGATAAAGTAGATGTTAAGTTTTGCAGCCAAACGAGTTTTGAAGAAAGCTTTCAATTTTCCATTTTCAGAGCATTTTGGATTTCAGAATTACAGAAAAGGGATTGAGGAGCTAGAGTGTAAGATTAGAAGAAGGCTGTTGTTGTTGTTGTCAGCCACTCTTGGCTCCAACTCATGGCAACCTTATGTATAACAGAACAAAACGTTGCCTGGTCCTGCCCCATCTACATAATCGTTGGTATACTTGAGTCCATTGTATCGATCCATTTCATGGAGGGTTTCCCTCATTTTGTTGACCCTCTGCATTGACATGATGTCCTTTTATAGCAGTCGGTCTTTCCAGGTGAGGTGTCCAAAGTAAGAGTCAAAGTCTTGCCACTTGCTTCTAAGGAGCGTTCTAAAAGAAGCTACAGGCCCTGTAATCTCATTTTCAGGCCATCAGCTGCCTTGGAGATAAAATTCTCTGGAGAGAAATCTCCAAGATTCTCTCTCTCCATCCCTCTGCTTGTCAATTAAGCACATTGGAAATCTGTGCAATTTATATTCTGTCTCAGGGAAACTCCCACTCCCCACCCTCATCCCTGTGTTCCCTTCTTCAACTTGAAATGGTGGAGATTTTAGGTTGGAGAAGGGAGAGTGAGTGTTTTTGTTTTTTAAAATTATTATCCTTTATTCTCTTTTTTACAAAAGCCGTACAAATTCACAGGTAAAATCAGTTGCAAAAACAGCAACAACAAAAAGGAGTTCCAGCCCTGGGCCACCCAAGATACTGCCAACAACTTGGTATATATTTTTCCAGATTCTAATTTTTCTATGTGTGTACGAATTTTTTTTATGGCAAAATGAACTAATACTACACATAGGTTTGTAATGGAGGACTTTACAAAACATAGTATTTTATAGAAGTGGTATATATTTTCAGCAGGCAGGCATAAATTAAGAACAATAAAACATCTGTCGTTCTACCATTAATATTTTGCAATTGGGGATGGAGTATTGGTGCTGTTGTTTTCTTTTTTTAAATCCTACATTTTGTTTAAGATTTGCATTAACTTCTTGTGCTTCAGAATATACGTACCACCACTGAAAGCTACCTGGAGGACCCTCAGCGTGGAGCTGTACTCCCCAAAGGATGATAAGGTCTTTGGCTTCATCTTTAAAACTTGACAATACAAGCTAGAGAGAGACAGAGAATACCATAAAGTGTTAGAGCTGGAAGGAATGTAGAAATCCATTCAACCCTTTAAGTTTCTAGATGAAGAAATTGGGGCAGGTAGAGGGAATCATCCCAAGTCAGCAAGGACCCACATTGGAGTCCCAAGGCCCAGAGTCAAAAGACTTCATTGGGAAGTCATTTAATTTCTCTGAGTCTCAGTTTCATGATTTGAAATGGGGTTGATACTTCATAGGGTATTATAAGGATTAAATGAAGTAATACATAGAGAGCTAAGCATTGTGCATAGTTGCTAGTGAAGTCCCAGAGAATTCAATTCTGCTTGTTGGTGGCAAAACTGGAAGTAGGACCCAGGCCTCTTTACTCCAAGTCCAGTGCTCTTCCCCCGACATCATCCAGGGAGGATTGAGGTGGGATGGCCAGTGTATGAGGGGTGGTCTTTTTGAAACCCCTAACTGATACCCCTCCCCCTCCTTTTTTTTTTTGCCTTGCTAACCACAAACTTGTTTGGAGCAACATTTTTCAGGAAGCTGCAGCAGCTAGTGGTGCTGTCCACTAAACTGGCCCAAACTAGAGCTTGGAGCATGAGCAGATCTAGGAGATTGAATCCTTCACCTGACCCTGGACCCGATTACCACTGGAAAGGCAGGTATTTCCCAGCCCAGGGTTTCACCTGAACCCTTTTGAGAAGCGAGAGGTCCCACCACACAGACGTCTGACAGAAGATGATTCATCATCCGGACCTCCAAATGTGAACATGGGAGGACTAAGGGCAGGAGAGTTCCGGATACCAAACCCAACCCACGGACGCCATTGGAAATAAAAGCTTCCCAACCCCCTCAGACAACTAGGAGGTCTTCTGGTTGCTAGAGATCCAGAGAGTGCATCTTCTCTTACCTCTTAACCCACGTTGCTCCTTGTCTGCACAGACAATAAACTTGCCACTTTCTGCTTCCCTTGCAATTAGTGTCTATCTTATTTCAATCGGCTAATAGGACAGGACAAGAACCAGAGCGGCGTTCGATTACATTTTGAGAGAGCAAGGTGGTGAGAAAGGGGCAAAGACAGAGCTAGAGCAACTCAATTATATTCTCTCTCTTCCTTTAAAATAATAATTGCCTGTATGGATAATTGCCTCTGTGAGCAACTACCTCCTTTGCCATGAGACCAAAAAAAAAAAAAAAAAACTGAATAAATGGTTCCCAGCTACCATTACTGAACATTTTGATAAAAGAGTCTATAAAAGCATCCTGATCAAAAGGGAGAAAATGAAGAACAGAATTTCAAATTCTCATGGATCCATACTTTCTGGAATCATGGAGGCTGAATGAACCCCCAACTATTGCCCTGAGATAATCTTTAAACCTTAATCCGAAAATATCCCCTGAAGTCTTCTTAAAACTAAAAATAGCTTAACTTAACTGGTAAAGAATGTCTGTCTTGAGCACTGTGCTCTTTTTAAGAACTATCTATATGGGATCAAATTGATAACAGTAACTAGAAAGATTAGATATGAAACTTAGATGGCAGTGAGTTTATGTTACTAGGGGAGGAACAACTCAGAAAAGGAGAGTGAAAATGGTTGCACAGCTTGAAGAATGTAATCAACGTCACTGAATTGTACATGCAGAAACTGCTGAATTGGTGTATGTTTTGCTGTGTATATTCTCAACAACAACAAAAAATAAAATAAATTAAAATTAAAAAAAATTACTAGGCATGAACAACTCTCATGAAGGTTTTTTTTTTTTTTTTTTTTTTAAATAATCTGAAGCTTGAATCATAAACATGGGGCCATGTTCCTGGGTGACCATTTCAACCGAAGTCGAGTGACCAGGATGCAAGGGAAAGGCGTGAAGATGATTCCAGAATCCTGGGATGGAGTCATGGAGGAGGATGTGAGGACATCCACAAGGTAGACACTTGCCCAGAGAAAACAGCTTTTCCACCTAAACATGGTGAAAATCTTCATTCAATTAAGATGCAGGGTAAAATGTGCAGTCACCAGGCTGGGCAGTCATGTATAGACTTCCTCATATTGCATGAACACTGGAGTTTAATATCAACTTGCTACTTGAAAGATGTAGAAAACACAACAAAATTCAGCTTCAACCTGATTACTGAAGAAATAAAGACACAAAACATAAACACAGATATGTCTGACTGGAGGAAGCATTACCTGTGT
This sequence comes from Trichechus manatus latirostris, assembly GCF_000243295.1. Lineage (NCBI taxonomy): Eukaryota > Metazoa > Chordata > Mammalia > Sirenia > Trichechidae > Trichechus > Trichechus manatus. The sequence goes on from NW_004443970.1 coordinate 19,787,825, forward strand.
CCTTGTGTGGCTTAAAACACACACACACACACCAGCATCTCCTCCTGAATTTCCTGGTGACCTGATGGATTAGAAAACTGGGGATGGCTCCTGACGTATGATTTGCTAACGACAGGATCCTTTTGTTTAGCTGAAAATCCTCCAGTTATAAGATCCATCATCTTAGTTCTATTTTTTTTTTTAAAACTACTCTGCCGCACAAGAGACACTCTGTTTGCAACAATCAGACCCTATCTTCTACTCGTAAATATGATTGGATTTCAGAAAATCTGGAATGTACTCTTAATTTGGAGGATTTAAAGCACCCAAACCTTTTGGAAGACTGCGATATATATCTTTAATTTACTTAAGAGAAATCCCTAATAGGGCCCAGTAATTTGTGGCGTGATACTAAATTTTACACAACCTTGAGATGTCCATTCATCTCTTCCCTAGGGAAGTTCTGGGGGAAAGGTGCCAAGCCTCCCTAAATCACAAATGGAATTAGTTTGTGGGCTGGCATGGTATTTCTTTGTGGAAAAATAAAAAAATAAATAGATGAGAGAGAGAAATCCACACATTTCTCTTCATTCCATTCGTTGTTCAGAGAAGCCTGCGTGGTGATCCTGAGAGCGGGAAGGAGGGAGAAAAGAATTTCAGGTTTAAATGGTTCAGTAAAAGAGAAGAAAAGGAGCCCAAGACTCTCTTCTTGATTAAAAAGTTGGGGAGAGGCTGTGATCAGAGGGGAAAGAAGGGAACTACTGAGCGTGTTCTCTATCTAAAGAAATGCTGTGTACATTTAAACAAACCTATTTTGTTTCCGTTGCAGAGTTAATCTATTATGGCCTTCAGATAGTCCCATCTTGAGTGTGTTTTCTTGACACATGTGGAGTAAGCAATAATGCAAATGGAGAATCTATGAGAAAACCCAAAAATGGGGGAAAAAGAAACATGTAACATTAACAGCATTTCAAACTTTCAAGAATCAAATCTGAAATGGATATAGGAAAATATTTCCGTTCCTGTTTGCAAAGATGAACAAGCATGCCAAAACCACTTCCTCCTCTGACTTGGAGGGGAAGCAAGCCCATTAACACTGCATTTAAGGTCGTTTTCAAAGGGCGCTTGGAACCCACACCCGGGCTGCTCTTGCTGTTGTTTGAAACGCCTAGTGCGCCTTGATGTGCGGGGAGCGTTCCCGGCTCGCCGAGACGTGCACACACATCTCATCCAGCAGTACACGCTCCCCGGACGCTACCCCCAGGACGCTCTGCGCTCTTGGCAGAATCGCAGCTTCTCTGAATAAGATGGAAATTTATTAGGAGGAAATTATGCCGGTGTCTTCAGAAATACAACATTCCTGATAAAAATCTTGCTCCTGACAGCCAACTACCAAGATACATTGTTGGCCGTTTCTGTTCTGGGAATCGGTGGAGAATGTCCTGCGCTTTCATTGCAGTGTTTGAAGGAGATGCAAACAGTGACAGGCATGATTCAAGTTCTTCGTTTCACAAACATTTTACCACAGTTGGCTGTCATGTGACATGTGCTGTACTGAATTGCAGGAAGGATGGGGCTGGGGAAAAGGGTGGAACACGTTCATATGATCAACACCACGTGCTAAGCACCTACTAAGTACCAAGAATAGAGTTAGTCACAAGGCATACAAAGTGAATAGCTTTAGTGCCAGGGTGGTCAGGTGTCCAGAACAAAGGTTTGGTATTGGACACACCTAGTATAGTTTCCTGATCAGCCCTGGACAAGTTACTTCAGCTATTGATCTCAGTTTCCATTTCTGTAAAATGAAGAGTGGAAAAACTATCTGTTGGGTGCCTGCGTGTTTGCGTGTCTGTATTAAATCAGGTTACGTAAGGAGCCCTGGTGGCCCAGTGGTTAAGAGCTCAGCTGCCAAATGAAAGGCTGGCAGTTCAAACCCACCCAGCAGCTCCTTGGGTGAAAGACTTCGCGATCCACTTCCATAAAGATTACAGCCAAGAAAACCCTTTAGGGTAGTTCTGCTCTGTCACATGAAGTCACTATGAATCAGAGTCGACTGGATGACACCAAATAAAAACAACAAAGCATTTCACACGATGTGTGGCATATAGTTAGTGTTTAATAAAGACTTGCTATTTTAATTTTTTATTAAGATAGAACTCTTGCCTTCAGAGAGCGCATAGCCTGACAGAAAAGAAGTTCATTACAGGCACTGGCAATTAGCCACGTGGGCCTTTGAATAGCCAACACATATGTTCCCAATTCATACAGAAGCACTTAAGCTCGTTACTCACAAGAATACCTCTTAGAAAGCTTAGCTGTTATTTACTTCAGAGACTATTATTACAAACTTAGTTTTCTGGCTTCTGTTTTGTTCCGCATTGGAAGCAGCAATTAAAGGATTTGTTGTTGTTAGCTGCCATCCAGTAGGCCTCTAACTCATGGTGGAATCACGCACAATGGAACAAATTGCTGTCCGGTCCTGCGCCATGTGGATCGGACCCTTGTGATCAATAGGGTTTTTATTGGCTAATTTTCAGAAGTAGATCGTCAGGCCTTTCTTCCTAGTCCATTTTAGTCTGGAAGTTCTGCTGAAACCTGTTCTGCGTCATAGCAACACTCAAGTCCCTCCACTGATAGATGTGTGGTGGCTGTGCATGCGGTACATCGGCAGGGAATTGAACTTGGGTCACCCACAGGGAAGGCAAGAATTCTGTTACTGAACCACCGCTGAAGAGTTTGTTAAATGCAGGCAAAGCAGCAGCAGCATGGAGATATAGCTGGCATCAAGGAAGGAGAAAGAAAAATTATAATAATCTGACCAATGAACTCACACCACAGTAGCCCTGGGGAAATATGAAATGGAAGTTGAAAGCCCTATATTACATCTCAATACGTTAAGGACATTTGAGGACACAGGTCCTATTACATGCAGTCATATTTGTGATCCTCAATTACAAAAAAGGAAGGTTCAAATCTGCTCAGGTTGGTGTAGTTAAGACTAGAAGAATACAATTTAAGAAAAACTTACAGAAAAATGATAAAATATTAAAGGTTTGACAGTTTAAAATGTTTCAGTATTTGGACAATTTACTGATATGCATTTCTCATTGTCCACTGTCCCAGGTGTCTTAGTCATCTAGTGCTGCTATAACAGAAATACCACAAGTGGATGGCTTTAACAATGAGAAATTTATTTCCCCACAGTAAAGTAGGCTAAAAGTTCAAATTCAGCACGTCATCTCCAGCAGAAGGCTTTCTCTCTCCGTCGGCTCTGGAGGAAGGTCCCTCTCATCAATCTACCCCTGGTCGAGGAGCTTCTGAGGCGCAGGGACCCCGGGTCCAAAGGATGCACTCTGCTCCTGGTGCTGCTTTCTTGGTGGTATGAGGTCCCCCTGTCTCTCTACTTGCTTCTCTCTTTTATATCTTAAGAGATTGCCTCAGGACACAATCCAGTCTTGTAGATTGAGTCCTGCCTTACTAGCACAACTGCCACCCATTCTCCCTCATTAACATCACAGAGGCAGGATTTACAACATATAGGAAAATCACACAATACTGGGAATTATGGCTCAGCCAGATTGATACACACATTTTTTGGGGGGCATAATTCAATCCATGACACCAAGTAAATCAGATCTCAGTAGACAGAGTCCCAGGTGGTGCAAACTGTTAATGCTTAGGGCTGCTAACGGAAAGGTTGGTAGTTTGAGCCCACTCATAGATGACTTGGAAGAAAGGCCTGGCAATCTACTTCTGAAAAATCAACCATTGAAAATTCTAGGGAGCACAGTTCTACTCTAATTTTCACGGGGTCACCATGAGTTGGAGTTGACTTGACAGCAGCTGCTGGTGGTGGTGGGTTATTGAGCCTACCACAGATCATAAGTAAGTAATTGTTGGCTGGGCAACACTTCTTCCCCACCTGACCTTCCTGGCTGTATGACTCTAACCTCACTCTGCCGCCTCCCTCCCTGTATCCCAGTTGAGGAGAGAAGTGACTTAATTAAACTGATGAGTATGAAAGGAGAAAGAGGGGTTCTTGTCTCAGGTCCTCCCATGCAGTAACTTCAGCCTTAAATGCTATGTCCCAAGGCTGGGGGTGGGGGGAGGATGGGACCCACTTGCCTGCTGTTGTTCTCCTATATGCACCTCACTAGTAACAATGATGCCATTTGGGGGCCTGTTGGCATTACTGTGTTGTCATATTTCACAACTGGTATAGGATGCAGGGAGCTTTTCTAGGAGAACCCCAGTAGTATTACATGTTTATTATTAGAAGGAAAATAATACACACTTCATAAAGTAGACCTCATAACCTTACAGATACTTTCCCTGGAAACTTTGATGTACATAACTGAAATGCATATATCTAAACCATTATATACACAGTATTAAACCCCAAAACCCACTGCCATCGAGTCAATTCTGATTCATAGCGACCCTATAGGACAGAATAGAACTGCCCCATATGATTTCCAAGGCTATAAATCTTTATGGAAGCAGACTGACACATCTTTCTCCCATGGCGCGGCTGGTGGGTTGGAACCACTGACCTTTCGGTTAGCAGCTGAGCACTTTAACCATTGTGACACCAGGGCTCCTTATACACAGTATTAAGCGTATTATATACACAGCCTGCTTTTTTTCACTCAGATATCATGGGCATATCTTCAGGTGAATATATATAGATCTACCTTATTCTTTTGAATGAGGCATCCCAATGTGTAAATGAACCTTTAGTTATTTAATCAGCTACCTAGTCTGCTAGACTGTACTCACATTTTCACTATTATAAACTATGGTACGATAAACTTTCTTTCATCGTCCCCAAGGAAATTTGCTAAATTGCTTAACTTTTCTAATAAACAGTTTTTTCAACTGCAAAATGGGGGAAATAACAGTATATCATTCAAAGTACTGTATTAGGAACAGTAAATATGAATGTAAAATGCATATTGAAGTGACTGGTAGATAGTTCACTAAATATTAACTATTGTTTCATTATTATTTTTCTTGTTACTACTAAGCATCGTTCATATAGATGATTTCTCAAAAGTGCAATTAACAGATCAAAGAGTACGCACATTTAAAATTTTGCCCAGTCTCCCTCCTGTATGTGAAATTGTGTATATGTTAGATTGCACAACATCAGCAACACTAAAACCCAACCCATTGCCATCAAATAGATTCTGACTCGTAGTGAGCGACTCTATAGGACAGAGTAGAGCTACCCTATAGGGTTTCCAAGCTGCAGCTGGTGAATTTGAACTGCTGACTCTTTAGATTAGCAGCCATAGCTCTAAACTACTTCGCCATGAAGGCTCCATCAACAACACTAGGCAATTTTTAATCCTTGAAAATCTGACTAGATAAAAAATACGTATGTATCATTCTTTTAATTTTCATTTAGTTAATTAACACTGAGATTAAGCTCTTTTTCTGACCATTGTCTTTTTTATTTCTTCATTCACAATTTGCATGGGTTGTTGTTGTTTTTTTGTTTGTTTGCTTTTTGTTGCTGTTGGTTTTTTTTTTTTTTATTGTACTTTAGATGAAGGTTTACGGAACACATAGTTTCTTATTAAACAGTTAGTACACATATTATTTTATGACAATGGTTAACAACTCTACAACATGTCAACAGTGTCCCTTCTCAACCTTGGGTCCCCTATTACCAGCTTTCCTGTCCCCTCCTGCCCTCTAGTCCTTGTCCATGGACTCTTGTGCCCCATTAGTCTCGTTTTGTTTTATGGGGCTGTCTACTCTTTCGCTGAAAGGTGAACCTCGGGAGTGATTTCATTACTAAGCTGAAAAGGGTGTCTGGGGGCCATACTCTTGGGGTTTCTCCAGTCTCTGTCAGGTGAGTAAATTGGGTCTTTTTTTGTGAGTTAGAATTTTGTTCTACATTTTTCTCCAGCTCTGTCTGGGACCCTCTGTTGTAATCCCTGTCAGAGCAGTCGGTGATGGTAGCTGGGCACCATCTACTTGTATGGACTCAGTCTAATGGAAGCCATGGTAGTTGTGGTCCATTAGTCCTTTGGAATAATCTTTCCCTTCTATCTTGTTTTCTTCATTCTACCTTGCTCCCAAAGGGGTGAGACCAGTGGAGTATCTTAGATGGCTGCTCACAGACTTGTAAGACCCCAGCCACTACTCACCAAGGTAGAATGTAGAACATTTTCTTTATAATCTGTGTTATGCCAACTGAGCTAGATGTTCCCTGAGACTGTGGGCCCCATAGCCCTCTGCCCAGCAATCTGGTCCCTCAGGGAGTTTAGATGTGTCTATGGAGCTTTCATGACCTTTCCTTGTACAAATTGCGCTGATTTCCCCAGTATTGTGTACTGTCTTACCCTTCACCAAAGTTACCACTTATCTATTGTCTATTTAGTATCCCCCCACACCTCTCCCATCGCTCGTAACCAACAAAGATTGTTTCTTTTTGTGTGTAAACTTTTTTGTGAGTTTTTACGGTAGTGGTCTCATACAATACTTGTCCTTTCGTGATTGACTTATTTCACTCAACATAATATCCTCCAGTTTCATCCATGTTATGAGATGCTTCACAGATCATTGTTCTTTCTCATTGCATAATACTCCATTGTGTATGTACCATAGTTTATCCATTCATCTGTTGATGGGCATCTGAGTTATTTCCATCTTTTTGCTGTTGTGAACAATGCTGCAATGAACATGGGTGTACATATGTCTATTCGTGTGATGGCTCTTATTTCTCTAGGATATATTCCTAGGAGTGGGATGGCTGGATGTTATGGTATTTCTATTTCTAGCTTTCTAAGG
>NW_004443970.1:19794704-19852168 GCF_000243295.1 Trichechus manatus latirostris
AAGAATGTTGTTGGTATTTGGATCGAGATTGCATTGTATTTGTAAATTGCTTTGGGTAGAATTGTCATTTTCACAATGTTGAGTCTACTTATCCATGAGCATGGTATGTTTTTCCATTTATGTAGATCCCTTTGGGTTTCTTACAGTAGTGTTTTGTAGTTTTCTTTGTATAGGTATTTTACATCCCTGGTTAGATTTATTCCTAAGTATTTTATTTTTTTAGGGATGATTTTTAATGGTATTATTTTCCTGATTTCCTTTTCATCATTCTCTTTATTGGTGTATAGGAATCCAACTTATTTTTGTATGTTTATCTTGTATCTGGTTACTCTGCTGAATCTATTAGTTCCAGTAGTTTTCTCGTGGAGTCTTTAGGGTTTTCTGTATATAGTATCATATCATCCTCAAACAGGGACAGTTTAACTTCTTCATTACCAATTTGGATGCCCTTTATTTCTTTTTCTCACCTTATTGCTCTAGCTAGGACTTCCAGCACAATAATAAATAGGAGTGGAGATAAGGGGCATCTTTGTCTTGTTCCTGTTCTCAACGGGAATGTTTTCAGCCTCTCTCCATTAAGAATGATGTTAGCCATTGGTTTTGCATAAATGCCCTTTATTGTGCTGAGAAATTTCCACTCCACACTTATTTTATTAAGAGTTTTTATCAGGGATGTGTGTTGGACTTTGGCAAATGCTGTTTCTGCATCAATTGAGATGATCATGTGATTCTTTTCTTTCCTTTTATTTATGTGGTGGATTACGTTGATTGAGTTTCTAATGTTGAACCATCCTTGTATACCTGGTATGAATCCTACTTGGTTGTGGTGTATTATTTTTTTTATATGATGCTGAATTCTATTGGCTAGAATTTTTGCATCTATATTCATGACAGATACTGGTCTGTAATTTTCTTTTTTTGTGGCATCTTTGCCTGGTTTTGGTATCAGGGTTAAGCTGGCTTCATAGAATGAATTTGGAAGTGTCGCTTCCTTTTCTGTGTTGTGAAATAGGTTGAGTAGTACTGGTATAAGCTCTTTGAATGTTTTGTAGAATTCTCCAGTGAAGCCATCTGGGCCAGGGCTTTTTTTTGTTGGGAATTTTTAAATTACCTTTTCAATCTCTTCTCTTCTTATGGGTCTGTTTAGATTTTCAACATCACTTTGTTGTAGTTTGGGTAGGTAGTGTGTTTCTAGAATTTTATCCATTTCCTCTAGGTTTTCAAATTTGTTGGAGTATAGTTTTTCATAATATTCTGTTATGACCCTTTTTATTTCAGTTGTGTCTGTTGTAATGTCCCCCATTTCATTTCTTATTTGGGTTATTTGCATCACCTCCTGTTTTTCTTTTGTCATTCTGGCCAGTGGTTTGTCGATTTTGTTGATCCTTTCAAAGAACCAACTTTTGGTTTTGTTGATTCTTTCTATTGTTTTTCTATTCTCTAGTTCATTTATTTCTACTCTGATCTTTATTATTTCCTTTCTTCTGGTGGCTGTCGGCTTTTTTCTTTTTTTCCCTGTTCTTTGTTAGAGTTGTGTAGTTAATGTTTTGATTTTATCCCTTTTTTCTTTTTGATGTGTGCATCTATTGCTATAAATTGTCTTCTGAGGACTGCCTTTGCTGTGTCCCAGAGGTTTTGGTATGATGTGTTTTCATTCTCGCTTGATTCTAGGAATTTTTTGATTCCATCTCTGACTTCTTCTATTACCCAGTGGTTTTTAAGCAGGGTGTTATTCAGTTTCCATGTAATTGATTTTTTTTCTTGCTCTTCCTGTTGTTAATTTCTACCTTGATGGTGGTGTGGTCAGAGAAGATAGTTTCTATTATCTCATTGTTTTGGGTTTTGTTGAGGGTTGCTTTGTGGCCTAAGATGTGTTCTATTCTGTAGAAAGTTCCCTGTGCATTGGAAAAGAATGTATACTTTGCAGCTGTTGGGTGGAGTGTTCTGTATGTGTCTATGAGGTCAAGTTGGCTGATTGTGCCCTTTAGGTTTTCTGTATCTTTGCTGAGTTTCTTTCTGGATGTTCTGTCCTTTACCAAGAGTGGTGTGTTGAAGTCTTCTACTATTGTTGTGGAACTGTCAATTTCTCTTTTCAGTGCTGTTAGAGTTTGTTTTATGTATTTTGGAGCCCTACCATTGGGTGCGTAGTTGTTTATTATGGTTATGTCTTCATGATTGATTGTCCCCTTAATCATTATATAGTGTTCTTCTTTGTCTTTTATGGTGGATTTTGTTTTAAAGTCTACTTTATGTGAGATTACTATCGCCACTCCTGCTTTTTTTTGGTAACTGTTTGCTTGATATATTTTTCATCCTTTGATTTTTAATAAATTTACATCTTTGTTTCTAAGGTGTGTCTCTTGTAGACAACATATTGATGGATCCCGTTTTTTTATCCATTCTGTCACTTTCCATCTCTTTATGGGTGCATTTAGGCCATTTACGTTTAGTGTAGTTATTGGTAGCGTTGAGTTTATTGTTGGCATTTTGTAGTGCTGACATTTTCTTTGTTCTTCTTACTCTCCTGTGCTGAATTTGTTTTGTTTGTGAATTTTTTTTTTTTTCATTTCTTTTGTTTTTGTAGGGAATTTTTTTTTTTTTCCCTTTTTTTTTCTTCTTTATTTTGAAGAGTAGGTTTGTTAACTTTTTTTGTACTTACCTTGAAATTTACCCTTGTCTTCCTTGGTTTGAACCAGTCTATTATTATTTGGTATCACCTTGCCTTCATCTCCATTAGAAGGTTCTATACCTACACCGTTTATTCCCTCTTTTGTTTTGTTCTGATGTTGTTGTCATTACAGATTAACCTCTCTGGTTCCCTGTTGTAATTCTTTTGGTTTTAGATAGTCCTTGAGAGTTCATTTCCTAGGTTGGTATCTGGCTGGTACAATCCTGCGTCCTAGATTCAGCCTGTGGTCTGATGTTATTTGTTCTCAGATCAAAGGACTCCCTTTACTAATTCTTGTAACTTTGGTTTGATTTTTACATAGTCCTTTAATTTCTGTTTATCTGGAAATGCCCTAATTTCACCATTATATTTGATCTGTGCTGCATTAGCTGATAGGGGACCTCTGCATGTATCTCTCTTCGCTCTCTGTTCTCTGTCAGTTTCTTATTCCATTCAGTGCTTGGCTGAGTTCTTTATCTCTTCATTTGATGATTAGGTTTTCAGAATTGACATTCGACTCTGTTTGACTTAGTTTTTCAGGTCTTTGCTGTGGAGGGATGGCATGATGCTTCTGTCTATAGTGCCATGTTGCCTGGAAGTCTGTTTTTTTCTTTTTATGAACTTTTTTTCTTATTGATTTGTAGAATAAGTCCTTTGTATATTAAAATTGTCTTATTTTTGTAGTTAATATAGTTTACAAAAATTTCCTCACATTTTCTCTTTAGTTGTCAAATCTTGTTTATATTGCATTCTCAACACCTATAAAGCTTTAAACTTTGTAATGGTATATTCCTAGAAATTCTGTAAGAATATTCTGAAGAATAATTTTAACTAATGAAGTAAATGTTGAGTCACTACACCTCCAAAAGTGAATGAATAGAGTTTCTCTTAGTTTATAAAGGATAAGAAATAAATTACTGGATATTGTTATTAGTTGTCATCGGGTTAGGCCCGAGTCATAGAGACCTCATGTCAGGGAGAAAGAAACATTGTTCAGTCCTCATAATCATTGTCATATTTCATCCCATTGTTAATGCTACCGTGTCAATCCATCTTGTTGAGGGTATCCTTCTTTTTCACTGATCCAAGAATGATATCCTTCTCCAGTGATTGATCCCTCCTGATGACCAAAGTAAATGAGATAAAAATCTCACCATTTTTGCTTCTAAGTAGCATTCTGGCTGTAGTTCCTCCAAGAATGATTTATTCCTTCTTCTGGCTGTCCACAGTATATTCCATATTCTTCACCAACGACACAATTTGAATGTGTTTGATGGTGGTAGTAGTAGTAGCATCAGAATATGTCTTACTTTAGGAGGAACAATGGCCAGGATCAGCACAAAGCTGATTCCCATGAAGTGGAGGTCAGACATACCTCCACCCTCAAAACTTTTATACCAATTCTGACACGAGCCATCCCTTCCATGGCACTGTCTACTTCTCTTCTGGGTTTGATAATCCATTGCAATGGCCACACAAAACTCACAGACCAAATTTACAGTTAAGTGGTTTATTAAGGAAGTAACAGGGTACAATCCAGGTTCAGGATTAACAGGCTACAATTCAGGATCAGGATCAGGAAGCATGTAGACATAGTCTCTCTTCTTCAGTGCAGGACAGCTTTCTTAACTCCTCAGCCATGCAGGCCTCCTCTTAGCCCCCTCTAGACAGGCTCCTCTAGGCCTGCTGATGACAGTCCTCCTTTTCACCTTGCGGTCTGTCACCACCAACTAGGTCACAAGCCCCCTTCCGGGCCTATTGCTGCTGGCTCTGCTGCTGGGCCCCTCCAGGGCCTGTTGCTATCTTTAGCGTTACAGCCCTTAACCTGGGTTATAAGTCTTTTAGGGGATTCCTTGCCTCCTTTTTCTCTGTTTCCTCTCTCTTCTCTCTTGCTTTTTCTCCTTTCTGCTTCCTGTCTTGCTGCTTCTTTCTATCTCTAAAAAACATCTTATATACACAACTTATATACACAACTCCTTGTCAATTTCAAGGCATGACCCCTTCCAGCAGGGGGCCATAAATGGACCAATCCCCTCTCAATAAGTCACAGACACTTTATTTGCATCGCAGTCTATAGTCACTTCATTTGCATAGTTTACGGACCAGTCCCTTCAAGGTGCATACCAATCACAGGGCAGTCTGCAGACCAGGACCAGACAAAAAGTATCAAAAGGGAGTTGTTTACAGCTTACTCAGAAAGTGTCAATCAACCTTTACAAAAGTAACAAACCCTCTGGGATAGAAAGCTAGGGCAAAGTAACTCCTCAGAGTTTAAGGGGAAAATCTCTCTAGCTGTTTTTCCAAAGAACCAAGACAAACTGCCTCATAAAGGAACTCACGTCACCACAGAATGCATCAATTCTTCTTTGCTTTTCTTTTTTCACTGTCCAGCTTTCACATGCATGAGGCAATTGAAAAACCCACAGCGTGGCTCAGGTGCACCTTAGTCATCGAAGTGACAACTTTGCTTGTTAAGATTTTAAAGAGGTCTCTGGCTGCAGATTTGCCCAATACAATATGTTAACAATATGTTACCCCCTTGGTAAAATAGGTATTTTTTTATTATTATTATTGTTTGCTTTAAGTGAAAGTTTACAATTCAAGTTAGTCTATCATACAAAAATTTATACATACATTGTTTTGTGACCCTACTTGCTCTCCCTACACTGTGACAGCACACTCTTCCTTTCCACCTTGGATTTCCCATGTCCATTCAACCAGCTCCTGACCCTCTCTGGCTTCTCATCTCACCTCTGGATGAGAGTTGCTCATTTAATCTCATGTATCTACTTGAGCTAAGTAGCACACTCTTCACGAGTGTCATTTTTATGTACTATAGTCCAGTCTAATCTTTGTCTGAAGAGTTGGCCTCAGGAATGGTTTTAGTTTTGGGCTAACAGAGAGCCCAGGGGCCACATCTTCCAGGGTCCCTCCAGTCTCAATCATACCATTAAGTCTGGTCTTTTTACTAGAATTTGAGTTCGAGTTCTGCACCTTACTTTTCTCCTGCTCCGTCAGGGACTCTCTGTTGTGTTCCCTTTCAGGACAGTCATTGTGGTAGCTGGGCACCAACTAGTTCTTCTGGTCTCAGGCTGATGAAGTCTCGTTTATGTGGCCGTTTCTGTCTCTTGGGCTAATACTTTCCTTGTGTCTTTGGTGTTATTCATTCTCCTTTACTCCAGGTGGCTTGGGACCAATTGACGCATCTTAGATGGCTGCTTGCTAGCTTTTAAGACCCCAGACACCACTCACCAAAATGGGATGCAGAAAATTTTCCTAAAAAACTGTTATGCCAGTTGACCTAGACGTCCCCTGAAAGCATGGTCCCCATATCCCCGCCCCTGCTACTCTGTCCCTTGAAGTGTATGGTTGTATTCAGGAAACTTCTTAGCTTTGGTTTAGTCCAGTTGCGCTGACTTCCCCTCTAGTGTGTGCTGTCCTTTTCTAGTTAGTGAATACCCATCTCCTTCCCTCCCCACCCTCGTAACCATCAAAGAATGTTGTTTTCTGTGTTTAAACCTTTTCTTGGGTTCTTATAATAGTGGTCTTATAAAATATTTGTTCTTTTGTGACTGACTAAAGTAGCTCAGCATAATGCCTTCCAGATTCCTCTATATTATAAGATGTTTCACAGATTCATTGTTCTTTATCGTTGCGTAGTATTCCATTGCGTGAATATACCATAATTTGTTTATCCATTTATCCGTTGATGGGCACATAGGTTATTTCTATCTCTTTGCTATTGTAAACAATGCTGCAATAAACATGGGTGTGCATATATCTATTCATGTGGCAGCTCTTAATTCTCTAGGATATAGTCCAAGGAGTGGGATTGCTGGATGGTATGGTACTTCTATTTCTAGCTTTTTAAGGAAGCACCAAATCAATTTCCAAAGTCGTTGTACCATTTTACATTCCCACCAACAGTCTATAAGTGTGCCAGTCTCTCCACAGTGTTGTTCGACTTCTTGACTGCTGCTTCCATGGGTGTTGATTGTTGACCCAAGTAGAATAAAATCCTTGACATCTTCAGTTTCTTCACCATTTATCATGATGTTGCTCATGGGCCGAGTTGTGAGGATTTTCATTTTTTTCATGTTCAGGTGTAACCCATATGAACTAGGCTATCACAACTCTAAGGTTCTATAAAGCTAGACAGCTGAACATTTTCATGCAATCTATTAATCACTCTATTCCTTCCCTTTTATTTGACAGATACCAAGCATACAGCATTATTCAGATTGTGAAGGAGATTTTTTCCTCCTCACTATTCTGAAATTCCAAGGTGATTTACAGCCCACAGCCCACGGAAGCCTGTCTATTTAAAGTCAGTGACACCAGATGGTCCCCGACTAAGTATGTAATTACTTCTGACTTGCGCTAACAAACCAAGCAATGAACTCATGAAAAGGTAATTGTGAGATATTTGTGGTTCTGACAATGTAAAAAATGACTTTATTTTCTAGCAAATAATTAACTTTGGTATTTTTTAATAAGTGAACTAAGACTATGCATTGATTGTAGACTTTTAAAATGCACATAATCTAAAATAATATAAATAATATCCATCATTCTACCACCCAGAGATTGTTGTTGTTAAGTGCCATCGAGTTGGTTCTGACTCACACAACAGAACAAAACACTGCCTGGTCCTGCCCCATCCTCATAATCGTTGCTGTGCTCGAGCCTGTTAAATGTTCATGCTTCCATTTCAGACATTTTTTTCTATGGATCTATATTTAAAAAAATATGTATTTTAAAGAAAAACAGAATCATTGCATGCCTTCTATTTTATAATTTTTTTTCCTTAACATTATATAATGAACAATATTCTATGACAATAAGTGCATATGTATTAAATTTTTTTAAACTTGCAGTGTGGTGTTTCATGGTATCATGTTGAGAATCTGAGTTGTTGCTGTGTGCCGTTGAGTTGATTCCGACTCATAGCGATCCTACAGGACAGAGTAAAACTGCCCCATAGGGTTTCCTAGGCTGCTATCTTTGTGGGAGCAGATCGCCAGATCTTTTCTCCCATGGAGCCACTGGTGGGTTTGAAACGCTGACATTTTGGTTAGCAACTGAGTGCTTAACAATTGTGCCACCAGAACTCCATGGGGATTTGAGAAGAACCTCAAAATAGCCACTGTCTTTCTTAGCTGAGTTCTGAATCATCTGAGAAATAAATATTCCCTTCATCCCTGATGAAGCCAATATTAGACATAGCCCTAACAGATGAAGACTAGTTGAAAGCCAGAGTTAGATTCATCTAACTCTACCAGCCCAGGCAGCACTGGACAGGCAAGTCTTGCCCCATACAAAACAATGACTCCAGAGGGGTAAGGTCTGGCTCAATGTGCCCAGTCTATTCTTCCGACGCTCAGCAATTAGAAAAGTCACACCTTCTCTTCCATGGAGGAGCGAGAGCGGGGGTAGAGAGGAATAGAGGTTATGCTAATGGACCCCTTGCACCCAAAGAAAACATCAGAAATAGGAAAGAAGCTCCCCACCAAGGTATGGATGTGTCATATTTATATAACCAGCCTCTATGGGACATTTGGTGCCCTGGTGGCACAGTGGTTAAGAGTTCGGCTGTTAACGAAAAGGTCAGCAGTTCGAATCCACCAGTCACTCCTTGGAAACCCTATGGTGCAGTTTTACTCTGTCTTACTGGGTCTCTAGGGGTCAGAATCAACTAGACAACAACGGGTTTTGGGTTTGGTTTTTTTTGTGTGTTTTTTTATGGGACATTTGGAGTCCCTGGGTGGTGCAAACAAGTAAGCACTGGACTACCAAAGGCTGGCAGTTTGAACCCACTGAGTGGTGCCTCAGAAGAAAGGTCTGGTGATCTGCTTCCAAAGGGTCACAGCCTTGAAAACCCTATGCAGCACAGTCCTACTTTGCACAAATGGGGCCGCTATGAGTTGGAATCGACTTGGCAGCAACTGGTTTTCATGAGACATTTGGTTTGTTTCCATTCATTCTATTATGTGACCAATTATTTCATCTGGACATGATTGTCATCTACCACCGGTACAAAAAGAGATGTCCAGTGAGATTCCACGGGTTATCTAGGATCACATGGTTCATGTTGGACCTGAACTTTGAATTCAGGTCCTAATGTCTGCAAAGCCTGTATCTCACATTTCCAAGGCAACTCAGGGGTCACCTAGGCAGCTATGGAGTAAGTCTTGATGGCAGAAGTGGGCTTGCTATGTCTACACTGTAGACCTGAAGCCCTGGTGGCGCAGTGGTTAAGAGCCTGGCTGCTAACCAAAAGGTCGGCAGTTCTAATCCACCAGCTGCTCCTTGGAAACCCTATAGAGATAGATAGATAGATAGCTAGGTAGGTAGACAGACAGATAGACAGACAGATAGCTGCCGTCAAGTCGACTCCAACACATGATGACTTTACAACAGAATGAAACACTGTACTATCCTGCATCATCCTCACCATCACCAGCATGTTCGAGTCCATGGTTGTGGCTATTGTGTCAATCCATCTCACTGACGTTGTCCTTCACCCTTGCTGGCCCTCTACATCACCAAACATAATGTCCTCCTCCAAAAATTGATCCCTCCTGATGAGGTGTACAAAGCAAAGAAGTTGGACAATGTCCTGTTGTGATCTATAAAGTTTTCATTGGCTAATTTTTCAAAATAGATCTCCAGACACTTCTTCCTAGTCTGTCTTAGTCTGAAAGCTCTGCTGAAACTGTCCACCATGGGTGACCCTGCTGGTATTTGAAATACTGGTGGCAACATGGAAGCCACCACAGTATGAAAAACTGACAGATGGGTGGGTAGATACAGAACAGCCACAAAATTACTGGAGGATCATAAAACAAGCCTGTGATGATCTGATACAGAACAAGTGTGCAAATGTGGCGGCGACTGATCTCAGCAGGATGGAGTGAGGTGGGAAGATTCTATAAAGAAGGGCCTTGTTCTTTGACTATGCTGCCAGCCAGCCTGTAAGCCTGATGCCTGTCCTTGAAGCATTTCTCTGAAGGACTGCCCTGCTTCAGTTCAGCTGACAGTGGCCACGCCTCGTCTTCCCTTCCCGTAAGATGGCAAGAGATAACAGACTTGTGTGTTTAGAGCCCAGGCTCCCGAAGCTTGTTATTGGAGACTTTGTCATAAACTATAGAGAAAGAAGCACCCAAGTGTCAGTGATGAGACGAAGATGCAAAATTTGATTCAGAAAGCAGAAGTTGGCAGCCTTCCCCATAGACTGCTAGTTTGAGCTGAAGATGGATGTCTCATTGACAGCAGGCACTTCTTGTGTGTCAAATACCACACTAGCAGATTACCCGCATTTTCTAGTTTCTGGCCTAATGGCGTGCAGTGTGTAAATAGTTTTTTGTTTTTGTTTTTTAACCCTCCTTCTTCATATCTCAAAGCCCTGCTATTCACCCTGACTGGAGATAGTCATACTCTTGCGTTTTTGTCAAATATTTGATACGCTTTATTTAGCTGGAATCTGCTAAGATGCCATAGGTAATTGTTTGAGCAAGTGTCACTTGGCTGGATTGTTTTGTAGCAAGTGTTGATTCAATACCAGGTTTGATTCCAGGAGACAAGATGGAAGCAGATGGCAATGGAAAGGCAGGAAGCAGCTCTAGGTTTGTAAGGGACCACAGGCAGAATACAAAGGAGAAATGGGGCAGGGCTACGGGAGTGGAAACACCACTGATTCATTCATCTATTTATTCCTTCTTCTAGCATGTAGATATTAGGTGCTTAATGTATGTGAGGCTCTGTATTAAGAATTGCTTTATGTAATGTGTTTAGATGATACAAACATAAAACATATTCCCTCTTCTCAAAAGGCTTAAAAATAAAACATGTAGTTACCTATAGATACATTGGTTCTTCAGTGATAGAATCCTTGCCTTCCATGCAGGAGACCTGGGTTTGATTCCCAGCCAATGCATCTGATGCACAGCCACCACCTGTCTGTCACCAGAGGCTTTCGTGTTGCTATGATGCTGGACAGGTTTCAGCAGAGCTTTCAGACTGAGATGGATGAGGAAGAAAGGCCTGGAAATCTATTTCTGAAAATCAACTAAAGAAAACCCTATGGATCACAATGGTCCATTTTGAAACTGATGACGGGGGTGGTGCAGGACCGAGCAGTTCCATTGTTGTGCGTTGTGAATGGGGTCACGGTGAGTCAGAGGTTGACTCAGCAGCTAATAATAACAACATACAGTTATAAGATGAAACAATATGTGATCTATGTGTAATGGGATAAGTTGTTGAAGCATTAATTTGTGTTTTGCTTTCATTATATTCCCCCTTCTTCCCAGAGGATTGCCCAGGGAAGGATTCCTCTGAGGAGAGAGAAGTAGCATGCAGATCATCTTGTTCAATCCTACCTTAGATCATACATGTCATGTGGGTTGACATTAAACCTTGGGTGCTCACTGAACAATCTTATAGATGTGCGTTTAATATTTTTATCAACAGTACTGAACACCACCTTAAGGTCGGGCATTTCATTTAGGCAATCTAATTATTATTGTAGTAATAATTGTAGTCAATATTACTTTCATTTAAGAAGTGAGGACACTAAGCCCCAAAGAATGTAAGAAACTTGTCCCAATTCTCACTGCTGTTTAGTGGCAGAGATTCATGCTGTCTCCATCCCAGCGAGTTTCCATGGATAAAAGTTTTGGATGTTGGCACTGGAAGCAGTTTCTTGAATTGTATCAAGTATCAACCAAGCTCTTGCTTTAAGTGTGTGGATTCTGTAACCTAAGAAGGATTTGAAAAACTCACTGAAGCCTCATAATTGAGCAAAGGAAGGGAAGCTGAGGTAGCAAAAAGGAGGTAACTGACTGGTCATGAGTTTTATCTCACCTCTATCTTTAACTAAGGATCCCTAATGGTGCAGCTGTTAAGCACTCAGCTGCTAACCATAAGGTTGGAGGTTTGAACCCAGCCAGTGGCTCCATGGGAGAAAGACCTGGCAATCTACTCCCATAAAGATTACAGCCTAGAAAACCTTATGGGACAGTTCTACTCTGTCACATGGGGTCACTATGAGTTGAAAATCAACTTGATGGCACCCAGCAACACCAACTACCATCTTTACCAATTGTATAGTTTGGGACCTGTTGCTTCCCTCTGAGTCTCACTCTTCTCATCTACAAAATGAGGAAAGAGCTCTGAGAAACTCTCAAATCTTTGCCAGATGGAAAATACATTGAAAAGAAGATTCAAAATTAATTTTATAAGGAGAAAAAAAGAATTACAATTCTTTTTTTTTGGTGAAAATATATAGAGTCATACATCATTTCAACAATTTCTGCATGTGTGTACAACTCAGTGACACTGATAATATTCTTTGAGTTGTGCAAACATCTCACCATTCTTCTCCAAACTGTTCCACCACTATTGACTTAAACTAACTGCCCCCTAAGCTTCTCATCTAACATTTTGAGTTGCTGTTGTCTGTTTGATCTCACACAGATAATTCTTTAAAAGAGTACAAAGTTCAAGGCAGACATAATTTACTTATTAAGATAAACTATTTCTTGGTTCAAAGAAGACTTTAGGAGATAGTTTAGGTTTAAGGTTTAAAGTTTAAAGATTATCTCAGGATAATAAGTTCAGGGGTTCATTCAGCCTCAATGACTCCAGAAAGTCTAGATTCCATTGAGAATTTGAAATTCTATTCCTCATTCATCTCCCTTTTGATCAGGATTCTTTTATAGACTCTTTGATCAAAATGATCAGTAATGGTAGCCAGATACCATCCAGTTCTGGTCTCATGGCAAAGGAGCCTGTTGTTCATGGAGGTAACCAGACACACAAGAATTGAAATTCTTGAATGTGGAATTCAGAAGGATGTGTGATCGGAGGACTTCACTATTAGAAGGGACAAGTTCCTTTAAGAACACATTCCCTGCCTTATATAACTTCAGAATTGTACCCAATACACAGTAAGTTCTCAATAAATATTTGTTGAATGAATGTAGTTTACATTGTAGGAGCTGAAATGTAAGTCCCAAATAAAAAAATGTCAACAGTAGAAATAAGATACTGAAGGAAACTCAGAAATCTCTGATTCTATTGATTCTCAAAATTAAGTGAATGTTCATCCATTCAGATTACGTAAGTGATCATTTCCCAAAGTGTATTCTCCCATATGTTGGTCTTCCAGATCTCATGGGATAAAACAGTTTTAAGATCAAATAAGTTTAGGAAATACTCATTAATGTCATTTCTCTTTTTAGAGATTCAGTACACATGTTAGCATATCAAAGGCTCTAAGGAATTTTGAGATAAACAAATCTATGTAACTTCACCTCCTCTTTTTACATAATATTTAGTAACGTATATGGAATAAGCTTTATGAAGAACTGGATTAAATATAGCTGATCCTGGAAGAAGAAAATGGATTAAATAATCTCTGAAGGTCCATTTATTGTTGTGAAAACATTTAGGTGTTATAAATGTAAAGGTACCTCCCCTTAAAGTTTTGGAGATATATATATTATTTTAATTGATTTTGGTCAACATTTTAAAGGCAACATTTGGAATTCCATTTTGGGGTTCAAACATTTGCTTAGTGCGTTTTTGCAGTAATTTTCTTATTCTTGTGTAGCACTTAATAACCCAAGGTATCAAGTTGCTTTCAAAAATACATTGCCTGCTTTCTCTAGAAAAATAATATTATATGATGCTGAAGACAGAGAGAATTTAAATCCACAAATTCTTATGGCCTTCTACTCTGAAGAGGATGATCTTTTCACCTAAGGAAAATGGGTCTCCCCAAATTGATGTATCTGAGAGCTTTAAATAAAAGGCATTGTGTGACAGAAACTGTTGCCTAAGGGCAAACACAGTGATGGAGAGTCTGAATTAGGGCAGCTTTTAGAGGAAATGAGGTGCCATAAAATGAGCACAGCTTTGTAGCCAGAAGACCTGGGCTTGCCTACTACTTTTGACACTATGGGGCTTAGGACAAGTTATTTTACCTGACCCTAGGGTTGTTGGGCAGATTAAATAACTTAATGCTTATGGCAAGTATTCTATAAACTAAAGTATTGCCCGAATCTTAAGATGAATCACCATTATATTAATCTGGAAAGTTGATCATCCTAAACATATACAAGATGAACTTCTTTCATGTACAATTTCTAAGCACAATTTCCAATGCAAGGTTTGTGCTTCCAAATTTCATGCTCTTTCAAATGCATTGAAACATTTCATCTCCACATTATCTCAAGGTTTGCCTCTTCATGTTTGTCACTGAAGCACTATCACCAAGAAAGCCAGCTCATGGCGACCCCATGTGCTACAGAGTAGAACAGAGCTCAGTAGAGTTTTCTTGGGTGTAATCTTTATGTAAGTAGGTTGCCAGGCCTTTCTTCCACAGTGTGGTTGCACATGTTTGGGCCACCAACCTTTCAGTTAGTAGTCAAGTGCAAACCGATTGTGCCATCCAGGGATCAAAGTAACGGGATAGCTGGACTCATTTCATCTGGAGAAAAGGAGCCACAGGAAAAATGTCTGACAGTCTTCCAAGTGGCCTTCCAAGCTTCAGAGGAAACCCCTCATGAGTGAGGTTCAGACACTAGCAAATCAGTCAGAATGCATTAAAGTGGTGAGGCCATACCCATCTTTACCACTTGCCAGGTAAATGGCCTTGGCCAAGTCTCTCAGTTTCTTTGAGGCTCATTTTCCTTACCAGCAAAATGGGGACCGAACATCTACCTCCAGGTCCTGGGAAGGATTAACGCACTTTACTGTGGTCTAAACAAATATTACTAATGTAATATGTTTCTAGGAGCCCTAGTGGTGCAACGGTTAAGTGCTTGGCTGCTAAACAAAAGTTTGGTGGTTTGAACCCACCCAGCAGCTTCACGGGAGAAAGACCTGGAGATCTGCTCCCATAAAAATTACAGCCTAGAAAATCCTATGGGGTAGCTCTGCTCTGTCACATGGGGTTGCCATGAGTCAAAAATTGACATGACAGCACCTAACAACAACAGCAATATGTTTCTAATGCATACACACCCAATCTGAATAATCTCAACATGTAAAAAGCAGCTTCACTTTCTGCCTAGCCCTTCTTGTTACTGAGCCACTGAACGTGCTCCTGGAGAAGTCCAACAGGCGAGCTGTGTGAACTGTGACAGCCTTGAACTCCACGGGATAAGCTCTTAGAACTGAGAAGCAACATACGCCTAGTCACTGAGTTCCTTGCAGTCAAATGCAGCCCACTTATCACTAATAATATTTCTGCTACTTCATCCAAGGAGGATATCAGTGGCAGGGTCACTAGTGTGGCCTCTAGAGAAAGTGAGCACCGTTTCCATGGAGTCACACTAAGAATGCTGGAACTGAGACTGCAGCAAGAGAAGTTCAGATCTCAGGGGGGCTGGCTGCTCTGTATTGATGCCTTAGCAAAGGGAAATTCAGATTTCTCTGGTGATCACAGAGCATCCTGAACTACAGGATCACATCTGGCAGAAAGTAAGGTGTGTCCTTCCCTCTGAAAATATCCTCCTTGCTAAAATGCAGAACGAATTTCAAATTCTTATGGAATCTAGACTTTCTGGAGCCACTGAGGCAAGATGACCCTTGAAACTATTACCTGAGGAAATCTTTAAAACTTGAACCTAAACCATCACCTGAAGTCATCTCTGAACCTAATAATTGTTTTCATTGCTGTTAGGTGCCATTGAGTGGCTTTCAACTCATAGTGACCCTGTGTCTAACAGAATGAAACACTGCCCAGTCCTGCACCATCCTCACAATCATTATGCTAAAGCCCATTGTTGCAGCCACTGTGTCAATCCATCTCATTGGAGGTCTTCCTCTTTTTCACTGACCCGGTACTTTACGAAACACGATGTCCTTCTCCAGGACTGGTCACTCGTGATAACATGTCCGAAGTACGTGAGACAAAGTCTCACCATCGTTGCTTTCTAAGGAGCATTCTGAACCAAATAATAGTTTAGCCTAATTAGAAAAGAATGTCTGCATTAAGCATTATACTCTTTTAAAGAATTATCTATATGTGATCAACCATTAATATCACATGCAAGTAAAATTTTGCTGAAGATCATTCAAAAGCAGCTGCAGCAGTACATCAACAAGGACTGCCAGAAATCCAAGCCGGATTCAGAAGAGGACATGGAACAAAGGATACCATTGCTGACGTCAGATGGATCATAGCTGAAAACAGAGAATGCCAGAAAGATGTTTACCTGTGTTTTATTGACTATGCAAAGGCATTTGACTGCGTGGGTCATAACAAATTACAGATAATATTGTGAAGAATGGGAATTCCAGAACACTTAATTGTGCTCTCGAGGACCTGCCCATAGATCAAGAGGCAGTCATTCGAACAGAACAAGGGGATACCGTGTGGTTTAAAGTCAGGAAAAGTGTGCATCAGAGTTATATCCTTTCACCATACCTATTCAATCTGTATGCTGAGCAAATAACCTGAGAAGCTGGACTATATGAAGAAGAACAAGGCATCAGGATTGGAGGAAGACTCATTAACATGAGTTATGCAGTTTTGCAGATGACACAACCTTGCTTGCTGAAAGTAAAGAGAACTTGAAGCACTTCTGATGAAGATCAAAGACCACAGCCTTCAGTATGGGTTACAACTCAAGATAAAGAAAACGAAAATCCTCAGGCTGAACCAATAAGCAACATCATGATAAATGGAGAAAAGATTAAAGTTGTCAAAGATTTCATTTTACTTGGATCCACCATCAACACCCACAGAAGCAACAGTCAAGAAAGGAAAAGACGCACTGCACTCGGCAAATCTGCTGCAAAAGACCTCTTCCAAGTGTTGAAAAGCAAAGATGTCACCTTGAAAACTAAAGTGCTCCTGACTCAAGCCATAGTGTTTTTGATCACCTCACATGCATGTGAAAGCTGGACTATGAATAAGGAAGACTGAAGAAGAATTGACACTTTCGGATTGTGGTGTTGGTGAAGAATGTTGTATATTCCATGGACTGTCAAAAGAACGAACAAATCTGTCTTGGAGGAAGTACAACCAGAATGCTCCTTGGAAGCAAGAATGACGAGACTACATCTCACCTATTTTGGACGTTATAAGGAGGGATTAGTCCCTGGAGAAGGACATCATGCTTAGTAACGTAGAGAGTCAGAGAAAAAGAGGAAGACCCTCAATGAGATGGATTGACACAGTGGCTACAACAATGGGCTCAAGTATATCAACGATTGTGAAGATGGCACAGGACAGGGCAGTGTTTCGTTCTGTTGTACATGGGGTCACTATAAGTAAGAACCAATTCGATGACACCTAACAGCAACAACAACATATGTGATCAAATTGATAACAGCAACTTGACCGATTAGATGAGAAGTTACAGAGGCAGTGGGTTTGTGTTAAGGATGGTGAAATAGTTTGGAAAAGATTGTCGAGAAAGGAGCCACAATTTGAAGAACATACCCAATATCACTGAATTATACACATAGAAATTGTTGAAGTAGTGTATTTTTTTGTGTATATTTTTACCATAAAAAAAAATCCTCTTACTAATGTCTTAAATTCCACGACTAACAACATACATCTTTGTGTTAAGTGTTTTCTCTCTCTCTCTTTAGATGAGATATAATTAAACACAGTAAAACATGCAGATCTTAAGTGCTGAATTTGACAAATGTATATACCTGTGTAACCAACACCCTACTCAAGATATAGAATATTTCTGTCAACCTAGAAAGTTTCCTCTGACCCTTTTCTATTCATCTTCCCCAGCAACTACTGTTTTCATTTCTATCCCCGTAGATTAGATTTCCTTGATCTTGAAATTCTTGTAAATAAAATCATACAATATTGTGTCTGGCTTGTTTTATTCAACATAATGTTCTTAAGATTCATTTTTGTTGTTGCATAATGCATAAAGTAAGAGTAGTTCTTTTTTGATGCTGAGTAATATTCCATTGCATAATATATGACAATTTCGTTATTTCCCCAGACAATTCTATTTTGATAGACATTTGGCTTGTTTTTTTTTTAATCTGATTTTATTTTTTATTATTTTGCATCAAACTCCCATAAACCTTCTTGCAAAGTCTTTTTTCAGACCAATGTTTTCATTTCGTTTGGGAAAATACCTTGAAATGACTCTTTTCAAAAAAAAAAGATATACAAATGGCCAATAAATACAGGTAAAGATGTTCAACATGATTAATCATCAAAGAACTGCAAATTAAAATTACTATTCCATGCCACTGTATTTCACTGTTGTTGTTAGGTGCTGTTGAGTTGATTCTGACCCATAGCAACCCCATATGACAGAATAGAACTTCCCCATAGGGTTTTTAAGGCTGTAATCTTTACAGGAGCAGATCACCAGGTCTTTCTCCCACGGAGCCACTAGGATGGCTAAAATTTGCAAGTATTCTCTTGTAATAGGCAAAGAGATCTGGAAAGATGTTCTCTCTTTTTTTTTAGTTTTTACTTTTTTATTAATAAAGTTTTGAAACATACACAGAAGTAGAAAAAAGAGTGTAATGAACCCTCATATATCTATCCCAGAGATGCAATCTTTATCAACTTTTCACCATAATTAACCCATGTATACTTTATTCATATTTTTATCTACTTATTTATATCTCCATTTATTTATTTTGCTATAGTATTTTAAAGAATATTCTTTACATAATTTTTCTCTTAAATAAGGGCCTTCCATACATAATCAAAATACTATTTTCCTTCCTAACAGACGATAATAACTTAATATCATCTAATAGCCTCTGCAGACTCAGATTTCCCTATTATCTCAAACATGTCTTTACAATTGGTTTAACATCACATTTGGTTGTAATATATTTTTATCTCTTTTATTCTAGAAGATCCCCCCATCCTCCTCCCTCCCTTCTTTCCTATGCCATCGACTTACTGAACTTATTGAAATCAGGTCGACTGCGTGTATAATATACATCAAGGTTCTGTTTGATTCTTTCATTATAGTATCATTTTGCTTGTTCTTCCATCTCTGTATTTTTCTTAAACAAGAAGGCTCAGGTTCATGTTCAACATTTTTAAAGCAGGAATACTTCACAGGTGGTGTCATTTATTTTGAAAAATGTTTTTTGAGTGTCTACCATGTTTTTGGTCCTGGGAGTTGCAAAGGTAAATATCATATGTCATAGTCTTGCTCTTGAAGAGCTTATAGCTTAGTAGGAGAGAAAGGCATGTAAACCAATCAATATAAGAGTATAAGTGCAATGGAGGATTTGGGTGGGGATATAAATTTTGATAAGAGCATCAAGGCTACAGGAGGAGGTGATAAATGACCTAACTCTGGAGAGAAAAGTAGAATTTGCCAGTCAAAGAGTAGAGAGTGAGAAAGGGTATGCTAAGCCAAGGACCTGCATGTCTAAAGGAGGAGATATAAATATACTAGAATAGGTTGTGCAGGGCCTTATACACCAAATCAAGGAATTAGGAATTTATCTTTTGAGCACTGGTGAGCCTGGGAAAGGTTTTAATCAGAGGAGACTTTCAGCCTTCCTTGTAGTTCTTAACACCATATGGGATTTACCATTTTGGAAGTGTGAATGGCTTTACCTGGAATTGCTCTCCCAGCCTAAGGTGGAGTCCACAAGTCCTGTTTCAATTACTTAGCATGTGTTTCTGTTGTTAGCTGCCACCAAGTCACCCCAGACTCATGGCGACCCCTTGCACAATGGAAAAAAACACTGCCCGTTCCAGTGTCATTCCCATGATTGGTTGCAGATAGGACCTTTGTGATCCATAAGGTTTTCAATGGTTGATGTTCAGATGTAGATTGCCAGGCCTTTCTTCCTAGTCCTCCTTAATCTGGAAGCTCTTCTAAAACCTGTTCAGCATCATAGCAACATCCAAGCCCCCACTGATGGATGGGTGGTGTCTTCGTATGAGGTGCATTGAACCTGGGTCGCCTGCATGGAAGGCAAAACTTCTACTACTGAACCACCGATGTCTCACAGTTAGCATCTGACTCCAGACAAAAGCTTGACACAGGGCATTTTAGATGCCATGTTTACTCTGTCTGTTGCCCCATTAAGTGGCTTTTATAATCGTGGAAACTGTTCAGGTTCTCAATATAACAGAAGAGAAAGAACAGAGATATAGTGTTCTGTGGACTATGCAGATAATATTAACTTCCTATGCGCTCAGAGATGCTCAGAGATTGTAGTGGCAGCAGCCAATCAGATAGTCCCAGCTGCCTGATGTCCAACCAATAGCTGACTTCCTCAGCCCCTTTTGCTTACTAATGATTAGAGGAGTCATCGTGTCACATGTTCAGAAGAATCAATGAATAAATGGCAAGCCCTCAATTCTGGAAATCTGGAAAAGTGACTCAAGTAAGGAAACTGGTTGAAAGTGCTGGAGACAGGGACTAGACAATCATATGTCACCTCGTCAAAAAATCACGGTCTCTGATTCACTCTTCTTTGCTGCCCATTGAGGCAGATGCCTAATGAGACAGCAGACAACATACTGATTTTCAGTCCTACTCCAAGCAGTTCTACTCTGTCCCATGGGGTCGCCATGAGTCAAAAGTAGACTAGACGGCACCTAACGACAACAACAACTCCATACCCAGTTCCATCAGGGTGTGACTTAGACAATATTTTTTTCAAAATCTTCAGGTGTATCTAAAGCTATTGGATTTGCAAACAACTGAACTAACCCAAGCAGAGGAAAAGTCAACCTAGATGGCCAAGCACGGAGCAGAAGAGCTAAATGCTATGACTATGAGCTAAATTTCTCAATTGCCTGGTAAGAGAAGGCCCCTCTACAGTCTTCCCCTTGTTGGATGATACATGAATACACAGGTATAACTGCTGTGACAGGAAAAATATCCTATATAGCAAAGGGGGCTGACAAAGTCAATCAGGCTTACTGCACAGTGTTGTCTGGCATTGGCCTGCAAGCTAGATAGATTGACAAACTGAGCATCCAGTAGCATCTAGTTAGAGAGGAAGCAAAGGAACCCTGGTGGTACAATGGTGAATCACTCAGCTGCTAACCAAAAGGCTGGTAGTTCTAACCCATTCAGTGGCTCCATTGGAGAAGAACCTGGCGATCTGCTCTCATAAAGATTTCAGCCAAGAAAACCTTATGAGGCAGTTGTACTCCATCACATGGGGTAGCTATAAGTTGAAAATAGATTCAATGACACCTAACAACAACAGAGAGGAGGCATAGAAACCACACCTCTGAGCTCTCTGGTACCAACTCTCTTGGTACCCCATAGTGAAGGTCTCTGGTTGTATATTCAGAGTTCGTTGAGAAATTTTAGCAGGCAACAAAGAGTATGGGCTCTCTGTGAAAGAAAATCATTAAAAACAAAAACAAAACAAAAGCCAAGTTGGAATTCACCAGAGTTTTAGGGCACTTAATGAAGAAATATTTACCAAGTATAATATAGGAGGATTACATTGGGACGTATTATATTACATTGGGCAAATCTGCTCTAAAAGACCTCTTTAAAATGTTAAAAAACAAAGATGTTATTCTGAGGACTAAGATGTGCCTGACCCAAGCCATGGTATTTTCAATCCCTCATATGCATGCAAAAGCTGAACAATGAAGAAGGAAGACTGAAGAATTGATGCCTTTGAATTAGGTGTTGGGGAAGAATATTGAATATACCATGGACTTCCAGAAGAATGAACAAATCTGTCTTCGAAGAAGTACAGCCAGAATGCTCCTTAGAAGCAAGGAT
The DNA here is from genome assembly GCF_000243295.1 of Trichechus manatus latirostris. Lineage (NCBI taxonomy): Eukaryota > Metazoa > Chordata > Mammalia > Sirenia > Trichechidae > Trichechus > Trichechus manatus. The sequence goes on from NW_004443970.1 coordinate 19,816,104, forward strand.
GGTGAGACTTAATCTCAGGTAGTGTGGACATGTTATTACGAGGGACCAGTCCCTGGAGAAGGACATCATGATTGGTGAAGTACAGGGTCATGAAAAGAGGAAAACCCTCAATGAGATGGATTGACGTAGTGGCTGCAACAATGGGCTGAAACATAGCAACTATTGTGAGGATGGCACAGGACTAGGCAGCATTTCGTTGCGTCGTACATAAGGTCATCATGAGTTGGAACCGACTTGATGGCATCTAATAACAACAACAATATGGGAGTATGGGGCTCTGCTGGACTCTATTACAGCAATAGTTATCTTGCTTTCCCAAAACACTGAAGACACTACATGTTCACGTTAGTATTTTGAACTCCAACCTGGAGTTATTTTTCCAAAAACATAAACTCTTACCAACTCTTTATCACTCCAGGTCTGAAGCTCCAAAGAAGGGACTTGAAGACATGAAGATACACCCATAATGGGAGTCTGGTTTCTTCTCCAAACAACACCAACCTCCACCCACCCCTGCCCCCAATCTCTTATTATGGAACTACTAGCACAGCCTTAAGTCCAAAGCTTCTTTGCTTGTTGATAAATAAGTGTCAGCAGAAACAATTGTGAAGTATCAGGAGGCGTAGATAATGATTTACAGAAGCCAGTAAAATTGAAATATAAAAAAATCAATGAGCAAATATTACTAAACACCTAATTTACATATCTCTGCTTTTTCTTTTTTTTCCATAGTACAGTTCACTATCTAACATGCTATATGATTTACTTATGAATTATACATATAGTTTATTGTCTTTCTCACCTGGCTAGAATTTGTTTAGTGAATATGCCAAGTCCTAGCTCAATGACTTGCACATAATACCAAACCCAACCTAACGCAACCTGTTGCCATTGAGTCAATTCCTACTCATGGCAATGCCATGTTGTCACAGTAGAACTACACTCTACAGTTTTCAATGGCTGTAATCTTATGGAATTAGGTTGCCAAGCCTTTCTTCTGTGGCACCTCTGGGTGGATTCGAAAAGCCAAATTTTCAGTTAGTAGGCAAGCACAAACCATCTGCACCACTGCCCTATCCTGTTTCGTTAACATTAATTGATTCCCAGGAACCAAATACCCATTTACCATTCATTAATTATTTATTCAGTAAGTATATTTGCACACAGTAAGCACTCAAAAATAGTTATTGAATGAACCAATGAATGAATGAAATGTAAATGGGTGTTGGGTTCCTGGGGATCAATTCATGTTATAAATCCTAATTTATAAATCCAAATTCAAACCTATGAATTTGCAATTCAAGCCTTTCTGGATTAACAGGCAGCACCAAACATTAGATGAGTATAAGGCAGTGGGTAGATTTTTTCAGAGAGCAAATCAGCCTCAGAGTCAGTGTGGTGATCAAAGAGAGAAAAATAGGCCAGTGTTCTTTAAGGCTACTTTCATCCAGCTGGCTGCTGCAAACATAGATTTTTCCCACGTTGAGAATTTTCCTGTTTAGATCATTGAAACACATTTTACTCCTCACAAGCCAACTCTGGAGATATGATCTGTGATTATTAGGATAACAATTTTAGAACTGGGGCCACAAGTTTACTTTAGACTGTAGATTGTAACCTCCTAAGAGCAGTGACCCAGATTTTTGGATTTGTGTATCCACAGCCTAGCATATAGAAGCTACTTTCATGCATATTTTCTAAACTGAACCAAATAACTTGTCCCCGGTTCTTCAGTGGAAAGACTAACATTTAAAACAGTGTTCATTCTCTCTCTATTGCCCATGCGAATGATAATCATGATTGCTGAACTTGACTGAGTGGTACTTATGTGCCAGACACTATTCTAAATATTTGTCATCCGTTAACACTAGTTTGTGTGAGAAGGAATTTAAATCTAGGCTGTCTCAATCCAGAGCCCGACCTCTTTATTGCTAAAGTTTGTTTTTTAGGGTCCCTAAAGTTGTCTTTTGAATGTAGAAAACACTATTTGGAAGTTTTATTTTGACTTAAACAATTAGTATTCAATGTATCTACCATCCACCTGTCAGTTTGTCATACTGTGGTGGCTTTTGTGTTGCTATGATGCTGGAAGCTATGCCACTGGTATTTCAAATACAAGCAGGGTCACCCATGGTGGACAGGTTTCAGTGGAGCTTCCAGACTAAGAAAGACTAGGAAAAAAGGCCTGGCAGTCTACTTCCAAATATTAGCCGATAAAAATCTTACAGATCACAACAGAATATTGTCTGATTTGTTTGCTTTGGACACATCATTTGGAGGGATCAATCGCTGGAGGAGGACATCATGTTCGGTGAAATGGAGGGCCAGTGAGGGCAAAAGAGACCCTTAGTGAGATGGATTGGCACAATAGTCTCAGCGATGGACTGGAATATGCTGGCGATTATGAGGATGATGCAAGACGCGGCAATGTTTCGCTCTGTGGTTCCTAAGGTCACCATGAGTCAGAGTTGACTAGGTGGCAGCTAACAACAACTTTCAGTTTATTAAGAACGTTACAGATTTACAAAGCCTGGTTCTTCCTTAGGATTTTAGTTCTATCTTGTAAATCTTATATTTTATTTATAAATATGCAGATTTTAGCATTTCTTTTGTTCTTTTCTATAAAATAATGTTGACTTTTTTAAAATTTTATTTTGGAAAATTTCAAACATATGAAAAAATAGAATAAATAATATAATGAACCCATTATATACCCTTCATTCAGATTAATGATTATCAACTAATGTCAATCTTGTTCCATCTGTACTCACACCCTCTCCTCCCTTTCTTATTCTTACGAAGCTAACCCTTATCATAACATTTCACTCATAAATACTTCAATATGCATGGTAGAAAAGATAAAAACTCTTTTTAAAATATAACTCCAACTACATAACTATGTATTAACAATAACAATAAATTCTCAATATCTTCAAATATCCAGTCTTCTTCAAATGTCCCATTTCCAATTCCCTCATAAATGTTACCTTTGAAAAAACTTTGTTTGTTTGAATCAGAATTCAAATAAGGTCCATACAATTCAGGTTTTTTGATAGGTGTTTTAAGTTTATTTTTATCTGCAGATTCCCTCTCTCTCTCTCTCTCCTGTAATTTCTTATTGAAGAAACTGGATCATTTGATCCATAGTCTGAATTTTTTTGATTACATCCCCATGGTGTTATTTAACATATTTCTTTGTCCTCCTATATTATCTGTAAATCAGTAGTTGGATATGCAAACTTGATCAGATTTGAGTTCTGTTTTTTCAGCCAGACTACTTCACGGTAGTGTTCTAGCCTTTCACCAGGAGGCACATGATGTTTGTTAATCCTTCTTTTTGCCATTTGTTGTTGCTGTCGTTAGGTGTCATTGAGTCGGTTCTGACTCACAGTGACCCTATGTACAACAGAACAAAACACTGTCCAGTCCTGCGCCATCCTCACAATTGTTGCTATGATTGAGTCTATTGTTTCAGCCACTGTGTCAATCCATCTCATTGAGGGTCTTCTTTTTTATGAGTTGGAATGGACACAACAGCAACAGGTTTTCTTGGGCTACTTTACCAAGTATGATGTCCTTCTCCAGGACATCGTGCTTAGTACCAAAAATCAAACCAAACCCATTGCTGTGAAGTCAATTCCGACTCATAATGACCCTATAGGACAGAGTAGAACTGCCCTATAGGGTTTCCAAGGAGCAGCTGGTAGATTCAAACTGCCAATCTTTTAGTTAGCAGCCAAGTTCTTAATCACTGTGCCAACAGGGATCCATCTCTCCTGATAATACATCCAAAGTATGTGAGACGAAGTCTTGCCATTCTTTCATCCAAGGAGCAATCTGGCTGTACTGCTTCCAAGATAGATTTGTTCATTATTCTGGCAGTCCATGGTATATTCAATATTCTTCGCCAACACCATAATTTAAATTCATCAGTTCATCTTTTTTGGTCTTCCTTATTCATTGTCCAGCATTCACATGCATATGAATTGATTGAAAATACCATGACTTGCTTGGGTCAGGCAAACTGATATCCTAGCAGTTGTTAATATCAATGCCTAAATCCATACTTTAGTAAAGGTTTAAAGACTGTGAAATTCTAACTTTAACACTCCTTCATTTATTAGCTAGGATACTTCTACGTAGAAAATTCTCTCATTGTATGGATCGTAACAAATTACAGATAACAGTGGGAAGAATGGGAATTCTAGAACACTTCATTGTGCTCATGAGGAATCTGTACATAGATTAACAGGCAGTTGTTCGAACAGAACAGGGGGATATTGTGTGGTTTAAATCAGAAAAGGTGTGTGTCAGAGTTGTGTCCTTTCACCATACCTATTCAATCTGTATGCTGAGCAAATAATCCAGGAAGCTGAAGTATATGAAGAAGAATGGGGCATCAGGATTGCAGGAAGACTCACTGACAACCTGTGTTATGCAGATGACACAACCTTGCTTGCTGAAAGTGAAGAGGACTTGAAGGACTTACTGATGAAGATCAAAGACCACAGCCTTCAGTATGGATCACACCTCAGCATAAAGAAAACAAAAATCCTCACAACTGGACCAATAAGCAACATCACGATAAAGGAGAAAAGATTGAAGTTGTCAAGGATTTCATACTTGGATCCACAATCAACACCCGTGGAAGCAGCAGTCAAGAAATCAAAAGCTGCATTGCATTGGACAAATCTGCCACAAAAGACATCTTAAAGTGTTAAAAAGCAAAGATGTCACTCTGAGGCCTAAGGTGTGCCTGACTCAAGTCATGGTGTTTCCAATCGCCTCATATGCATGCAAAAGCTGGACAATGAATAAGGAAGACTGAAGAAGAGTTGTCGCCTTTGAACTGTGGTGTTGGTGAAGAATATTGAATATACCAGGGACTGTCAAAAGAATGAACAAATCTGTCTTGGAGGCAGTACAGCCAGAATGCTCCTTAGAAGAAAGGATGGCGAGACTTGATTTCACATACTTTGTACATGTTATCAGGAGGGATCAGTCCCTGGAGACAGACATCATGCTTGGTAAAGTAGAGCGTTGGTGAAGAAGAGGAAGAACCCCAATGAGATGGACTGACACAGTGGCTGCAACCATGGACTCAAGTATAACAATGATTGTGAGGATGGCGCAGGACTGGTCAATGCTTCGTTCTGTTGTACTTGGGGTCGCTATGAGTTGGAACTGACTTGACTGCACCTAACAACAACCACTGTTTGGTAATCCAGTGATAACATTTGAATAACAAAGATTGGATAAATGCTCGATTCTCTTCCTTGTTTACTGAGTGGATTAACTAGCATTTTGCAAACATGACCTATTTGATTTTAATTACCATTATAAACATATAGATTTGAACATATATTTTTTTCAATCAGTTGCAGCTATTGCCCTTATTGATGCTCAAATTCCTCATCTTTTCGCTGGTGAGAGCCTCTTCAGGTTGGTTTCTGAGTCCTTTTGACAAGATCCTAGCAGTCTTTGATAGACTTCTTGCTATCTGCTAAAATAAAATATTCTGGGTTCATTTGTTCGTTTCTTATCCTAATCTTGGAATCCATTTTTTCTACATGGATCATTGATTCCATCTTTGTGGGAAATAGTATTTCAAGGCCGCAATCTGAGCACTAGGGATGCTCATTATTAATTCCATTGACAATGGTCTTACTTTCTGGACATTTTTAGAGGACAGAGCTAGTGATTAGTTTTTTAAAGATATGATATTTGCAATTCAATTTCAGAACTACAGGATTTTTACTTAACCTCTTCTAGTTCTATAACTCCTTTCTTCACATTGAGAATTCCCATCCTCAACATTATCAGGAATGATAAAGTTTATGTTTCACATAATTACTCAATTGCATTTTTTTCCCAACACATACACAATAGTTTCAGAGTAACAATACCAACATTACCAAAAATAAGATGATTAATGAAAAACAATTTTTTTTTTTGGAGGGAAGTCAGTTCTTTTGTCTTTAGAATATATACCCCTGGGGATAAATAGTCAAATTACTGTGTTTTACAATTATTTGGAATTATTCCTCTCTTTGTGGATTTTCCACAAACTAGATACACAGTGAAGTTCATCTGTTTCATTTTACTTTCTGTTATTTGTAATTGATTTATTAAAATTTAATTTTGTTTCAAAATTGTATAGATTATTTACATGGTTCCAAAGGTGAATCTATAAAACAAATTCCCTTATAGGTAATCATTTTCTTTTAATTTTATAATTTATCCTTCCATCATTTGTTTTTTTATTAATATAAGCAGAAATATACATATATTCATACTCCTTATACTAAAAATGGAAACCCTGGTGGAGTAGTGGTTAAGAGCTATGGCTGGTAACCAAAAGGTCAGCAGTTCAAATCCACCAGGCACTCCTTGGAAACTCTATGGGGCAGTTCTACTTGTCCTATAGGGTCACTATGAGTCAGAATTGACTCGATGGCAGAGTTGTCTTTTTTTTAATACTAAATATGTCACACTGTTCATATTTTTCTTACCTTAATCTTTATAAAACAATATATCTTAGGTATCACTCTGTGAAGGAGTCCTGGTGGTTCAGTTATTGAAGCGCTCAGCTGCTAACTGAAAAGTCAGCTGTTCGAAATCACCAGCCACTCCACAGGAGAAAGACATGGCAGTCTGCTTCCATTAAGATTTACAGCCTTGGAAATCCTATGGGGCAGTTCTACTTTGTCCTAAAGTGTTGCTGTGAGTTGGAACCCGCTTGACAACACTGGGTTTTTCGATCACTTTCTGAGTATATAGACAGAGCTATTCCTTATTCTTTTGTAAAGGTGACTGGTACTGCATTGTGTAAATGTACGCTGATTTATTTAACCAATCTACTATTGATGCACATTTGTGTCATTCTAATGCCTTTATTATTATAAGTAATCCTACAGTAAATAGCCTTGAGATTATAGTATCATCCTTTCCTTTCCTTTTCTTTCTTCTCTACTTTTTTTTTTTTTTTTTTTTGCTAGTGTATCTTTGGGATACATTTCTAAAAGTGGGATTTCTGAGTCAAAGGTTAAATGTGTTATATAACACAACATATAATTGTGTCATCATTAGGTGCTGCTGAGTCAGTTCCAACTCATAGCGACCCCATGGGCAACAGAAGGAAACACTGCCCGGTTTTGCGCCATCCTCATGATCATTGTTATGTTTGAGCCCTTTGTTACAGCCACTGTGTCAATCCATCTTGTTGAGAGGCTTCTTCTTTTTTGCTGACCCTCTACGTCACCAAGCATGATGTCCTTCTCCAGAAACTGGTCTCTCCTGACAACATGTCCAAAGTATGTGAGATGAAGTCTCGCCATCATCTATTATAAGGAGCATTCTGACTGTACTTCTATCAAGACAGATTTGTTCATTCTTATATTCAACATTCTTCGCCAATGCCGTAACTCGAAAGTGTCAATTCTTCTTTGATTTTCCTTATTCATTGCCTGGCTTCTATGTGCATATGAGGCGATTGAAAACACCATGACTTGGGTCAGGTGCACCTTAGTCCTTAAAGTGATATATTTGCTTTTTAACACTTTAAAGAAGTCTTTTGCAACATATTTGCCCAATGCAATGCATCATTTGACTTCTTGACTGCTGCTTCCATGGATGTTGATTGTGGATCCAAGTAAAATGAAATGCTTGACAACTTCAAACTTTTCTCTGTTTATCATGATGTTGCTTATTGGTCCATTTGTGAGGGATTTTGCTTTCTTTATGTTGAAGTGTGATCTATACCAAAGGCTGTGGTCTTTGATCTTCATCAGTAAGTGCTTCAAGTCCTCTTAAATTTCAGCAAGCAAGGTTGTGTCATCTGCATAACACAGGTTATTAATGAGTCATCTTCTAATTCTGATGCCCCATTCTTCTTCATATAACCCAGCTTCGCGGATTATTTTCACACCATACAGATTGAATAAGTATGGTGAAAGGATACAACACTGACACACACCTTTCTTGACTTTAAACCACAGTCTCCCCTTGTTCTGTTTGAATGACTGCCTCTTGATCTATGTACAAGTTCCTCATGAGCACAATGAAGTGCTCTGGAATTCCCATTCTTCACAATGTTATTCATAATTTGTTATGATCCACACAGTCGTAAACATCTTTTTGGTATTCTCTGCTTTCAGCCAGGATCTATCTCACATCAGCAATGACATGCCTGGTTCCAGGTCCTCTTCTGAATCTGTCTTGAACTTCTGGCAGTTCCCTGTCGATGTACTGCTGCAACTGCATTTGAATGATCTTCAGCAAAATTTTACTTGTGTATGATATTAATGACATTGTTCAATAATTTCCTAATTCTGTTGGGTCACTGTTCTTTAAAATAGGCTTAGATATGGGTCTTTTCCAGTAGGTTGGCCAGGTAGCTGTCTTCCAAATTTCTTCGCGTAGTAGACAAGTGAGTACTTCCAGAACTGCATCCTTTTGTTGTAACATCTCAGCTGGTATTCTGTCAATTCCTGGAGCCTTGTTTTTCACCATTGCCTTCAGTGCAGCTTGGATGTTTTCCTTTGGTACCATCGGTTCCTGATCATATACTACCTCATGAAATGGTTGAACGTTAACCAGTTCTTTTTGGTACAGTGACTCTCTATATTCTTTCCATCTTCTTTTGATGCTTCCTGTGTCATTTAATATTTTCCCCATAGAATCCTTCAATATTGCAGCTCGAGGCTTGAATTTTTTCTTCAGTTCTTTTAGCTTGAGAAGTGCCAAGCGTATTCTTCCCTTTTGGTTTTCTATCTCCAGCTCTTTGCACAAGTCATTATAATACTTTACTTGTCTTCTTGAGCCGCCCTTGAAATCTTCCATTCAGCTCTTTTACTTCATCATTTCTTTGTTCGCTTTAGCTACTCGAAGTGCGAGAGCAACTTTCAGAGTCTCTACTGACATCCGTTTTGGTCTTTGCTTTCTTTCCTGTCTTTTTAATGACCTCTTGCTTTCTTCATGTATATTGTTCTTGATGTCATTCCACAACTCATCTGGTCTTCGGTCATTGGTGTTCAATACAACGAATCTATTCTTGAGGTGGTCTCTAAATTCAGGTGGGATATGCTCAAGGTCGTACTTTAGCTCTTGTAGACTTGTTCTAAATTTCTTCAGCTTCAACTTGAACTGCATATAAGCAGTTCTACAGTTGGCCTCTGTTCCACAGTTGGCCTCTGGCCTTGTTCTGATTGATGCTATTGAGTTTTTCCATGGTGTCTTTCCACAGATGTAGTCAACTTTATTCCTGTTTTTTCATCTTGTGAGGTCAATGTGTATAGTCACTGTTTATGTTGCTGAAAAAAGATTTTTGCATGGAGGAAGTCTTTGGTCTTATAAAATTCTATCATGCAATCTCCAGCATCGTTTCTATCACCAAGGCCATATTTTCCAACTACCTATCCTCCTTCTTTGTTTCCAACTTTCGCGATCCAATCAGGAGTAATTATCAATGCATCTAGATTGCATGTTTGATAATTTTCAGACTGCAGAAGTTGGTAAGAATCTTCATTTTCCTCATCTTTAACATAAGTGGTTGGTGTGCAAATTTGAATAGTAGTTGTTTTAACTGGTCTTCCTTGTAGACATATAGATATTATCCTATCACCGACAGCTTTGTACTTCAGGATAAATCTTGATGTTCCTCCGGATGATGAACGTGATGCCATTTCTCTTCAATTTGTCATTCTGGGCATAGTAAACCATATGACTGTCTAATTCAAAATGGCCAGTACTAGTCCATTTCAGTTCACTAATGCTTAAGATATCGATCTTTATGTATTCCATTTCGTTTTTGGCAACTTCCAACTTTCCTAGATTCATACTTTGTACATCTCTAAGTTCAAGAGAAAACATCCATCAATTCTTATTTTATTATTATTTTTAATGAAGAGAAGTTTATTTCCTCATAGTCAAAGTAGGCTAAATCTTATTTTATTATCATTATTTTTTTTTATATGAATGTGTTTTGGATTTTGCCCAATACATTTTCTACATCTGTGGAGATAATCATATGAGTTTTGTCTTTAAGTGTATTCATATGATGGATTTACAGAAGTACAACTCCTAGTACTGAACTACTTTTGTATTCTGCAAATAGAGCAGGATAGGTTATAATGTATATTTTTAACTATGCTGTTGGATTTTGTGTTCTAATATTTCATCGAAGGCTTTTGCATCAATATTTACAACTGTTACTTTTGAATTATGGTGTTGGTGAAGAATACTGAATATACCATGGACTTCCAGAAGAATGAACAAATTTGTCTTAGAAGAAGTACAGCCATAATGCTCCTTAGGAGCAAGGAAGGTGAGATTTCATCTCATGTACTTTGGATATGTTATTAGGAGGGACCAGTTCCTGGAGAAGGACATCACGCTTGGTAAAGTAGAGGGTCAGTGAAGGAGAGAAAGACCCGCAATGAGATGAACTGACACAGTGGCTGCAAAAATGGGCTCAAATATAGCAACAGTTGTAAGGATGATGCAGGATCAGGCAATGTTTCGCTCTCTTGTGCATAGGGTCACCGTGGGTAGGAGCTGACTTGAAGGCACCAAACAACAGTTGGGTTTTATCCTAAGTAATGGGGAAACATCAGAGAGTTTTAAACTAGGGTACCATGCGGTATGATTTACAATTCACCTTCCGTACCTGCCATCCCTGAAGTTGCCACTAGAGGGAGGCAGAAAAAGATGGGGCAGTCCCATAGCAAGCTCCACAGTTAACATTCTTACCTGTGTGAAATCAGGTTCAATTCAGGCTCAAGGAGGGTGGGAAAAGGCCAGAAGGGGAACAGACCAAGTCTGATTAAGTAGCGAGGCCAGGAACTTCAACTAATGAAAAAATATCTTAACGCGATTTTTGTAGATAAATTTCTGAGATCTTTTTCTGGTAGCAGCTAAAGAATTTTGAAAGAATGATATCATCAGATCGTCAAGTCATCAAGACTGACTGGCTGACTGGCTCCCAGGAGGCCATTCAAACCTCACAAAGAGATGAGAGCTTCAGTGAAATCTCCAAAAGCAGAGCTCTATAAGGGAGAGGCCCACAGCCCAGCCAGTCCAGAATTTGGCCCTTTTACTGGACCGTGGTTGCACAGTGGTTAAGCACTTGGCTACTGACGGAAAGGTGGGCAGTTTGAACTCACTCAGTGGCTCCGTGGGAGAAAGACCTGGCGATCTGCTTCTGTAAAGTTTACAGTCTAGAAAACCCTAAGGGCAGTTCTACTCTGTCCTGTAGGGTCGCTATGAGTTAAAAATTGAGTCGATGGCACCTAACAACATTAAAGCTCCCAAGGTAACGAAATGAGAGAGGCTGACCCACACTAGCCACCTAGGAAGAGATGGCTATCTGTCTATAAACCAAGTCAGCCATGTACCCAGTTACAGCAGGAACAACATTTGACAGGCAGGCAGATGTCCTCATGCATCTTTCCCCTAAAACTGGAAGTCAAATCACTGCCAGCCTTATGTCTGGTGGGCAGAGCATAAGTTAAATGGAGGTGAGAGAAAAGAATTGAAAATACTTTGTGATATTAGACTCTGGTTTTTATAGTTGAGATAGCTTCCAGATGAAAAGGAATTACTGGGGTCTCTCTCAGCTGGCAGTGACTGGATGGGCACACCACTGTTTGCCTTGGTGATTCTCTTGGTTCCAGGTGGCATTTAAAAAAAAAAGGTTGCCGTTGAGTTGATTCCGCTCCTGGCAACCCCATGTATGTGTGTCAGAATAAAACTGTGCTCCGTATGGTTTCTAATGGCTGATTTTTTAGAAGTGGATCACCGGGCCTTTCTTCCAAGGTTCCTCTGGGTAAACTTGAACCTCCAACCTTTGGGTTAGCAGCCAAGCATGTTAACTGTTTATACCGCCTAAGGACTCCCAGGTAGCACTGCTTAATAGCCCAGGTATTAGAATAAGACAAAATCTGTTGCTGTCTGGTCAATTCCAACTCATGGCAACCCCATGTTTACAGAGTAGAACTGCTCCATACAGTTTTCATAACTATAATCTGTACAGAAGCAGATGACCAGTACTTTCTTCCTCAGTGCCACTTAGTAGTTTCAAACCATCAATCTCTAGGTAAATAGTCCAGTACAAACCGTTTGTGCAAGCCAGTGACCTGGAATAAGACAAGTGTCTCAGTCATCTAGTGCTGCTCTAAAAGAAATACCACAAGTGGATGGCTTCAACAAAGAGAAGTTTATTCTCTCACAGTCCACTAGGCTACAAGTCTGAATTCAGGACATCAGCTCCAGGAGAAGGCTTTCTCTCTATGTCAGCTCTGGAAGAAGGTCCTTGTGATGCATCAGTCTTCCCTCAGTCTGTGAGCTTCTCAGCCCAGGAACCTCAGGTCCAAAGGACATGCTCTACTCCCAGCACTGCTTTCTTGATGGTGTGAGGTTCCCATGTGTCTCTGTTCACTTCTCTCTTTTATATCTCAAAAGAGATTGGATTAAGAGACTATCTAATCTTCTAAACCTCATCAGTATAACCTCATCACAGTGATAGAATTTACAACGCATAAGGAGATCACATACAACCGCATCATAGTGATAGAGTTTACAACACATAAGAAAATCACATCAGATTACACAATTATACAATACTGGGAATCATGACCTAGCCAAGTTGCTACACACATTTTTGGGGGGACACAATTCAATCCAGGACAGCAAGTGAGCTCAAAATGTGGCTCAAACACTTGCTAACTCTATGAACTTGGGCAAGTGACTTAACCTATCAGTCTTTCATTCCTCATCTCCAAAAAAAGGATAATGGGAATAACAGCACCTACTTCCTAAGCCCACCACTTGTCTGTCAGTTTTTCATACTGTGGTAGCTTGAGTGTTGTTGTGATGCTGGAAGCTATGCCATACGTATTTCAAATACCAGCAGGGTTACACATGGTGGACAAGTTTCACTGGAGCTTCCAGACTAAGACAGACTAGAAAAAAGGACCTGGAGGTCTACTTCTGCAAAAGACTGGCCAGTGAAAATCTTATGGATAGCAGCTGAACATTGTCTGATATAGTGCTGGAAGATGAACCCCTCAGGTAGGAAGGCACTCAAAATACAACTGGGAAAGAGCTGTCTCATCAAAGTAGAGTCCATCTTAATGATGTGGTTGGAGTCAAGCTTTCGGGATCTTCATTTGCTGATATGGCACGACTCAAAATGAGAAGAAACAGCTGCAAACATTCATTAGTAATTGAAACATGGAATGCATGAAATGTGCATCAAGGAAAACTGGAAGTTGTCAAAAATGAAATGGAATGCATAAAGATCAATATCTTAGGCATTAGTGAGCTGAAATGGACTGGTATTGGCTCTTTTGAATGGGATAAGCATATAGTCTACTATACCACAAATGACAAGTTGAAGAGGAATGGTGTCACATTCATTGTCAAAAAGAACATTTCAAGATCTATCCTAAAGCACAACACTGTCAGTTTTAGGATGATATCTGTACACCTACAAGGAAGACCAGTTAATACAATTATTATTCAAATTTACACACCAATCACTAATGTCAAATATGATAAAATTTTTTTCGCCAACTTCTGCAGCCTGAAATTGGTCAAACATGCAATCAAGCTGCATTGATAATTATTGGTGATTGGAATGCAAAATTTGGAAACAAGGATTAGTAGTTGGAAAATATGGTCTTGGTGATAGAAATGACTCTGGAAATTGCATGATAGAATTTTGCAAGACCAATAACCTACCTATTCAATGGAAATACCTTTTTCAAAACATAAGTTATGACTATACATGTGGATATCACTGGAAGGAATATACAGGAATTAAATTGACTACATCTGTGGAAAGAGAATGGAAAAGCTCAATATCTGTCAGAATAAGACCGGCGGCTGACTGTGGAACAGACAATCAATTGCTCCTATGCAAGTTAAAGTTGAAGCTGAAGAAAATTAAAACAAGTTCACAAGAGCCAAAGTGTGGCCTTTAATATTCCCTACCAGAATTTAGAGAGCATCTCAAAAAAGATTTGACACATTGAACACTAATGACCGAAGACCAGATGAGTTGTGGGATGACATCAAAGGCATCATACATGAAGAAAGCAAAAGATCATTAAAAAGGCAGGAAAGAAAGAAAAGACCCAAAGGGATGTCAGAAGAGGCTCTGAAACTTGTTCTGAAACGTAGAGTAGCTAAAGCGAACGGAAGAAATGATGAAGTAAAAGAACTAAACTTAAGATTTCAAACAGTGGCTCAAGAAGATATAGCAAAGTATAATAATGACATGTGTAAAGACCTAGAGTTAGAAAACCAAAAAAGAAGAACTCGCTTGGCATTTCTGAAGCTGAAAGAACTGAAAAAGAAGTTCAAGACTTGTGTTGTAGTACTGAAGGATTCTATGGGCAAAAGAATGAATGACGCAGGAACCATCAAAAGAAAATGGAAAGAATACACAGAGTCACTGTTTCAAAAAGAATTGGTTGACGTACAACAATTTCAGGAGGAGGCACATGATCAAGAACTAATAGCAGTAAAGGAAGAAGTCCAAGCTACACTGAAGATACTGGCAAAAAACAAAGCTCCAGGAATTGATGGAATACCAGTTGAGATGTTTCAATAAACTAGTGCAATGCTACGAGTGTTCACTTGACTATGCCGAAAAATATGGAAGACAGCTTCCTGGCCAACTGACTGGAAGAGATTCATATACATGCCCATTCCAAAGAAAGGTGATCCAACAGAATGTGGAAATTATTGAACAATATCATTAATATTATATGCAAGTAAAATTTTGCTGAAGGTAATTCAAAAACAGTTTCAGCAGTTCGTTGCCTGGGAACTGCCAGAAATTCAAGCCAGATTCAGACGAGGACTGCGATGAGGGATATAATTGCTGATGTTAGATGGATCTTGACTGAAGGCAGAGAATGCCAGAAAGATGTTTACCTGTGTTTTATTGACTATGCAAAGACATTTGACTGTGTGGATCATAAAAAATTATGGATAACACTGTGAAGAATGGAAATTCCAGAACATTTTATGGTGCCATGTGAAACCTGTATGTAGACCAAGAGGCAGTAGTTTGAACAGAATGAGGGGATACTGCATGGTTTAAAATCAGAAAATATGTGCTTCAGAATTATGTCTTTTCATAGTACTTATTCATTTTGTGTGCTGAGCAAATAATCCAAGAAACTGGACTATATGAAGAAGAATATGGCACCAGGCATGGAGGAAGACTCATTAACAACCTGTGATATGCAGATGACACAACTTTGCTTGCTGAAAGCGAAGAAGGGCTTGAAGCACTTATTGATGAAGACCAAAGACCACAGCCTTCAGTATGGATCACAACTCAACATAAAGAAAACAAAAATCCTCACAACTGGGCCAGTAAGCAACATCATGATAAATGGAGAAAAGACTGAAGTTGTCAAGGATTTCGTTTTACTTGAATCCACAATCAATGCCCATGGAAACAGCAGTTAAGAAATCAA
Source organism: Trichechus manatus latirostris (assembly GCF_000243295.1). NCBI lineage: Eukaryota > Metazoa > Chordata > Mammalia > Sirenia > Trichechidae > Trichechus > Trichechus manatus. The sequence continues at coordinate 19,831,595 of NW_004443970.1, forward strand.
ACGATATATTGCATTGGGAAAATCTGCTACAAAAGACCTCTTTAAAATGTTAAAAATCAAAGATGTCACTTTAAGGACTAAGGTGTGCCCGATCCAACCCATGGTATTTTCAGTTGCCTCATATGTATGCGAAAGCTGGACAATGAATAAGGAAGACTGAAGAAGAATTGATGCCTTTGAATTAGGATGTTGGCGAAGAATATTGAATATACCATGGACTGCCAGAAGAATAAACAAATCTGTCTTGGAAGAAGTACAGCCAGAATGCTCCTTAGAAGCAAGGATGGCGAGACGTCATCTCACTTACTTTGGACACGTGATCAGGAGGAAGCAGTCCCTGGAGAAGGACATAATGTATGATGTTTAAGATTGTGCATCAACTTGGCTGGGCTATGATCCTCAGTGGTTTGGCAGCTATGTAATAATGTGGTTTAGCAGTTTTGTAATGATGCAGTTTGTCAATTATGCAATGATGTATTCATCCCCCATGATAAGATCTGATGTGATCAGACAATCAGTTGTAAAGGGAGGTTCCTCAGGTTTGTGGTCTGAATCCAACGTATACATGGACATTCTGGCAAAGCTTGCTTGCTTGCTTTGGATTCTGCATTTGACTCATTATCATCTGTCCTATGGTTCTTGTGACTTGAGCCAGCTGCCTGCTGTATTGCCTGCCAATCTGGAGATTTGTTCAGCCTCTGTAGCCTGTGAGCCAGCAGCCTGCCATCTGACTTGCCGATCTTGGGTTCATCAGTCCCTGCAGCTATGTGAGTCAGGAGAAGCCTCCAGCCTGATGCCTGACTCATGGACTTGGGACTTGCCAGCCTCTACAACCGCATGAGCCATTGCCTGGTGATAAACCTCTCTCTCTACACACACACACACACACACACACACATATATATACACATACTTCACTGATTTTCTTCTCTAGATAATCCAGCCTAAGACATCCTGCTTGGTAAAGTAGAGGTCAGTGAAAAAGAGGAAGACAGGCAATGCGATGGATTGACATGGTGACTGCAACAATGGGCTCAAACATAGCAATGATTGTGAGGATGGCACAGGATCAGGCAGCATTTTGTTCTGTTTTATGTAGGGTTGCTAATGGTCAAGAGAGACTTGAAGGCACCTAACAACAAAGAACACTTCCCAAGCTTTTAGTAAGGTCTGAATAAGATAACAGGATGATGCTTACCACAGCTCAGACACATGGCAAATACGGCCAAATGAGAATTGTTCATCCTGTGGTCCACACCCTCCTTTTTGACTGACAGAGTCTTTCCTTACATGTGCACAATGAACCTGTTTGATTGTGTTTGTTCATTGTCTTGTTTCATTCAAAATGTGTAGTTGTATTCTGGATATGGAAGTAGGTGGGTCACTTCCTGTTTATCACATACTGACCGCATCAATCTGCAGGGCCACTGTTACTCTCTTCTTGATTTATTAACTAATTTCCTTAGCAGGAATCCCCTTGCCACTGCCTGCACCACCTCTAAAGCCCCGAACACATGGATCTGAGGTGATTGTTCAGTTTCACAATTACTTTAAGCAGGGTTCTATAAGTAGCAATGACGGATGGCTCAAATCCTCGTAGAGCAAACACGGTGGAAAGAAAAATGGGCAATCTGACCAGGTTCTAGTAGATGGCGAGCTTATCTTTGGAACTACTGAAACTGATGCATCAAAATCCATATGCAGCAAAATTGGTTTATATCAGAGTTTGGCAGATCAGGGGCTGAAACAAACAAGCTGGTATGAAGACCTCAAAAGCAAAGGGGAAATGTCTTCAGCATTTGAGGCTTAGAAGAATATCCTCTTGTCAAGGAATGTAATCTAAGATCTGGGTCACTGACCACATTGATTACTGAAGCTTGACACATCTTGGAATTCTCAGACAATACTGTTGCCATTTACATGGTGAGTTAAAAGGGAATCTGAAGATTTTTACTTGTCTTAGGAAATACAGTGCTATAATAAATACTCTAAAGTCAAAATTAATGTCACTTAGTGAACAGGAGAAAGGTGGTGACTGGAAAAGTAAATGACAATCACAAATTTTCCTTTTAAATAAAGAAGGCAACTTAGCATTTCTCTGTTAAAAATTGCCAGCAAAGTTTATGCCAAACATAAAAGATAAGTGTATAGCCTGTATATTTCTGATATGGCAGGAGGAATTTGTATTTAAAGTACTTTGGTGAATATTTTGAGTACCTGGGTGGTGCAAACAGTTAAGTGTCCGACAGCTACCTGAAAGATTAAAGGTTCAAGTTTACTCACAGGTGTGCCTCAGAAGAAAGGCCTGGAGACCTACTCCTAAAAAATCAGCCATTGAAAACGGTATGGAACACAGTTCTACTTTGACACACAGGGGTTGCCATGAGTCAGAGTCTACTGGAAGGCAAGTGGTAAATATGTATAGTCAATATCTGAGTCATTTCATTGCATGTTGAATATATTTTACATTTTCAAGAAGGGAGCTTCAAAGTTAATCAATAGAGTATGTATTAGTATTGCAAGGCAATTATAATCAGACTTGGGAGGTACCTTGACTAGGTTACTCTTTCACCTCTCACCCAAATGACCCTGGGGAGCAAGAGGCAAATGATAAGAGGACACATTGACATCAAGAACACACAGGACAACCTACTTCTGGAGAATGTCTTCATCTCAGTCTTCCCAGCAGACTCCATACACTCTTTTTTTAATTTTAAACGTAAGTTTTTATTTTTGAAATTTTATTGTGCTTTAGGTCAAAGTTTACAACTCAAGTTAGTTTCTCATTCAAAAATTTATACACATATTGTTTTGTGTCATTGTGTCACAATCCCCACAATGTGACAGCATTCTCCCCCTTTCCACTCTGAGTTCCCTGTGTCCATTGGCCCGGTTCCTGTGCCTTCCTGCCTTCTAGTCTTGCTTTTGGGCAGGAGTTGCGACTCCATATGCTCTTATCCTTTAGCACTGATGCAAGACAAACAACTCAGATTAGTCATCCAAGAAAGACCTTTGTAATTACAAAATTTATGGATGTGATTAAAGAGAGGGGAAAGAGTAAATATTCCTTTTAGTCTGCAGCACAACTTTTTGAGTCCACTTACTTAAGGTATGCAAATCATTCAACACCTTGGAAGTTGTTTCTTCAACTGTAAAAGAAACATAAGAGTATAGTACCTGTCCTTCTCTGGGTTGTTGGCAAGATCAGTTTGGAATCATCATACATCTGAGAAGGTATTTTAGAAGGATGTCCAGCAACCTATAATGATAGGTCCACTACTGTCTGTCAGTTTGTCGTACTGTGGTGGTTTGCGTGTTGCTATGATGCTGGAAGCTATGTCACTGGTATTTCAAATACCAGCAGGGTCACTCAGGGTGGACAGGTTCCAGCAGAGCTTCCAGACTAAGACAGACTAGGAAGAAAGGTCTGGTGATCTACTTCTGAAAATTAGCCAATGAAAACCCTGTGGATCACAACAGAATATTGTTCGATATAGTGCTGGAAGATGAGCTCCCTAGGTTGGGAGGCACTCAAAATACACAGTGGCCACAACAATGCCCTTTAGCATACCAGCAGTTGTGCAGATGGCACAGGACCAGGCAACTAATAACAAAAACAGCATAATGATAGGTAGAATGGTAATGATAGCACTCAACTGAACAATTGCAGCCTCTGCACACGGTAGGCCCTCAAATGATGGTGGAGTGCATTCCTGATGGTGAGAATAGCTCCAGCAGCAGCCTAGGGACAGAGACAGTGAGAAGCACAGTTTGGAACACAAGGCACAGATGGGGGAATCCTAGGGCAGGATCTCTAAAATGAACGGGGCAAAAGGATTCGCCGGACAAGGGAAGAGAACATTACAACTTCTATTGCTGTTGTTGTTGTGTCCCATCAAGTCCATTCTGACTCATAGTGTGACCCTATAGGACAGAGTAGAATTGTCCCATAGGGTTTTCTAGGATGTAAATCTTTATGGGGGCAGATCACCAGGTCTTTTTCTCCCCAGGAGCCACAGGAGGATTCAAACAGTCTACCTTTTGATTAGCAGCTGAGCGCTCTAAGCATTGCACCACCAGGGCTCCTACAACTTCTGTTAGTATGTTTTTGTTTTAATTTGTATTTTCAAATAATTTTAGACTTACAGAAAAATGGTGCAAATAGTACAGAGTTCCTGTATACCCCTCACCCAGCTTCAGCTAATGTTAGCATTTTATATAATCAGAGTACAAATAGCTAAACCAGGAAATTAACACGGATACAATACTAGTAAGCAATCTACAGAATCAGTTTGAATTTTGCCAGTTTTCTTATTAATGTCCTATTTCTGGTCTTCAGTTTGATTCAGTATCCCACATCGATTTAGCTGTCATGTCTTCATCATCTCCAGGCACTGATAATTCCTTGATTTTCACTTTTGAGGAATACTGGTCAGTTATTTTGCAGAATGTTCCTCAGTTTGGGTTTGTCTGATGTTTTCTCATTATTAGATTGAGCTCATCAGATTGACGAGAGTATCACGGAAGTGCTGTCAGGCTCTTCCTGGTGCATCACAGCAGGTGGTACATGAAGTCAGTATGTCTTACGACTGGTTGCTAATGCCGATCGTTGGTTACGGTGATGTCTGCCAGGTCCAGTGAAAAGTTACTATTTTTCCTTCAGTGATTCAAAAGTTTATCGCGGGGAGAAAATTTGAAACTATGCAAATAGCCTGTTCTCATCATAATTTTGCTCACTTGTTTTAGCATCCCTCAAGGGTTCTTACTTTGCAACAATGTATAACTGTGGTATTTGTCTAATGGTTATTTTCTAATCCTGACGTTGCTTATCAGAAGATAAAAATAAAGTTTATTTTACTAATATTTAATTGAGTTTACCCTGGTGCCTGCATAGATCTTCTCGACTCCAAATATGACACTATCAAGAATGCCATTTTAAATATGAATTTGTATATCCACTATCAATTACCATAAACTTCTTCCTAAGTAGATATTGCATGATGTGTGCTTTTCCAAGGTAATTTTTCAGCCATGACAACTATGGAAATCAAGTATTGAAATAAATTGAAATTAGAACCTGATTTTCTAATTACCGTATTCCTGTATTAAATCATGATTTACCAAAAGAGTAAAGAATGTTTAAACACATTGTTCTTATGAAACATTTATTTATAATAATTTTAGCAAGACCTCCCTAAAATTCCGTCATTAAGAAATAAAATAATGTTGTTTGTTTTATCTTCATCTAATTCTTTAAACTTCTAATTTGGGGGAATATATAATGCTCTGTTGTTGTTGTTAGGTGCTGTCGAGTCAGTTCCAACTCATAGCGACCCTACGTACAACAGAATGAAACATTGCCCAGTCCTGCACCATCCTCACAACGTTTGTTATGCTTGAGCCCATCTTTGCAGTTACTGTGTCAATCCATCCTGGTTACGATCTTCCTCTTTTTCACTGACCTTCTACTTTACCAACCATTATGTCCTCCTCCAGGGACTGGTCCCTTCTGATAACATGTCCAAACGATGTGAGATGAAGTCTTGCCATCCTTGCTTCTAAGGAGCATTCTGGCTGTACTTGTCCCAAGACAGATTTTTTTGTTCTTCTGGCAATCCACGGTATATTCTTCACCAACACCGCAATTCAAAGGCATTGATTTTTCTTCAGTCTTCCTTATTTATTGTTCAGCTTTTGCATGAATATAAAGTGATTGAAAATATGACTTGGATCAGGTGCACCTTAGTCCTCAGAGTGAAAAAATATATATATATATACACACACACTTTGTGAGCACTTGTAGAATTTGTTTTTCTAAGAGTGTGCTCAAAAGATGTTGAGGTCCATTTTTCATGACAGTGTATTTTCAAAAATATTTCATAAAGTTGCCAACTTTTTATTTTTTCCACTGGGGGGAAAACTATATATTACTACTATCATTTTCTAAAACAGGGAACATTTCACTACTAAATAGGCAGGGAGGACATAATCTTAAAATAACATAAACAATGCTTTAAATTGAATGCACTTAGTTTTACTTAAAGCTATTTTAGTACCCTTCTCGTTTTGCCATGCACTGGGGAGTTTTCCTCAGTACCTCGGTAATGAGCGATGTCTAGGAACCTGAGTTAGGACCATATTGTGTAAATTCCATGTTGATACTTATATTTTAGTGGCCCTTAGAAAGTTTCTGAGCAGGGGTGTGTAATGGTCAGAACTGCATTTTAATAAAATTATTCTGGCAGTGGAGTATAAAAATCCCATTGCCACTCAGTCGATTTTGACTCATAGTGACTCTATAGGACAGAGTAGAACTGCCCCATAGGGTTTCCAAAGAGCGACTGGTGAATTTGAACTGCTGACCTTTTGGTTAGCAACCGGGACACCCAGAAGTGGGAAAAATGGCCAGGTGACCATTGCAAAGATCCTGATAATAAGTATCAAGAATCCAACCAGGAAAGGGGTCTCTGAGAGGAAAAGGAAGGCCCCAAGACTAGAGACCCAACAAGCCTCAGTCTTGTAGATTCTACAGGGTAGCGTGATGATGCAGAATTATTTCATTAACTTATGAATTTTCTAATTATTTATTGGGCATCTGTTCTATTAAGAAGGACTCATTGTTTTCAAACTTGGGTTACTGAAAGATACATAGTATATGTATGTATGTATATACATGCATTGTTGTTATTTGTTGCTTCAAGTCCTTGATTCCAACTCATAGCAACCATACAGGACAGGGTAGAACTGCCCCATAGGGTTTACCAGGCTGTGATCTTTATGGGAGCAGATCACCAGGTCCTTTCTCTGGAGAAGCAGCTGGTGGGTTCAAACCATTGACGTTTTGGTTAGCAGATGAGCGTTTAACCATTTCTCCACCAGGGCTGTATATGTATACATATGTATATGTGTGTGTATGTATCTCTATATAAGTTGTTTTGTTGTTAGGTGCTGTCAAGTCAGTTCCTACTCGTAGCGACACTATGTACTCACAATTGTGGTCTTCTATATTGATTATTATTATAATTATAAATGGATAAACTAATATACAGACATAAAAATAGAAATTATTCCTTCAGTTTCAGGTAAATACATAAAGCATAAGCTACGCTGATGGGGTATCTATTTTATTCTCTACATTTTAAGTAATCTCTGACTTAATTTCTTTTTGTAACTCTTGACTAGTGCTTCTATAACCCACTCAGTGAAAGGCAGTTGGCATTTCAGTGGAAAAACTAGTCAATGAAAGAGTGTGATATTGTAAAATGGTAGTAGAAGCATTAGAATTGTCTAGATTCCTTACGGATCAGGATCTGCCCAAAGCTGATTCCTGTGAGGGAGAGGTCAGACATACCTCTACTCTTCAACCTTTTTTTACCGATTCTGACATCAGCCATCTTTCCCATGGGACTCTCAACTTCTCTGCTGGGTTTGATAATCCATTGCAGTGGCCACACACAACTCGCAGACCATACTCATGGTTATATAGTTTATTAGGGAAGTAAAAGGTTACAAACTCGGGTCAGGATCCACAGGCTATAGCTCAGGATCAGGATCAGGAAGCATGTAGGCAAAGTCTGAAAGGCTCCCCTGAAGTGGAGAGTATATTCTTCCCTTCTTCAGTGCAGGACAGCTCTCTCAGCTCCTCTCCACCGAGCAAGTAAGCAGGCCCTTCTCTCTGCCACGTATATCCCCTCTTGGCTGTGCAGGCCTCCTCTCGGCCTCCTCAGGACAGGCTTCCTCTCAGATACCTCAGGACAGGCCTCCTCACAGCCACCTCAGGACAGGCCTCCACTCGGCCCCCTCAGGACAGTTCTCTGCCTTCGGCCTCCTTGCCGTTAGCCTCTCCACTGATAACTTATGATGGTGACCAACAGTAAAATCTTGTGTCATGGTAAACTGTTAGAGGCAATTTTCTCATATTCAGAAATAAGAAAATGATATCTGTAGTCTGCATGACCACAATGAACTTAGAAATATTCTGAAAGTTGTAGCCAAAGCAATGAAACATGAAAGTCAAATCAAAGGTATAAATACCACATAGAAGGAAACAAAATAACCATTATTTGCAAATGGTAAAATTGTCTATCTAAAATGCTCAAGAAAGTCGACTGAAAACCTTAAAAACAAACGATTGATTCAAGGAGCGTATGGTTACAATAATATGTTAAAAAATTAATCACCTTCTAATAAAACAGAAATGATCAGAAAACATAATGGGAAATAATCAATTCACAATAGAACAAAAAAGAGGGCTAAATTCAACAAGAAATTTATAAAACTTATGAAAATTTACTAAAGGACATCAAAAGAGATTAAATAAAATTGTATTATGCTAGTGCAAGACAGAGCCCATGGAACAGAATAGAAAGTTCAGAAACTAAACCAAGAATATAAAAGAAATTAGTGTTTTATGAAGTCCATATGATATTGTGAATAATAATGTAGGCTGCATAGTCAGACTAACCTGAGTTCGAATCCATTTCAACTAGTTACTGTGTTATTTTAACCTCTTTGAGTAAAAATTTGAATCTAATCTATATTTTCACACCACAGGACTGCTGTAAGGATTAAATAAGAGATATATAATGCAGATATACCATAATCAGATGTTTCAACAAACAGATGCAACCCAGGAAGCACATACTTATCTATGCCAAGAAATTTGGAAGACAGCTACCTGCCAGCTAACTAGAAAATATCCATATACGTGCCCATTCAAAAGAAAGGTGATCCAACGGAATGTGAAAATTGTCGGACAATGTCTTTAATACTATGTGCAAGTGAAATTTTACTGAAGATCATTCAAAAACAGTTGCAGCAGTACCTTGATAGGGAACTGCCAGAAATTCAAGCAGAATTCAGAGGAGGACATGGAACGAGGAATATCATTGCTGATGTCAAAGGATCTTGGCTGAAAGCAGAGAATACAAGAAAGAGGTTTACTTGTGTTTTATTGACTGAGAAAAAAGCATTCAACTGTGTGGATCATAACAAATTATGGATAACCTAGCAGAGAATGGGAATTCCAGAACACTCAATTGTGCTCATGCAAAACCTGTACATAGACCAACAACAAGGGGATGTTGCAGGAAAGATGTGCATCAGGGTTGTATCCTTTCACCATACTTCTTCAATCTGTATGCTGAGCAAATCATCCGAGAAGCTGGACTATATGAAGAAGAACGTGACGTTAGGATTGAAGGAAGATACATTAACAACCTGCGTTATGCAGATGACACAACCTTGCTTGCTGAAAGTGAAGAGGACTTGAAGTACTTACTGATGAAGATCAAAGACCACAGCCTTCAGTATGGATTACACCTCAACATAAAGAAAGCAAAAACCCTCCCAAATGGACCAATAAGTAACATCATGATAAGTGGAGAAAATATTGAAGTTGAAAGGATTTCATTTTACTTGGATCCACAATCAACTCCCACGGAAGCAGCAGTCAAAAAGGCAAATGACATACTGCATTGGGCAAATCTGCTGTAGAAAACCTCTTTAAAGTGTTAAAAAACAAAGATGTCACTTTGAGGACTATAGAGCTCCTGACCCAAGCCATGGTATTTTCAATCATCTCATATGCATGGGAAAGCTGGACAATGAATAAGGAAGGCGGAAGAAGATTTGATGCCTTTGAATTATGGAGTTGGCAAAGAATATTGAATGTATCATGGACTGCCAGAGGAATGAACAAATCTGTCTTGGAAAAATTACAGCCAGAATGCTCCTTAGAAGTGAGGATGGCGAGACTTTGTTTCATGTACTTTGGACATGTTATCAAGAGGGACCAGTCCCTACAGAAGGACATCATGCTTGGTAAAGTAGTGGGTCAGAGAAGAAGAGGAAGACCCTCAATGAGATGGACTGACACAGTGGCTGTAACAATGGGCTCAAACAGCAACAATTGTGAGGATGGCACAGGAATGGGCCGTGTTTCATTCTGTTGTATGTAGTTCCTTACGAGTTAGAATGGACTAGATGGTACCTAATAACAATAACAACAAGGACAATGCAGATGTGCTATAATTGTTCAACAAATAAGATGAAATACTGTTCATAAGACTCCCAAAGAATCATTTTGAAAAATAGTAAATTTTCATCATTAATTTATATATGACATCAAATTAAATTGCAGATGTGTTGTAAATTTAAATGTAAAAAATGGAATTAAAATGACAAAACTTGTGGGTAAATATTTACATAATCTTGGAGTGGAGATTAACATTCTTAACATACAAATAGGTCTTACAGATCAATGATAAAAGATATTCTGACAGAGAAGGAGGAAAATCAAATGAGTAGGTGAGGAATTTAATAATATAGTACATTAAATATGTAAATGTCTTTTAAGTCATTTATTATTATTATTAGTCTTGCAAACATACCCACAACAGATAATTTGAAGATTTTCAAAGACGTGTTAATTTGAGAACTGTGTGTTTATCCTCTGTTATGCTCCCGGTGGAGGCATTGGTTATTCAGTGGTAGAATTCTTGCTTTCCGTGCAGGAAACCAGGGATTGCTTCCCAGCCAGTGCACCTCATGCACAGCTATCCTTTCTGTTAGCATAAGCTTGATTGTTGCTATGATGCTTAACAGGCTTCTGTAGAGCTTCCAGACTAAGACAGACTAGGAAAAAAGGCCTGGCAATTACTTCTGAAATGCAGTCAGTGAAAATCCTATGGATCACAATGGTCTGATCTGCAACCGATCACGGGGACGGCACAAGACCAGGCAACTTCTCTCTCATTCTGTTGTGTCTGAGGTCTCCGGGAGTTGGGAACCAACTTGACAGCAGCTAACAACAACAATGTTCCAGGTACAGGTCTGTGTATACAGCAGTTTTTTAAGCATGACTTGCTCTTAGAGTCTACTGAGAGAAACAGACATAGACATTAAATTATATACTCAAATAAATGTATACTTGCATAATTATGATGAATACAAGGAAAGAAAAAAAACAGGGGGCTAGAGAGAGAATAATTGGAAATATTGACTGGGGAGTCAGGGAAGCATCTTAAAGAAGAAGTGATATTTTCCCTCAGACCTGAAGGATGCACGTCAGACATTCACTGCCCTGTTGTTTTCGATGGTGAAAAATTGGAAAACAGTACATATGGCTGGCCACACAGTGGAGACTCTTCCACCAGCGACTAGTGGGCGTGTGGCAACTGGTGGGCTCACACGTGTCGTCACAGAAATGAAATGCCCCATAGCACTGCATAAAGTATGTGTAGTGGAGAAATTCAAGTGTGTTTCATGCTTTTTCCCTTTGAAGGATTGCCTGAATTTGCTTGATGAGTATGTATCAAGCTTAACACCAGTTGCCACTGAGTCAACTCTGACTCATGGTGACCCCATGCGTGTCAGAGTAGAACTGTGTTCCATAGGGATGTTCACCAAAAAAACAAAACAAAACCCATTGTCATTGAATTGATTCGATGACTGATTTTTGGGAAGTTGATTGCCAGGCCTTTCTTCCTAGATGCATCAGGGCAGACTCAAACTGAGCATGTTAACTGTTTGCACCACCCAGGGATTCCACCATGCTTACCAACATAAAAATAAAAACAAACTTAAAAAGGGCTGTTGATACTCTTTCTGTAAAACTCATTTTACAGGGCAATTTGGCAATACATAGCAAAAGGTTTACAGAAGTACATACCCTTTGCCATAAAACGATTTCACTTTTAGAATTTTGTTCTCAGGAAACAATGATGGGTGTACCAAAAATGTAAGAATATTCATTCAAGGATGGTTGTATGAGTGAAAAACTGGAAATAATGCAAATATCAACCAAAAGGGACTTTTAGATCAGTTATGGTCCATTCTCATATGCAAATCCTCCACATCCCTTAAAAACGACGTGTAGAAAAATGTATAATGACAATTGACTTGGAAAGCAGAGCAGATAAAAGCAAAAAGAGGAGTGATAAAACCAGTGGGCAAATGACAAGTCCCCAGAAACCGCAAAGACAGTGAGTGTGGTGGTGAGGAACACAGTAGTTTTTCCAAGTTACATCAGTTATTAAATACTTCAAAGACGGTGGCAAACGATGGGGGAAACCTAGGTGGTTCAGGAAAACATGCCATTATGTGCAGTTATTTTCCAAAATAAATTGTTTGATCTTGGATTAGGGTCGGGCTTTTATGAAAGAAAAGCACACACATGCTTCAGATGTCAGTCCCAATAATAAAGGGACGAAAAAGTCAATTCTGAGCACGCGGAGGCGCCGGGGCTCCTTTGTTCGCGAATGATTGTGCAGGTCCAAGAATCTCTGAGAAAGTTTGTCCTTGGTAGGCTTCGGGGAGACCTGGTGCAGCAAAACTGTCTTTCCTCCAGCCTTCAGGGTGTCTGTCAGAATCCTGGTATCAGCAGTAATCCACTCCTCTCCTGAGACGCCAGAAGGGAAGCAGGTGGCCAAAATCAGGAGAAACGAGGCTAGTTCTGGTAGATTAAAACCAGATGCTTCTGAATCGAGTTGATTCTGACTCACGGTGACCTATGTGTGTTGGAGTAGAACTGTGCTCCATAGGGTTTTCGATGGCTGATTTTTCGGAAGTAGATGGTCAGGCCTTTCTTCCAAGGTACCTTTGGGTGAAATGGAACCACCAACCTTTCAGTTAGTAGCTGAGCTGTGTGTGTTAACTGTACCACTCAGTGACTCCTCTGGCAGATTGGGAGGTGGCTAAAAGAGGTTTGGTAAAACAGAGCACAAGGGGTAAAATGCATTTTGGGTATGGTAGAAAAAAATTGTAATAGTCAGTGATTGAGCTAACACAAGGTGTCATTCATTTATTTGTGAAATCTTTGCCATCCATTTTATTGGGGACAAGCATAGTTTAGTGGTATTGCATGGTACATCTGTGTTTTGGGTGGAGGGTATTGTATAAAGATTTGTACATACAGAACCTGTTCTCAGAGATTTTATAGGTAACTTAAAAAGGACCATATTCCACGTAGACTAGCTCCTTCATGCATGGAAAGATATTGTGAGACCCTAAAGATATAATTTTATATAAAGCACCAGGCTTTGCAGTTTCATGGCAATTACTAGATCAGTAAATGATGCTATCATTGTTATTATTATTTCTCATATGCATACAGGAAGGACAACAGGCAGGGTCACCTTACATTCTCTTCCAACTCACATTGTTGTGAGCTAGACCAGGCTCTTTGGGGTTGAATACGGTGGTTTTGCATGCTTGATCCATTTCCCTTCCTTCCAATAACAGGACCCTGCCTCACTCTGACCCAGGCTGGAAGGGTGGACATGTGACGCAGGGCTGACCACCCCCATAGCTGCAGTGATTGTCTTAGATGTGAGCATTTATGTCCAAACCAGGCATTAGGCTTAAAGCCAGCATTTTTGTTGGAACTTTTGCAAAGGAGACCTCTCTTTTTGCTGGGTTAATTTGGGAGAATATAAGCCCAGCTCTCAGCCACCACAGGGACAAATCTTTCTTGAGAGAAAAGCCTGCAGGGACAGCGACAGAGTCCAAGTCCAGATGATGTAAGTTGAATCCCCGGATCCCACTGAGCCTGAATTCAGAAGCTTCTGACTTTTCCAGTGGCATAAACCAATAAATTCACTTCTTTCCTTTTTGCTTCAGACATTTAGAGTAAGCTTTCTATTGCTTGCAAGCAGAAGAGTTCTGAATTTTATTGTATTGTGCTATACTGGCCTTCTCATTTATATTTTTATTCCTTCAGTTAAAAATGTGTTGCATGTCTATGAGACCATATGCTAGAAGAGACCTGCTGTCAAGCAACTCACAGACTAGCGTGGAGATGGGCAGGTAGAACGAAGCTGTGGACTATATTGTTGTAGAGCATCAATAGGGAGAAGCCAGACTGCCTGGGCTCACCTGGGTTCCACCAATTACCACCTGTGTAAACTTAAGGAAGACAGAAGAAGAACTGATGCATTCAAACTGTAGTGTGGGTAAAGAATATTGAATAAACCGTAGATTGCCAGAAGAATGAACACGTTAGTCTTTGAAAAAATACAACCAGAATATTCCTTAGAAGCAAGGATGGAGAGACTTCACGTTGCTTACTCTGGGCACGTCGTCAGGAAAGACCAATTGCTAGAAAAGGACATCATGTTTGGTAAAGTAGAGGATCAGCAAAAATGAAGGAAAGCCTCAACGAGATGGATTGACTATGGCCACAACAGTGGGCTCAAACATACCAACGATCATGAAGACGGCACAAGACTGGGTGACATTTCGTTCTGTTACATGTAAGATCGCCGTGAGTTGAAGCCAACTCGATGGCAACTAATAACAAGTTTAGGCAAATTAGCCTCTTGGTGCCTATATTTCCTGATCTTCAAAATAGAAACAATTATAGTCCTTATCTTAGGTGGTTGTCATAAGCATTAAATGAGTTAATGTTTAGAAAGTATTTAGAACAGTGCCTGACACTTCATAACAGCTATGTAAGCGCCCCACCCCAGGTATTTTGTGAGCATGCTATACTAATTTTTTTACATGTTGCCATTAGAAAAAAAACAAAAAACAAAAAATTACCGTAGTGTGCTTACAAAAACACTTGGGATGGGGAAGGGCTCAGTTGGCAACATGTATAACACACACTTTTTTTCGTAAAAATATGATTGTTTTTGTTTTTGTTAGGTGCCGTCGAGTCAGTTCCAACTGATAGCCACCCTGTTTACAACAGAACCAAACACTGCCCGGTCCTGCGCCATTCGCACAATTGTTGTTAAATATGGTTGTTAAAATATGGTAGTTATTATTATTAAGCAGAGAATATTCTTCCTTAATTCCCAGTATGACCCTATGAGATTAGTACTATTATCTCCACTTTACCAAGGAAGAACTGAAGCTCGCTTCAGTGACTTTGCTTGCCCAAATCACACAGTGAGGATGTGACAGAACAGGGTCCAGCCTACAGTGTTCTTGCCACTCATCCACATGGTCCCCCGCTGTCAAAAGTAGATTCAGAGGCATCCATAGCAACTCTGAGATCTTTTGGATATTAAACAAACCCTGATAACAAAGAGTCTTATAGGGAAATGGCTCCTGGAAAAGAAGTCTCTTAAGTTATCAAACAAGCTCCCACCTCCCTTTTTTTCTTGCCCAATAATTAGCATAGTACCTGACTTGTAAGCACCTAATAAATGCCTTCTGAATTAATAAATGAATGAATGGATAATGGCTGTTATACATCCCTGTTACAAGAATAGTCTGGCCTGGAATTAGGGGGTGTACATGGCTAAGATAGCTTCTTGGATTCATCCTACTGAGTTTTCATCCATTTATTTTACAAAAATATACTGCGTACCCACAGTGTACAAGGATCATGTTAAACTCTGAGTGTACATTGGTGAATAAAACCAACATGTCACCAGTGCTTCTGGAATTTACATTCTCATAGCGGACGCAGATGATAGACAATAGGCTAATAGTGACTTGGTTACAGATTGTGATCAGGGTTAATGACCTAACAACCACAATCCAATGGTGGAAAGTGATGGAACCTGGATAGTATATTTGGATAACACACTTTGAGACTGCAGGCTAAGAGGGGCCAGCCATGCCAGACACAGAGACAGGGTTCTAGAATCTAGAGGAAAGAGTTTGGTGTGTCCCAGGAATGGAATGGAAGGAATGTTATGGAGAGGGGAAGAGAGGCACCAGATGTGGTTGAAGAGGTAGGAAAGAACCAGATCACAGGGAATCTGACAGAAGAGGGTATGATTAAATGAATGTTGAATGGCCCATGTTAGGGAGTTGAATTTCACCATGGGTGCTCAAGAGACGAGCCGGTCTCCTTGACTATGACTTTCCTTAGGTATTACAACTGACTGTTAGATTTGGTTTTGACAAGAGGCCATTACAGAACAGCAGTGAACACCATCAGAAAGGAAGTGCATGGCACCTCCAAAACCGCAGGGTGGAGACACATTTTTAAACTCTTTGATGTACTCAGCAAATGTCCTCGTCAGCCATGGGCTCAATTTGTACATTTTAAATGTCTGAACAATGACTACTGATGCCATTGCGGTGACCTTTAAGAATTCCACAAAGTTATCAAACATTTTAATTTTAGGTGGTAGCCAAGAGCAATAAGAGAGCTTTTTGTGCTTTGTATTTGGGTCTTCTCCTTCTTATGCTCCGAGAAAGAAGTCTCTGGGCAGATGTATGCTAGGGATTCTGTTCACGGATACCAACTTCTCAGTGTGACCCAAAGCATAGTTCAGTTCTTGAAACTGTTTGCATCCAATCCAACCTCCTCATACCTGCAAGTCATCTTCCTTGAACAAAGCACTCATCTGGTCGTTTTCTGGCTGCCCAGTGCCCATGCAATATACTGCAAATTCCTTAAAATGGCACATAAGGCATCTAGAATTAGGCTTCAACATTTTTTAAACTGTTTCTGCTCTCACAAAGGAGTCCCTGGGTGGTGTAAACAGTTAAGCTCTCGATTACTAGCAGAAAAGTTGGCCGTTCTAACCCACCCAGAGGCACCTCGGAAGACAGCCCTGGCACTCTGCTTGCAAACCCTATGGAGCACAGTTCTACTCTGCACACATGGAATCTCCATAATTTGGAATCATCTTTTACAAAGTTACTTGGTTTAACTTGATGCCAAACATGTTCACGGTGTCCCTTCTGCTTGGCATGTTCTTTCTCAGACTTTCAGTTTTGCCTTTTTCACTCATCCTTCTAGGACAGACACAAATACCAACTCCTCTATAAAGCCTCCCACAATTCTATTACAGTTTGAATGAATTTCAGCTTTCTTTAAGATGCTTTGTAAATTAGCATTTCATTTGTAAACTTGGAAAGTGTCTACCGTATTAATGTCTTACATTTTTCCTGCCCCATTCCTACTGATAGCGCTTCCTCCCTATCGCAGGCTGTTCTCCACACTTCACTGTGTCGCTTTGCATCTCTTTCTCAGATTGGTTAACCCCTGTCATCCTTTAGTAATAATAGTAACAAATACGAGCACTTAGAAAATGCCAGGAACTGTTCTAATGTATTAATTTAGGACTGTTAACATGTACTAACTTATTTAATCCTCGTAAGAACCCTAGAATCATTATTATCCCTATTTTAAAGATGCGAAAACTGAGGCACAAAGAGGTTAAGTTCCTGAGGTCATACAGTTAAATGCAGGAGTCGGGATTCAAGCTAAGTCAGGGAGTTCCAACTTCCGTTGTCTAAAACATTATCTTAGACTGCCTCTCTACTGTAAAGATCATGGGATTGGGGATTGTTTCTGTGTTTAGTTTTGTTTTTGTTCCTATGGCCATATTCCAGCACCTGGCACAGTGCTTGGTACACTAATTAAATGAAGAGAGCATGTTTTGCATGTCTGTAAATCATCTGAAGGCAGAGACCATGTCTTATATGTCTTTGTTTATCTTTACCTCCCCCCAACTCAACTGTTCCTTGCACATAAACCTAAAAACAAAGCCAGTTGCTGTCAGGCTGATTTTGACCCATGGTGACCCTATGTGTGTCAAAGTAGAACTGTGCTCTGTAGGATTTTCAATGACTCATTTGTTGGAAGTAGATCACCAGGCCTTTCTTCCTTGGCTACTCTGGGTGCACTCGAACAATCAACCTTCTGGTTAGCAGCCAAGCGCATTAACCATTTGTGTCACATTAGTTAAATGCATATTGAATGAAGAGGCAGAGACAAAAGTTTAGGACACAGAAATAGGTAAGAAGGGCAGAGTGGAGAAAAAGAGGAATGGTAAGAAATCTAGGGTTTTGAAGGAAACAGAGTTTGGTAGGAGGAATTGGAAGGGGTTTCAAATTAAGGAATGGGGCAATGAGTTAGTAGTATCTAGAGGAGTCAGGCAGGTAAATGGAAATCTGGGGCATTGATGAAAGCCATAGAGATTAGCGGTCACCAGGGTGAATTGACAAGCATTAACACGCAGATCTCTTTGAGTATGGCCATGCAGTCAGGGATGAATGGGGTCAAGTGTTGCCAGACCTTATGCTGTTTCAACAGAAGATGAAAATCAGGATTTTTATGAAATCCTTAACTGTTGGCAACTAGTTCAAATCAAAGGTAAAATAAGCACTGTGGGTAAAATCTAAAGTGAATGCAGCTAGCTAGGGTCACTAGCTTAAAGGCCAGGCCAGATTTTAGGGCACTATGAATACCTGTGTGAGAAATTTTGGAGCCTATTCAATATTCGACATAATATGTGAGTTAGCATGGCTCAGGTTTGGGGGGTAGTAGAACTTCCACACTGTGGATTAGGCTTGTTCATTCTACCATGGTGTACAGATATTATATTTTTAAGGCTGATTTGCAGTCTTAAAATGAGCACTTCCTTTCCTTGACTTGTCAGGCTCATCTGTGTCCAGAAGAAGATAAGAAGCAAGAGAAAGAGGACAGACAGACAAACGACAAAGTCAACCAGGTAACCTGATGGCACAGAGATTAAACACCTAATGGTGTGGCTCCAGGAATAAGTGCTAGAAGATTTTGGAAGAAAAGAAGGGTGGGAGTGGTTTGGCAAGGCTTCAGGGAAAAAGGTAGGAGTGGGCAGAGGGACACAGTGGAGGTGTGAAATTTAGCAGGACAAAGAATGAACGCCAGGTGAGGGGAGCCACCTCCTCCTCTTGCCTTTTCTTCCATTTATTGAGGTCCATATGTTTTGAGCACCTACCATGGGCTCAGCAACACGCTGGCCACTGGGGGCAAGGAACAGAGCTGGCTGGGCTCCAAGCAGCAAAATGTTTAAGACCCAGTCCGTCAAGTTGACTGAGTTTGAGTCTTGTCTCTGTCACTTATTAGTTGTGTGACAGTGGAGAAGTTTCTTAGCCTCTTAAAGTCCCAGTTTCCATATATGTAAAGTGGGGATAGTGATTGAATCAATCACATAGGTTTAATGTGAAATTAACTAAGAGTATTTATGTAATGGATTGACACAGTGGCTGCAACAATGGGCTCAAACATGGCAACAATTGTGAGGATGGCGCAGGACCGGGCAGTGTTTCGTTCTGTTGTACATAGGGTCTCTACGAGTTGGAACTGACTCAACTTCACCTAACAATAACATGCGTGTAAACCATTCAGCACAGTGTCTGGTACATAGTGAGTACTTAAAAATGGCAACAATTGTGAATTTTCTATATAAGTGCTTTAGTAGGCAAATATAGAAGGCATACTGCTAACCTAAAGGGGGAAATTATTTTTTATCTCTTCCTTTTATTTTTTCCCTTCATAGTACATGCTACAATTTGAAATTATATTTCCAAATGTTTATTTTGTTCTTCTGTGATATCTCCCCACTTCTCCCATAAGATTGCAAGGGACACTAGGGCAGGGAGCCTATATACTATGTTCATTTTGGCTTCCCAGTGTCCTCTCGTGTTGTGGTTGTTAGATGCCATCGAGTTGGTTGTGACTCACAGCAACTCTGTGTACAACAGAACGAAACATTACCTGGTCCTGAGCCATCCTCACAATCATTGTTATGCTGCTTGAGCCCATGGTTGCAGCCACTGTGTCAATCCATCTCACAGAGGGTCTTCCTCTTTTTCGCTTACCCTCTACTTTACCAAGCATGATATCCTTCTCCAGGGACTGATCCCTCCTGGTAACATGTCCAAAGTATGTGAGACGAAGTCTCGCCATCCTTGCTTCTAAGGAGCATTCTGGTTGTACTTCTTCCGAGGCAGATTTGTTCATTCTTCTGGAAGTCCCTGCTGTATTCAGTACTCTTCGCCAACACCGTAATTCAAAGGCATCAATTCTTCTTTGGTCTTCCTTACTCATTGTTCAGCTTTTGTAAGCACATGAGGAGATTGAAAACACCATGGTTTGGGTCAGGCCCACCTTAGTAGCCAAAGTGACATCTTTGCTTTTTAACACTTTAAAGAGGTCTTTTGCAGCAGATTTGCCCAATGCAATACATCGTTTGATTTCTTGACTGCTCCTTCCATGGGTGTTGATTGTGGATCCAAGTAAAATGAAATCCTTGACAACTTCAATATTTTCTCCATTTATCATGATGTTGCTTATCAGTCCAGTTGAGAAGATTACTGTTTTCTTTATGTTAAGGTGTAATCCGTACTGAAGTCTGTAGTGTTTGATCTTCTAGTGCCTAAGCATACGTTACCAATCAACCAACCAACCAGCTGCCTTTGAGTCAACTCCAACTCATGGTGACCTCATGGGTGTCAGAGTAGAACTGTGCTCTATAGGGTGTTCAAGGGGTGATTTTTTTCCCCCCCTGAAGTAGATGGTCATGCCTTTCTTCTGAAGCACCTCTGAGTGGACCCTAACCTCCAACCTCTTGGTTACAGCCGAGAATGCTAACCATTTGCACCACCCAGGGATTGCAAGCATATATTAAAAAACCAAACCAATTGCCTTTGAGTCAATTCCAACTCATGGTGGCCCCGTGTGTTTCAGAGTAGAACTGAACTCCAGGGTTTTCAGTGGCTGTCATCTTTCAGAAGTAGACTGCTAGACTTTTCTTCAGAGGTGCCTCTGGGTGAATTTGAACTGCTAACCCAGGTTGGTTAGCAGCTGGGTGCTTAACCCTTTTGCGCCACCGGGGACTC
>NW_004443970.1:19852268-19881957 GCF_000243295.1 Trichechus manatus latirostris
AATGTGTTATCTCATTTATTCAAATATATTATCTTAGCTGATCCTTTGCAACAATCCTATGGACTAGTTACTATCATTAACCCCATTTTACAAATGAGATGACTGAGGAACAGAGGTCGAGACACTTGCTAAATTTTGTACAGTGAGTAAGTGGTGGAACCACGGTTGAAACTTCATCTGGCCAGAGCTATGGCCTGTGTTTCTGTCCACTGTGAACTGAGTCTCTGTTGAGTAAATGAATTAGTAATCAAAAAAGTTCACAGGAGAGGAGACCACGGGCTGGAGTGGCTGGGAGGAAGCCAGTTTTAATGAGCCCTTGGGCCATGCTAAGGAGCTTAGACAGTTTCCTACCAGCTGCAGGGAAAAGCAGGGAGTGTGATCAATTTCACTTTTCTGCAGTTGACATTCTGATAACGTAGAAGAGAAGTGTGGCTCTGAGAGCAGGGAGACCAGTCTGGAAACCCTTGAAGTTGTGGGGATGACAAACGATGTGGACCAAGTCCCAGGTATTTCTGAATTTGGAGTCTTTAAGTAGTACCAGAAAGAAATCTTTCCAGTTATAACTAGGAACAGCCCGCAAGAAATAATGAGAGCAAAACTTAATCTTATTCAAAAAGTGATGGCCTAACTAGAATTTTTGCTCTTTTCCATTTTTTGATCAATATTGGGCTGTTCACACCTGCTAGGTGTTATTTGGATTCTTGTGCTTAAATAGCCATATCAACACAAACTCTTGGACTGTCTTTAGTTTTGGAATTTAAACACAATGGACCATTAGGTTTTGCAGCGGCCACCATACCAAAACATAAATCAGGCCAAATTTGTTTGAAATCCTGTCTTTAGAAGGTTGTATGTTTTGACAAACCTTACAGCAAATTTGGTCCAGCTTTTGGATTTGTAATGAAACCTGAAACCAAGCATGCTGGCCTGCCATGGGGTCTTCTTGCAAAATTTCCAAGCAGCTTTAGCATAATACCTCCTCTAATCTCATCCTGGCAAGCGACATTACTGTCTTGGGCTGCGCTAGAAGTTTGGGGTGGACTCTGCAAGCATTTCACGTAATTATAGAGAGGAACTGACCAAGCCAGCAATTTGGGGGCATTTCTGCACCTGAGTGTTCTGAAGAGTGTAAATTGCAGAATTAGCAATATCTTATCCCCTGTTGGCGAGTGACTTGCAGATACCACAAGTCATGTTTGGGGCACAAAGTTAATTAATCTACTTACTAAAAAAAAAAAGAAATGTCTCATTTGCATGCATTTACATTCAGATCTTACATTCACCATGCTTCTCGGTGATCTGCTTTCATTCCTTTATTCCTTTGTACCACTGTCCTACGAGGTGTTAGCTCAATACATTGAACATTTCGGTAGGCTGGGTTTTGCTTACGGGGCATATGTCCAGTTATCATTGGTTCCAACAGAATTTGATTGTCACATTTACCAGTACTAATTGTTGTCAAGCCAATTCCAGCTCCTGTGACCCATGTGTTGCAGGGTAGAACTGTGCTCCATAGGGTTTTCGATGGCTATGGTCTTTTAGAAATAGATTGCCAGGACTTTCTTCTGCTGCACCCCTGGGTGGATTTGAACCACTAACCTTTCAGTTAATAGCCGAGCGCTTAACCGTTTGCTCTACCCAGGGACTCCTGATTGTCATAGAGATCTAATTCTCTGTAGAGATTCCTTTCCCTTCTATGGGCTGTTTAGGTTTATTTCCGGTTATCGTATACCAGAGTCAGGAAAAGATTTATATACTTTACCAGTCTTGGAAAATAAAGACCTTGCCTCCATCCCAGTTGGATATGTTATTTGGGGATGATCCATTCAATTATCTGCAATTTCCTACTCAACTGAATTTGCTATGGTTGTGTTTGTGGACGTTTTCTCTTTCTTTGCTTTTCCTATTTTATTGGGAGGTCTGCTTTTGGAATTTTTTCCTCCTAGTAAAAAAGACATTACCCTTTGGATTTATTTTAAGCCCTCCACTTTTAGAAAGATTGTTTTTACCTGAAAATGCCCAGGTAACCTGAATCCAGGCCCCTTAAACTGCCTTTAAAAACCCATTGCAGTCCAGTCTACTCAGACTCAGAGGGCTTAAGCGAAGTCAGAGAGAAGAGGGAGGAGGATGAGAGGTGGTGATGGGGCAGGGCTAGGGACACGGTGAGGAGGGGTCGAAATGCAAAGAATATAATAAACTCCTGGAACTACAGCAAGTAAATCCAAAACTCCATAGGGGGATTAGTGCAGAGAGAGGGGAAGCTTTGCATGTGAGTGAGTCACGGGCTCACATGTGCTTCTGTGTTTTGTAGTAATCACATTGCTGATAACATGACAACGGTGTGGCTGTTGGGGTGAGCTGCTCAGGCAGCGGTTAAACCACCTCGATGCTAACAAGCTTAGCAATCAGGTTGTGAAGGGTCCTGGCTGGAGGAAAAAAAAAAAAAAAATGAAACCCAAATCTGAGACCTCTGTCAGACTGTGAGCAGAATTATATCTGTGAACTAGGCTCCAGTGTGGACAGGAAATGACCTCTCCACAAACCGCTTCTTTTAAAACAAGCAATGGTGCCTAAAGCTATCCAGTCCGCCTCTCCCTTCTTCCTCCCCTCCCTTCCTCCCCACCAGCCTCCCTCCCTCCCTCTCTGGAGCCCCTGCTCACCCTCCCGCCTCTCCCGTGCTCTCTCTCCTTCCTCCCTCCCTCCTCTCCCGCTCTCCCTCGTCTCTCTCGCTTTAGACGGCCCCCACAGCAGTTCCCAGCCAGTGTGCTCAGGCTGCTTGCCTGCCTGCCTGCTCTGTGTGTGTGTGTGCGCGCGCGTGTGTGTGTGAGTGTGTGTGTGCGTGCGTCTACTTTGTACTGCGAAGAACACAGCCCATGTGCTCTGCATGGACGTTCCTGCTACTCTGTTGAGCTTGATTCTCGACAAGCAGGCAAGATGTCCAGCACGCCACATGACCCCTTCTATTCTTCTCCTTTCGGCCCATTTTATAGGAGACATACACCCTACATGGTGCAGCCAGAGTACCGAATCTATGAGATGAATAAGAGACTGCAGTCTCGCACCGAGGTAAGTACTTCAGCCCTGGGCGTGTTTGTGGTTTGTTTTTCTTTGCAACTGTGCACGGGCTTTTCCTAGGGTTTCAGGCTGGATTCGGAGGGAAGTGTCCCACTAGATACTACCACGTACGTGGGAAGGAGCTCCAGGATGGAGCCACTAGTTTGAACGCCGGGACTTCCAGGCACAGCAACTCTTGGAGCAGAGAACAGTTTCTGCCGGAATCTTGAAATAGACAACCCAGCACTTGCTTCTCATGCCAGTTCTCCAGAAACGCTGCTCTCCCAGGACGCGGGTTTGCAGGCTCTGAGTCGCGCCTGTTAGTGTTTGTTGAGATAGAATTGCAAGAGATTTTGTCATCATTTGCATGCGGAAAATAATTTTTTTTTAGCAAAACCCCGAGGAAGTCTGCTGTGACCTGCAGTTGCTTTTCAAAGTCACCAAAATCGAGGTGAAGGGAGAGAAGAGGAACACTGTATACTTTCAGAACTAGCCTGGGAGGGACTGGTGTTTGTGTATTTCCATGTTCTATTCAGAAATCAGTTGCATTGGGCCTGGGGCGGGGTGGGGTGTGGGGGGTCATGACTTTCTTCTCTAGTTGTGAGAGTGCCTCCTAGAGAGCCCTACCTTCCCCCGGAGCTAGATCAGCGCTTGAGTGAGCTCTGGTTTTTGCATACTTGTGATCTCCTGCCTGTGAGGGAATTCAGCCTCCTAGGAGAGCAACTCTGGGAGCAGGAGGGAGACCAGGACTTTCAGAACTTTCTCAATGCAAAACTCCAGTATTGCCTCCTGCAATTTAAATATTTAATGCCCGTTGACTCTGCTACTGTGCTAACTTAGCTGGCGGGTCTTGCTGCTGGGTTTCCAGGTGCCAGTAAGTTGGAGCTTTGTGTTGTAGTGTTCTTAGTAAATTAAAAAGAGTTTGTTGTGTGTGCACCCGAGTGACTTTAGGAAGTGGAACTCGCTGGGAATTTAGTCTTTTCAGCAGACTGCAAATACCCAGAGCATTTATGGCAAAGAGTTTTTAGGGAATAGCTGTAACGGAATTTCAAATTGATTGTTGACTCTCAACTCTGAAAAAAGGACTCAGTTAAGGTTGTATTATAAAATAAAACACACATGCTGGAATTGTCAACCAAACCATGGAGAATTCATGATATTTAATGTATTTAACCCAGCTAACAAGATGTGACCTGCTTTCTGATTGGCTAACTGCTAGAGAAGGACTGTTTTTTTTTTTAAATTGAGCTGTTTTTAACACTGCTATTTTCTTTACATGTTAATACATCATAGATGTTAACTATAATTGATACTATTGCTCTCCCTAGAAGCCAGCAGCTTAGATGGAAGTGTTAACTGTTTTGCTTAGGGTGGTGAGGTGATGGCAGCAACTGATATTTGTGTGTGTGTGTGTGTGTGTGTGTGTGTGTATGCATGTTTGTTTTATTCAGATCTTTGCCACTGTGTGTTGGAATCTTAAATCCCTGAGGAAACTATTGGTTGAAGTAGCCTGCTTCCAGAATTAGGAGAGCAGAAAATGCCTTCTAGCTCAGGCGCACATCAGTTTCAATACACACTTTAAAAAATGCTATTTAAAATATGTTTGGTTTGAAGAAAATAGATTAGAGGCCATTCTGACTCAATTCTTGATCAGCAACAGAATTTAACAATAATCTGTGTCCACCTTACATTTTAGAAAGTTTTTGAGGAGTTTTGGAAAGAGATTCTTCCATCCTCCTGCAGTTACCAGCTCAGGAAGATTTCTCTGGTATCTGTTCGCTTGTGCTCCTCTAGTTACTACTTGTTCAGTTCTGACACTGGAGACATTATCTGGGAGACTTCCTTGCCCTGTCACTCATAAAAATCCGCAGGGCAGAATAAGGTCCCTGAGTTTGTTTCACATTTGAGAAAAGATCTTTGAAAAGTCTCCCATTCATGGTATGTTTCTCCACAATGACACATTGTCTTTTGTGAAGGCTACACTTAGGAACGCTTAACTTTCGTGTTATGGGTTATTACGTTTAACGATTTTTCCCTGAATAGAAAACACTATTTCATAGCTCAAGAACCAGGAGAGGGAAGCGTGCTATGACAATATCTTAAAGATTTTTTTTTTTCAAGCCTCTCTGTGACGATAAGCCACCACAAACTACTTCCTGGTGTGTTCTAGAGCCAACCCCAAACATTTCCCCCCCTTTATTAGATTACTTTTTATCATTACCTCACTGATTGTCCTGCCCTTCCTTTTTCTTTTCCCAAGCAGTAAATGATGTTATGAACCCAATGCCATACATTTGTTTTTATTTCGTATGAAAAGAGGAGAGAATGAAATCATTGCTCCTAAGAGATGAAACATTAGCATTAAATGTTAAATACTGGACATGATATGTAATTGGAAAGCACTTGGAAAAAAGTAACTTTTTATGGAAAAGTTACACTGTGCCTTTACCAACAATTATTATTTTTCATAATGCTATTTTAAACCCCATAGAGGGGTTGGTTAGAACAAAATACAGTGGAATCCAGCAAGAGTTACTAGTTCATTCACACACAAAATCGAACAAGTTGTTGTGCAGTTCCTTTTTGAGTTTAACCAGTGCATCCACCCATTGGTAAGTGAGGCTCACTCATCCTTCTTCTTTCTCTCTCTCCTCTGGTGCCCACTTCCATAATGCATAATATCATTTCTGGCACCCTAATAACACATTCGTGCACATGTGCACACACACATCTTGTAATCGTCTCAACTCTCCATTCCTTTTTGAATTTGTGAATATGAACTTGGCTAAAAAGGAACTGTAGCAAATCATTTTATGATGATGGAATAGTGGATCGAGTTTGGAGAAATTTTCTAGAAACCTCCTTCTTTTGGGAAACCAAAAATACTCTTTGCCATCGAGTTCATTCTGACTCACAGCGACCCTACAGGACAGAGTAGAACTGCCCCACAGGGTTTCCAAGGAGTGACTGGTGGATTCGAACTGCCAACCTGTTGGTTAGCAGTCGAACTCTTAACCACTACGCTGCCGGGAAGGAAAGTGGAAAAGAACCATGATGTTTATCTATATTGTGGACTATACACTCTCCTTCTGTGTGCACACCCAGGGCATTCTCTCATGGGGATTAATCATTTCTCCCAATTAAATCAAACCCAAGCCCTTCAGAAGCTGGGTAGTTTTAGTTTAAAGAGCATTGGATTGGAGTTAATCCTGTTTCTAATTTATCTCTGTCTCTCACTAACTAGTTGGCATGGATCTTGGTTCCTCTCCTGCAAATTACCTGCAGTGCCCCTTTCAATTTGAAAATAACATTCAGATTCTGCAAAAGCTTCAGTATTCTTTATTATGAGAAAGTATTTTGAACTAGAAGAAAGGGCACAGGTATTCTTTTGCTCACAATACTCAGTTCAAATTCACGAAAACCAAAAAAACCTGTTGCCATCGGGGCGATTCCGATTCATAGCAATCCTGTAGGACAGAGTAGAACTGCCCTATAGGGTTTCCAAAGAGTGGCTGGTGGATTCGAGCTGCCAACCTTTTGGTTAACGGCCGAGCTCTTAACCACTGGGCCACCGGGTACCAAGTGATACTGAAATAAGCAGGAAACAGTGGAGACAACTCGAAGGCAGGGTCAGTCTTGTTTAAAGTTAGTGCTTAGAAAAGTTCCTGGAACAAAGCAGGTACTCAATAAACATTTGTTGACTAACCCATCAGTTTAGCTAAAAGGGGAAAGAGTGCTGGGGAACCCTGTCACTGAATTTGGCACCTTCTCTGAGAAACGTAGTTCTCGTGCCTTTTGGGGTGTTAGCTGGTTCTGTTGAGCTGCAGCTGTTTCTGGCATTTTCTTCCCACTCCTCTTAAAGTGCTCATCTTCACATTTATTTTATCATCTGATATTATTTAGATGTCTAATCTTTGTGCCAAATGAAAGCCAGTGCCCAAGAGATTATAGGCCTTGGCCTCCTTTAAAGAAATGGAAATGCATTAAAAAGCCAACAACAACAAAAAGGATGGTTTAAATACTGTTGCAGATGTTCTGGAAAATACAATTACTTTGCACCATCCAATCTCAGTGGAACTTCATAAAGAAATGCGTGTGTGCCCTTCCCTTCTTTAAAATGAAATTAAGAGAAACTCTTTGAGAGTTTTTCGTCATCATTATCGTTCACTGTCATTCCCAGTCCGTTGAAAAGGGGGTTATATTTTCCATTATGGATGTAGCATGAGTTGACCCTGATCTCTTCCAAAATTCACATATTTGAATGGTCTTGCTGTCCCGAATGTATTTTGGAAGAGCGCAACTACACGATTATATAGCTTAACATAGCACAAGAGAGTACAGTCAGATAGGATGTGGAAATATGTGCTGAAGACTTCAGAATCTGTTCCATAAAAAGCTTCAATAATAATAAGCACACTATTTTTTCTTCATTTCCTGAGGTCGACGCTATGAGATAAAAGTACCGGTAAAATACATGAGTATCATAATGACCATTATTTTAAGTGAGGGGATTTAACTGTTATTAAGTAAGGTTATAAGGTTATAAAAATCTTTGTCATTGTCATTAACTTTTCTGTACCTTGTTCCCCATTCAAATGACCAGAAATGTCTCCACTCAGATGAAACTATTTTTAAATCTCTTAATAAATTACCATGGATATTCCCTTATGTATTTCTTCGGTTTTGAGATTTCTTTTCTTTTATCAGCCCTACACATCCCACTCCAAAAGTGAAAACTATGATTACAATTGAAAGCCACACACACAAGGATTTTATTAGCATCAATACAGTTTGGGGTTTTTATAGGATTTAACATGAATATTAAAAATGTTTGCAGACCTTGAAATTTCCACCGGAGACTTTTCACCCCTCCTCAGCTCAACTCTAAAACTCCACGAGGAGGGGGTGGGAGGGGGTGGGGGACTTCGAGTCCTCTTTTCTTTCAGCTACATTTTTATATACTTCAGTCACAGGCATTTCAAATTGTAACCTCGTGTTTTTTCATAGACTAGCTTAGTATAGTTGATGTTCAGATGGGGTCTAGTAATAATGAGATTAGGTGTTTTGGATAGGTGAGGGGAGAAAAAAAAGAAAAATGCTTTGCAATAATTTTTTTTTTCTTTTTTTCCTGGAAATGGGGAAGGAACAAATGTTGCTGTTGCTCTGAGGTATAGGAATGATTTTCAGTGTTAAACACGGAACTCCAAGTTTTTTCGCAGGGGGCTGCTGAGGAGCGGGGGGGCGGGGGTTGGTAGTTGTAAGGAAAGCTATTTGAAAATGTTAAATAAAACCAAAAGCACAGTTTTAAAAATGAGAACTTCCAAACTCGCTTATTTTTCAAGATCTCTTCTCTACGTGGTCTAAGAGAACAAATTGCAGAACTCTTGTACTGATTTTATTTTCCTGAAGTCTTGTTTTTTTTTTTTTCTTACTGTGGAACTGTTTTTAATTAAAAATTGCTGCAAACTAACTATTCGTAGGAAGCCAAGGAAGAAGAAGAAGAAGAAGAAAAAAAAAAAAACCTCTCAACTGGCTTTTAACACAGATTCTTATCAGTCTAAAATCAATGCAAGTTTGAATTTCTCCCTCTTTGGTGTGCAAATTATGATACAAGATTTAAACAGTATGCATTTTGTAAGCATCTTGCTTTTTTATTTCAGTTTTAGAAAGAGATTAATTTAAATTGTATGGAGAACAGAGCTATAAATCTCCTTTTATTACAGTTGTCCACATCAATTCATTCTTCACGAGGAACACAGAGCACCCCCTTTTCTGAACAAACAAAACAAAACAAACAACCTCAAACATCCAAATTTATAAATTGTCAAGAAGAAGATTCGTAGAATTACTGATTTGGATTTGGGTGGTGTGTTCCAAAAAAATAATTGATCTGGGAAAACCATCTCGTTTTGAATTGTCAGAGAACAGAGCATTTAAAAAATGTTCAACCGGTGTAGATACTACGTATACCTTTGGCGTTTTTCTGACCAAGATATTGTTTTGTTTTTATCATTTTGAACCTAGTTTTTGTTTTTTAATTTATATTCTGGCTGCATGCATTTTAACATAGGCAATGATTAATTCTTAAAATTCAGTCATTCTTCTAAGCGTTTTCATATTTCAGGCCATCGCTATGTCAGAATCTAGAAATACAGAGATGATTAAGATATTGTCCGTCCTCAAGAAGCTTACAATTTGGTAGCAAAGGGAGACGTGGAAACCAACTCTTCCAATAAAGCACCATGTGTATTATGGCGTACATGTGTATCGAAATGCAGTAATGATGATGACTAACATTTATGGCGTCTTCACTATCTGATGGGTATGATGCTAGGTGTTTTCTGTATGTCAGTTCATATATCTCTCATTATCACCCTGTGATGTAGGTACTACTAACATCTATATTTTTTACTGATGAGAAAACTGGAAACAGAGGAGTTAAGTGCATTTTTCAGTGTCACACAGCTGTTAGCTTAGCCCTAGAATTTGTGCTCTTAACTACTTTGCTATAACACCTTTCTTGAAATATGTATCTGCTAAGATCCCAGTTTTGTCTGTATAAATCTATTATGTGAACACATTCATTTTTCCCAGGACAGGTGGACTTGGAGATGACTTGGAAGTTGACCCTATCTACCTAACTTGGTTCTAATATTTTTCTCTCAAATGCTTGGCTTACTTTTAAATGGGGCCTTGTGAAATCCTAAGGGGTAGAGCCAATGATAGAAAATATACTCTGGTATTGGAAAAATAACCTAAATTACACTTCCTGTTGAGATAACTTAATATGCTTACTTTATCTGAAGAGTCACTGGAATTATTTTAGAATGTTATGCATAATCATCTGATTTTATGTTTTACTTAAAATATTTAGATTTCCATGCAATGCTGGACTCTTCTTTGCTAGAAGAGTGAGAGATGGTGTTCTGATGATTGTTTTAAATAGTAGTGGGATGAGAATAAAAGCAGTCCTATTTTTGGAGATGTCAATCCCTCCCCAATAATAATAATCAATATAAGTAGTAGAACAGTATATTAGAATTTTGAATTTGGCATAGTATTGGCTTTCTCTGCAAGTAATCAATTAAGAATCTTAGAGAAAATAACGACATGGAGGGTAAAGAACTCACTATCCTAGTTTGACCCACTCCTCGGAGGCCTTCAGGCTCTGCAGAAGTCCTTGTGGTGTGGGAAACAATGGTTCTCTCCTACCCTTCCAGCCTACTTTAGCTACCTGCAAGGCCATTGTCTGTATGGTAAATGCTTATCAGTTATTGAGGGTAAAATGGAGCTCCTCATCTGATAAATCTCAAAAGTCTGAGAGGGACACATTCTGGTTTTCCTTTAACAGATAAGGAAACTGAGGCTCAGAGAGGTGAGTCTATGCATGGGTATTCCCAGGTTGGGATATTCTAACTCCCCCATTCGGTGTTCCTTCATGAGGCATGCTTGTGAGGCAATATTATTTCTGCCTGTTCTGTATCGGAGGCCATGACAACCACACCCTGCCCGGGCTTTATATCCCTATTGACCAGCCTAATTTGACATTTTAGTTTACCAGTTCAAAAAACAGAAGGCTTAGCGTTAAAGATTTGGCAGACTGCTCTGAAGAAGAGGGGTCTGCCCTCTTCTGGGGAAATTGCAACCCCTTATTATCTCTCTTTAAGGAGTCCTGGTGGTGCAGTGGTTAAGCACTTGGCTGCTAACCAAAAGCTCGGCAGTTCAAACCTACCAGCTGCTCTGAGGAAGAAAGTTGTGGCAGTTTGATTCTGTAAAGATTTACAGCCTTGAAAACCCCATCAAGCAGTCCTACAGGGTCGCTATGAGTTGGAATTGACTTGAGAGCAAAGAGTTTGGTTTTTATTATCTCTCTTTGCAGTCTCTGGGTGGTGCAGACTGTTAACATGCTCAGCTGTTAACCGAAAGGTTGGATGTTTGAGTCCACCCAGAGATGCCTTGAAAGGAAGGCCTGACGATCTACTTCCAAAACATCAGCCATTGAAAACCCTGTGGAGCACCGTTCTACTTTGACACATGTGGGTCTCCATGAGTTGGAATCAGCTCGATGGCAACTGATTTATTATCTCTCTTTGGGATAGCGATGCCTTCCCAACTGCTCTCCTTGCTCTCTCTTTCTGCCCTACAGTCCATTCTCCATAAGCAACCAAGGTGGTATTTGTGAAGCATAAATCAGATCCTGTCACGCTGCAGCTTCCCCTCAGGCTTACAGTGAGCTCCAAATTCCTTGCTCTGCTTTAAGGCTCTATTGATCTGCTCCTTCCTGATAGCCTAGCCTTACTTCCTCTCCTATCACATGCTTACTAGACTCAAACCACGAGGGACTTCTTTTGGATCATTAACTTACAAGCTTGTTCCAATCTCTGCAACTTTGCCATCCGTAGTAGAATGGCTATATGGCTACCTCCATTAAAAAGCAAGCAAACAAATAAACAAAACAGTTACCATCGAGTTGATTCTTTGATTCCAACTCATGTGACCTCATGTGTGTTCTCCACAGGGTTTTCAATGGATGGTTTTTCAGCAGTAAATCTCCCGACCTTTCCTCTGAGGCACTTCTGGATGGATTTGAACCTCCAATCTTTCAGTTAGCATTTGAGTACGTTAGCCATTTACACCACCCAGGGACTCCGGGCTCCTCCCCAGCAACTCATAAGTATTGGAAACAAACAAATAAATAAATAAACAAACCAACCTGTTGCCTTCAAATCAATTCTGACTCACAGGGACCCTGTAGGGCAGAGTAGAGCTGCCCCCTAGGGTTTCCAAGGAGCAGCCGGTGGGTTTGAACTGCTGACACTTTGGTTACCAGCTGAGCTCTTAACCACTGTGCCACCAGGGCTCCACATAAGCATTAGGAGCTCTAATTTGAATTAGAAGTTGGCATGGTGTTGGCTGTACTTGCAAGCTATTAATTAGATATCTCGAAGACAATAATGACAATGAAGGAAAATAGTCCCAGCGTCCAGAAGGTTGTCTACTGATCAACTTAAGTGTTCCCTTCTCAGAGAGGCCTTTCTTTGTCACTTAACTTGACACTAACTTAACATTACCCACCCCCCCATTTCTATCACATGCCCTGTTTATTTTCTTCATAGAACTTATTGCAAGCTGACTTTTTCCTTGTTTATTTCTTAAGAGTCTATTTATCCCCCATAGAATGTAAGCCCCATGAGGGCAGGGACTTAATTTGTCTTGTTCACAGTTGTATTCCCATACCAAACCAAAAACCAGTTGCCGTCGAGTCGATTCCGACTCTTAGCAACCCTACAGGACAGAGTAGAACTGCCTCATAGGATTTTTAAAGAGTGGCTGGTGGATTCGAACTGCCGACCTTTTGGTTAGCAGCCAAGCTCTTAACCACTGTGCCACCGAAAACAAAAAAGAAAGAAAAGTTGCCATCGAATTGATTCCCAGTCATGGCAACCCTATGTGTGTCAGAGTAGAACCAAGCTCCATGGGCTTTTTGATGGCTGATTTTTTGGAAATAGATTGCCAGGTCTTTCTTCTGAGGTGCCCCTGCGTGAACTCGAGCCTCCAACCATTTGTACCACCCATGGACTGCTACCCTCATAGTACATAGCTGATATTCAAAATATATCTGTTGAATGCTGTCAGGTGATGTCAACTCAATTTTTGACTCAGCCACCCAGTGTGACAGAGAAACGCCCCATAGGGTTTTCTAGGCTGTAATCTTTATGTAAGCAGATTGTCAGGCCTTTCTCCCATGGAGGCACTGGGTGTGTTTGAACCACCAACCTTTTGGTTAGCAGCAGAGTGCTTAACCATTGTGCCACCAGGGCTCCTTATCCGTTGAATAAAGGTAAGTAAGTTGTGCCAGCACTGGTCCAAGGTGTCCAGACTGACAACAGAATTTTCCCTGAAACTTGCACACATTTCCCTACAGTTCCAGTTGGAAAAGAATCTATGAGCCTAGCAGCCTGGTGAGTGTTCACTGATAGAACAGTCAACCAGATCTACAGAAAAAACAAGCCTGGAGAAATGAGAGTTTCCTCTGTGAAGGAAGCGTTGACCCGAGAGTTTTGCCTTCTAGGTAATGTGAATCTGTCGGGAATCTCCTGATTAAAAATATGTATACTTCTCCTAGTGTTTTTCTTCTCATTTGGTACTTCCAGCACTTCTCTCTCTTTGTATCTCCCTGGGGGCCCACTGCTATGACTTACGATATGAATTGTGATAATACCTTACATTTCCTGGAGCCCTTGGCAGCTTAGGTAAGAGCTTTCAGGGCCGTTAATTAGCTTATTTGAAGTGATTCGAACAGCAGAAAATATGGCAGTTATATTAGTGTATGATGCTGCGTTATGTAATCATTTTGTGTTTGCTAATTGTATAGTGTGTGTGTTACAGAGAAAGAGAGAGACAGGTATGCTTGGCGCAAGTCAGATTATGGGTGCACGTGCAGCTTCTGGCTAGGGAATGTGCACAGTTTTTATTCTACCGGGGTTTTTTCTTCTAAAGTAAAAAGAGTCACATGCCTAGAATAAAAAGTCCTCAACGTCATTTTGGCTTATAGTAAGACGGGTTTGAGTCCACACCCTGGCTCTGTCTCTTACCGCTGTGTGATCTTAGGAAAATGTCTTAACTTTTCTGAGCCTTGGTTTTCTTAGCCTGTGTTTCAGGCTGTGAGGTGTGGCGTTAATGTGTGTAAAATGCCTGTTGTGTTATGGATACTCACTAAATGGAAACTACGATGATGAGCATGACGATGCTTCCTATATCTCTATTCTATCAGTAATTAAGTAGTGTATGTAATGCAAAACTTTTCTTGATTTCTCAACAGCATTTTTAAAAATCCTTTTTCTGTTGTTCACACACACACACACACACACATACGTACACACAAACCAAACCAAACCCGTTGCCGTGGAGTCGATTCTGACTCATAGCGACCCTACAGGACAGAACAGAACTGCCCCATAGAGTTTCCAAGGAGCGGCTGGTAGATTCGAACTGCCAACCTTTTGGCTAGCAGCCCAGCTTTTACCCACTGTGCCACCAGGGCTCTTAAAAGCATTTTTAAAAATCCTTTTTCTGTGGTTCACACTAGCATATCTCAATTTAATGAACAAACTTGCAACAAAACATACTAGGATTTTAATTTGGTGTTCTTATCATATTTGGTAATGTCACGAGGGTATTCACGGTTACAGAGTTGTTGTGTGCTATCGAGTCAATTCTGACTCACTGCAACTCCATAGGACAGAGTTGAACTGTGCTATGAGGTTTCCTAGGCTGCCATGTTTACAGGAGCAAATCACCAGGTCTTTCTCCTGTGGAGCTGCTGTTGAGTTCAAACCACCAACCTTTCAGTTAGCAGCAGACCTCTTAACCAGAGTGCCACCAGGGTATGTATATATATATATATATATATATATATATATATATATACATATACATATATATATATATATAGTAATGATGACATAATAATCTTATACCTTCTTGTGGGACAGTAATGGCTTGGCTGACTGCCCACACTCTTCCCCACATTTCAGGTTATGATTATCCCTTAGACGTGCCTACTGTTAAGTAATAAGAGTTGACCAGTATACGGGATTGTGTGCACTCCATTCTGTTGGGGAAAAGCTGTGATTGGGGTTTGTTCCATCGAAGTACTCAGTGGAGACAACAGAATACGGAAATTCTCTACTTTGCCAGAGCCTTTGCAGGCCATTTAGATGGAGCCCCAGGGGAGGGCGTGCAAGCACACGCCCACTGGCCTTGACTGGTCATTTCTTTTAAAGAGGTACACGTTTCAATTTGCAGCCCAGCATCGACTTCTCCAAGGGAGCTGTGTCAGCACTGGTCGGAAGCCTGAAGCTCCACCTGCGTGTCTGGACTGATAACAAACAGCCCTGCCAACTGATCCACTGTGATACCTTGTGGCTCACTCCTTTATGCAGCGAAAAAGCACACATGGGTAGAACTGGTGATACGCTGAAAGGCACTAAGCAGTGTCCTTCTGGCCACAGGGATCAGGTTGATGGGTAGCAAAGCTACTGTCTCTGCTTTTCTTATAGATACAACTAGGAGTTAGGCTGTACTGATTTTGTCCCACTAATTTCAATGTAGATCCTCTTTGATTTTTCCTATTGAAATCTTTAAATCACAAGTACCTCTTTACTCTTCGTTTCATTGACCAGGACACCTGTAATTTTATTTATGATTTTACATTAATAATAAATTTTATCAGCCTTTCTAGAGAAATATGTTGCATAGTTCAAACATTAAATTATTTGCAGATTTTTTTGGGGGGGGGTATGTAAGTGCCTGTTAAAGTTTGCTTCCCAATGTAGGTCATTTTTTAGGACTCAGGAGGGTTTTATCTTGATACTGAAAATCTGAGTAGACAATCAAAAGCTAAACCAATAAGCAAGGTTTACCAGTTGGAAGTACACATAGAAAGCAGCCCTTCTTATTTATGCCTTATAATTTTAAACATGATTACCCTGCAGTTGGCTGAAATTTCTTAGTTGAACTTGAAATTAAGCAGTTGGTGCATATTACGTGCCTTTGAGAGGTTCTGATTTGGTGGAGCTTATTGCTTCCAAATTAGCTGAGTCCTACAATTTCAGGACTGAAACAAACACTACACTAGAGATCATCTAGCCCACACTTCTCATTTCAGGAAGTGTAGAAACCAACCTTCAGACACAGGTGGGGCTTACCTGGACTTGAATGCAGAAGTGATCTCAGGTTTTCTAAGCCATAGTGCTAACCTGTCACCCACGTAATAACCAGAAACTGGCCAAATCTTACCTGGCTGCTCATTTGTACCTCAACCCTGTAAAAGTTTTTATGTTCTAAGTAAGTTTCTTTCTCCTTTTTCAGTTTTCCAATTGTCCTAAAATAACAATGCTCTTGCCATGGTATTAATGTTGAATAGCACATCACTAGCCTTCATTGTTTGAGAATTTATGACTGTTCTTAACTTGGCCAATGTATTTAAAATAAAGTTGCATTTGCTTTAAAATAGATGTATATTTTTCTGATTTAAAAAATAGAGTGCATTATCAATGTACAGTGTTTGTAACATACAGCAGCGTGCCAAGAGATCAATAAAATTTGTCTTTAATTCTACTATGCAAAAAATTGCTATTAACGTTAATCTTCATGCACACACACACACGTTTTTATATGCTTAGGAGCATACTGAAGCATCCTTTTGAATCCGGCTCTTTTAACTAAGATTATATTTTCAGTATCTTAACCATATCCTTAAATACTCTTAAAATATAATTTTGAGCCCTGATTTATATTCATAAATCTGTTTATGTTTTAAAAATTAACACTACTATAGATATATACATATATATACACGCACACACATATGTGTATGTGTGTGTATCTACATCTAAAGTTATTTGACCTCTTTGCACTGTGATTTAAACTCAAAGAGCTTATTACCAATCTTATTCTCCCATAAGACAGAGGGGTGCTGGTACAGTGGTGTTAACTATGGGGACTAGTAAGATTACCATTAGCATTTAACACTGTTCAGAAACCCTAAATAAAGGGCTGTCTGTCTGCTTTTAGGAAAGGAGGTTTTTTCCTCCTATTTGAGGCTGACTCCTTTTTCTTTCTGTCTATTATTTCTGAGTTGAGACAGCTTGCACACAACCTTGTACAAGATCTGTCTGTAAGTCAAAAGGTTTTTGCACCATTCGTACTGGGAACAGGGAGCTTGAATTAATTGTAAAAGTTAGTGTTGACCTAGAAACAATATATGGGGATACAACATGTTAATTTATGACACCATTTGAAGCACGTATCTTTGGTTCAAGGAGATAAATATGATGTTTCAAAAAGTGGGCTACATCATGAGTTGTATGCAATGTTATCTTATTTTTCTCAGCGGATCAAACAGGTCCTCGGGGTCAGGTACTATCTTATCCACGTATCCTTCATGACAGTTTTTTTAAATCCACATTTCACGGTGGCAGCCATTTTGTAACTTGTTTCTGAGTTATCATTGTTTTTATATGGATAATATGCATTTTAGAAAACAAGCTCATACACATATGGCCCTATTATAATTCAAGGGTGTTCAATAAGACATTGTTTCCAACCACAAACTATAAGCATTAAGTGCTTAACTTTTGGAGTCATGCAAAGTTATTTCTCTACTTATGTACTGGCTGTGTGACCTTGAGTGAGTTAATTTACCTCTCTGTGCCTGGGTTGCTCTCGTTGATAATGTCGAGATAGTAATAGTATTTAACTTTTTTGGGGTTTTATAAGAATCAATTGAGATAATTCTTATAGAGTGCTTTGTATAGTGCCTGCCCATAATAAGTGTTGACAATTATTATGACTTATTTATTTAACAGATATTCAGCGCCGGCCATATGTGGCGTTGCTGATCTAGAGACAAACAAAGCATGATCTCTGTCTTGAAAGATCTTAGTGAGGACACAGTAAGGATTTAGAGAAGGAGGATCTTGTGGGATGAGTGGGAATTTGCCAATTTGAGAAAGATGGTAGGAAGGGTGTTTTAGGCAGAAGAAATGGCATATGCAAAGAAATTGAGCCTTGAAAGGTGATGTTGTATTTAAGGAATGGTGAGAATTTTGGCATGGCCAGAGCTTAGGGTCTGGGGTGTATGCATGCATGTGTGTATATGTGTGTCTATAGGGTGGGAGTTGTTGGGGGTGGTAGGGGTAAAGCTGGAAGGAAGGTGGGAAAGTGGGGGCCAGATTGTGAAGGCTTTGCCATGCCAAGCCAGGTGGTCATTAGCCTTTAGTGAATATAGACCAGATTGTGGCCTGTTTCCTGTGCCTTGATTTTTTCATCTGGAAAATGGGACAACAGTTGTCCCCATTTCATTAGGTTGCTTTAAGGAATTTAATGAGATAAGGCCTGTAAGCTCTTGGACCAGTGCTGGGTGCACAGTAAAGATTCAGTCAACATTAGCTCCCGCTCCTGGGCCAAGGGAGCTGATGCAAAGGTAGTTATTTGCCTGGGGAGTGAAACAATTAGATGTGCCTTTTAGCAAGAACACTCGGGTAGCTTTGTGGAGGGTAGACTGGCGGTCTGTCTTGGAGCATATTTGTTTGCTGAGAGGAAGGAATCAGTGGATGGGGGAGGCACAAAAGGAAAAATCACACACACTTACTGGCTGAGTGAGCTATTTTTAGCCTAGTATGTCTGAAGCAAAGGAAGAATTTTCATGGCATTTTTTTAAAGAAGCAAAATTACGGTAAACCCATTTTATGTAACCTGCCCAATCACGATTTATTTGCCCATCAGGAAGACTCGTGGTGCAGTCCACAATGTCTTAGGCAGCATTTAGAGGGTAGGTTCCAGGGTCTCCAGCCCTGAGTTTTCTTCCTAACTTGAGAGAATCACAATGTGTATGGGAACTCAGAGGTGGCAAGCAGTGGCTTCTGGAAAAACTTCCTTAGCTTGCAGCCAGCCTGGCGCAGGACCCCATACTCGTGTGGCAGTAAGTCGAGTGAGAAGGTTGATTGGAACAGAGAAAAGGACAAACCAAACCAAACCAGTTGCCATTGGATAGACTACAGCTCCTGGTGACCCCATGTGTATCAGAATAGAACTGTGCTCTACATGGTTTTCAATAGCTGATTTATTTTTATTTTATTTTATTGTGCTTTAGGTCAAAGTTTACAGTGCAAATTAGTTTCTCATTCAGATATGTATACACAAATTACTTTGTGACATTGGTTGCAATCCCCGAAATGTGTCAGCACTCTCCGCCTTTCCCTTTCCACCCTAGGTTCTCTGTGCCCATTCGTCCAGTTTTTCTGTCCCTTCTGCCTCCTCATCTTTGCTTTTGGGCAGCTGTTGCCCATTTAGTCTCATATACTTGATTGAACTAAGAAACATGTTCCTCATGTGTTATTGTTTTATACGCCTGTCTAATCTTTGGCTGAAAGGTAAACTTCGGGAGTGGCTTCCGTTCTGCAGTCCCTCATGGTCTCGGGTTCCTCCAGTCTCTGTCAGACCAGTAAGTCTGGTCTTTTTTTGTGAATTTGAATTTTTTTCTACTTTTTCTCCTGCTCTGTCCAGGACCCTCGATTGTGGTCCCTGTCAGAGCGGGTTGGTGGTGGTAGCTGGGCACCATCTAGTTCTTCTGGGCTCAGGCTGGTGGAGGCTATGGTTCATTGGTCCATTAGTCCTTTGTACTAATAATGTCTTTGTGTCTTGGGTTTTCTTCATTCTCTTTTGCTTTGAATGTGATGGGACTAATAGATATATTTTAGATGGCTGCTCACAAGCTTTTAAGACCCCAGACACTACTCACCAAAATAAGATGTAGAACATTTTCCTTATGAATTGTGTTATGCCAATTAAACTAGATGTCCCCTGAGACCATGGTCCCCAGTCCTTAGCCCCAGTAACTTGGTCCTTCAAGGTGTATGGTGTGTCTAGGAAGCTTCTATGACTTTGCCTTGGTCAAGTTGTGCTGACTTCCCGTATATTGTGTATTGTTTTTTCCTTCACCGAAGTTAACACTTGTCTACTATCTAGTTAGTGATCTCCCCATCCCTCAACTCCCCTCTCTTGCAATTATCAAAGATTCTTTTTTTCCGTGTGTAAACCCTTTCCTGGGTTTTTATAATAATGGTCTTATACAATATTTGTCCTTTTGCGATAGACTTATTTCACTCAGTGTAACGCCCTCCATATTCATCCATGTTGTGAGATTCTTCGTGTATTCACCATTGTTCTTTGTCGTTGCAGAGTATTCCATTGTGTGTATGTACCATAACTTGTTTATCCATTCATCTGTTGATGGGTACTTAGGTTGTTTCCATCTTTTTGCTATGTGAGTAAAGCTGCAGTGAACACGGGTGTGCATGTATCTATTCCTGTAACGGCTCTTATTTCTCTAGGATATATTCCTAGGTGTGGAATTGCTGGATCATATGGTATTGCTATTTCTAGCTTTTTAAGGAGGTGCTGTATCATTTTCTATAGTGGTTGTACCATTTTACATTCCCATCAGCATCGATAGCTGATTTTTTTTGGTGCAGATTGCCAGGACTTTCTTCTGTGATACCTCTGTGTGTACTCGAACTTTCAACTGTTTTCTTAGCAGACCAGCACATTAACCATTTGTACCACTCAGGGACTCCAAAGAAAAAGACAGGGTTGACCTCCTGCCCCATCCAAGACATGAAACATTAGTCTCTGAAACTCAGTCTCCATATTGGTAGAATGGGAACAAAGATATATCAACATCAGAAGAACGTTTTTTAAAATTTTATAATTTATTTTTTGTTGTTGATTTAGAGCAGAAGACTATCTTGAGAGTAAATGTGATGATGGTGTTAAATTGGTGGGTATTTGGTAGTGGCTTTTTTCTTCCTTGGAATTCCTGGTTGGTACAAAAGGTTAACATGCTTGGCTACTAACTGAAAGACTGGAGGTTTGAGTCCACCTAGAGGTGACTTGGAAGAAAGATCTGGCAAT
Organism: Trichechus manatus latirostris; assembly: GCF_000243295.1. Classification (NCBI taxonomy): domain Eukaryota; kingdom Metazoa; phylum Chordata; class Mammalia; order Sirenia; family Trichechidae; genus Trichechus; species Trichechus manatus. Next base: position 19,872,801 of record NW_004443970.1, read on the forward strand.
CTCCTTTGGAAAAATCAGCCACTGAAAACCCTATGGTGCACAGTTCTCCTCTGACACACATGGGGTCGCCATGAGTCAGAGTCCACTTGACAGCAACTGATTTTGGTTTAGTTTCCTTCCCTAAGAGTACTTCATGTCATTTTGCAGGTCTATCGACTTTTGTTCATTTTACGGTTGTGTTTCTTAAGCTTTCTGGTACCTTTCTCCTTCCCTAAACTTGAGCCTGGGGCTTTAGGTAAATCTTTCCCTTTGCTGAACCTATGTCCTTTTGTGACAGCTCTGGACTTGCCTAGGTTTCAAATCCCAGCTTGTTTTCTCTGCCCCAAGAGTCTCTGATTCCGGTTAGGTAGACTTTTCGTCTCTGTTGCTCACTGGCCACCTTAAAATAAAATCAAGGAATGTGATGTGATACTGACTCTCTGTTGTGCCTCTGTCTGTATTTTTCTCCCACTTTCTTGGTAAGGAGATACTGCCAAGTCATAAAAAATCCGTTGCCTTCGAGTCGATTCCGACTCATAGTGACCCTATAGGACAGAGTAGAACTGCCCCGTAGGGTTTCCAAGGAGCGCCTGGTAGATTCGAACTGCCAACATTTTGGTTAGCAGCTGTAGCTCTTAACCACTAAGCCACCAGGGATTCCTGCCGAGTCATAATACCCTATTCTTCCATTCAGACAGCCTGGAGCTGGAGAACCACGTTCCACCTAGAAATGCTCCATGCGCCGTTGTCTTAAAACTTGCCCAGAAAAAAGGGCCCAGAGGTGGTTTCTTCCTGCCATCATAAAAAAAAACCTCAAAATGCAAATGCACGATGTCCTAAAATTACAGAGTTCAGGGGGGCCCTGTGCAGATAGTTTTTTTAGAAAGGTTAAAATCCATCTGAACCAAGATGAGAAAATAAGCTTAAGGTGTTAGGCTGTTCCGAAAAGACTGTTAATGCCTGTTGGCTAAGTGTATTAAATGGCTTTGAAATGACCACTTGTGTGTGCTGTTTTAAAAATGGCTTGCTGGGATGGTGATTTAAACCTATTTTTTTCAGGACTCACAACTTTGTATTTGTCTGTTGAAAAAAAAAATACTGTATTTGAAACAAATAAACATTAAAACATAGTTTATTATATTTCCAGGTGTTTGTCTGAAAGGGAAATACGTCAAGACATTTCTAGTTAGAAACTGAAATCTGAGGCTTAATTCGCTCCATTGTATTTCCAAGGAGCTCGACCATATATATTATTACTGGGTCTCCAGAGGCCTCCTTGAAGTGATACCATATTCTCTTGGTATAACGAGAGAATGCGGGAGGTGAGGGAGAGAGCGGATAGGGAATGGTTTCCAGTCCTAATTCTATATTTCCTGTGATTTTTGTTTTGTTTTGTTTTTTAATGGGGACTGGGAAACAGAGAAGAAAGCTCCGCTGTTGCTTTTGTTACGACTTTGACTTTCAGATAATTTAAGAAGTAGCATTCATGGTGGCACCCCGTGGTGGGTATGATGGGGGCCTCATTGATTCATTCATTCATTCCTCAAAAACTTATTGTGTTTTTACTGTGCTAGATGACGTAGGTCTAAAAGAAAGCCTTGCCCTCAGGATGTTCACAGCCCGGTGGAGAAGATCCAACTAAACATCTAGTTATGGTCCATGAAGATGACAAGTGTGATGGGCCGGAGAATGGCAACAGATGGGATGTTGAGAGCACCAAGGATGTAATTTATCCCAGCTGAGATGGTAGTATTGAGGCCCCCATGCAAACATGCACACATGTACACACTAACACTCTAGTTGCTTATGTTATGTAGTATGTTGTTGTTAGCTGCCACTGAGTCTGCGCCCGACTCATGGCAGTCCCATGCACAACTGAATTAAACGCTGCGTGGTCCTGTGCCATCTGCATGATTGGTTGTAGATGAGACCATTGTGATTCATAGGGTTTTCGCTGGATGATTTTCCAAAGTGGATCACCAGGCCTTTCTTTCTAGTCTGTCTTAGTCTAGAAGTTCTACTGAGATCTGTTCAGCACCATAGCAACATGCAGGCCTCCAATGACAGATGGGTGGTGGCTGTACTTGAAGTACATTGGCAGGGAATTAAACCTGAGTCTCCTACACGGAAGGCGAGAATTTTACCGCTGAACCACCACTGCCCTCATGTAGTATAAACCAAAAATACCCAAACCCATTGCCGTCGAGTTGATTCCAACTCATAGCGACTCTACAGGACAGATTAGAGCTACCCCATAGGGTTTCCAAGGCTGTAAATCTTTCTGGAAGCAGACTGCCACAGCTTTCTCCTGCAGAGCAGCTGTGGGTTTGAACCACTGACTTTTTGGTTAGTGACCAAGCGCTTTAACGACTGTGCCACTAGGGCTCCTTCATGTAGTATATTGTGACCCCAAAATCCATATTTTTAATCTAGGGCACCGTTAACTTTTTGACGACATGGTGTGTCTGGTGAGGTATTAAGCTGCTGAAACATCCAAAACCAGGGGGACAAAACCATCAAGCATAAATGCCCCAGTGACTGCTGCATCCAGTTCCCATAACCTCTTGGACTCTATCCCCTGAGTGAGGGAGAGAGAGGAAAAGAAAAGACAGCTTCTCTTAAGTTCACTTAAAATCCAAGATGTGGCAAAAAATAATCTTTTTATCCCCCCAGACCATGAAAAATTGTCTGAGTATATGGTAGTTACTGAGTATAATTGTATAGTATAATTACTATTATCAATTTCTTTACCAAGGAATTGATAATAGTAATTTTTGTGAAACTTCCAGGTTGTTACTGTCTCTCTCTATATATATAGCAGTTACCATTGAGTCAGTTTCCAACTTACGGTGACCCCATGCATGTCAGAGAAGAACCTTGTTTTCAATGGATGATTTTTCAGAAGTAGATGACCGGGCCTTTCTTCCAAGGCACCACTAGATGGATTCAAAACTCCAACCTTTCAGTTAGCAGACAAATGCATTAACTATTTACACCACCCAGGGACTCCGCTATAGCTAGACAATATTGAGAGAACTTTAGGGGGAAAAAAATCATGGAAGTCTTGAATGGTTTGGAATCCATAAAACTAAAGTCAGGTATTGAATGACAGGAAAACTGTATTTCCAAAATTTCCAAGCAGGAATAATGATAACTATTTAAAAAAAAAAAGTCATTGAGTTGATTCTGACTCATAGCTATAGTGAACGTTTATTGAGTGCTTGCCTCACGCCAAGCCCACAGCTAAGTGCTTTACATCATTGTCTTGATTAAACCATGTACTGATGTGGTGAGTAGTATTATTATTTCCATTTTTTATATGAAGAAACTGAAGCTGAGTGAGGCTTACTAGTTAGCCTGGGGTTTCACAGTGAGCAAGTGTCACATCATGACAGGAACCCAGGTGTGACCAGAGCTGATGCTCTTTGTCCCTTGACTCTACCGCCTCTCCAGGCAGCATACACTTTATAGATGAAGAAAACTGAGGCCCAGTTAAAGCACACGTCTTGGGTTACACTGTGAGGCAGGGATTAGACCACAACTGCAATTTACCATTGGTTGGATACTTTGTCTTTCGTTCTTCAGTGGCCGCCATGTTCAACTGTGGAGCCAGCATGTGTACACTGAGAATGCACTGTGGGTGTCTCGTAACTGGGTGTAAACCTGACTGTGGCCTTCTGGAGCTCAGGGACCTTGTTGGGCATGTCTTTGTACCACCAGCACAGAACAGAGGGCCAGGAACAGAAGAGAGACTCTAGATTCCTTTTCGGTTGAATGAAGAATATGAGAGAAACAGCAGGCTCTGAGGTTTAAAAACAGTTGGGGAGGCAACTAATTGTAAGTGCCACACAGTTAAGGACAGTGTCTGTCTTTTCCAGGCAGAGTAGTTGATAGGACATGTTTATGAGAATTAAAAAAAGGGCCCCCCTTCTGGGGGAGCCTACAGCCCTTTTGTATCCTTGTATCCTAGTTCTTCTGGCAGACACTTGCCCTTGGCAAAGGACATGGAAAAGTGTTCTAGGTTTCAGCTCTTTCCTCCTACCTCCTTGGCCAGCTGCCTTTTTGCGGTGCAGAAACTGTACAACTGTACAAGGAAGCCTGTTCTTATTTAATTTATTCATCCAGGGCCTGGAATCTAATCAATGGTCAATATGTATTGATTGAATAAGTGAAGACTTTTAAAGATGTTGCTGAATTATCTTCTGCCACTAGCATGCAGTGAAGGCAGGAGGGGGTTCGGGCCATATGTCATGGAAAATATTGGAATGGAATCGGTTCTATAAGGCTTACAGGATTTGGATTTGTTAGGGAAGAAGGGTGTCCCAGCTAGAGGGAACAAAGGCCTAAGGTGCCACCAAACAAATAGTTTCAGGAAGGGAGTAGGATGTAGTTGGCTGACTTCTGAGCAAAGCCGTCTCTGCAATATGAAGAAAGTTGCACACCTGAAGGGGCTCCATTTTCATTGTTTTCCATGAGTGTCAAGTTTATAGAATGCAGTCTGTGAATGGAGCTTCATGAAGTTGTTAAATTGCTTTCCTGCTTCTGGGTGAGTCCCCTTTCTCCTCCACTCTTTCCCCTGCCAAAATGCTGCATAAAAACAGACACAGCCTTTCTTCCAGAAACTTACAATCAAGTAAGAATGAAATAGAGCAATCAAGTAATCACACTAATTAGTGTATAGTTATAATAGAAAAAATGCACATGATATAACATGATTTAATAAGTGTACTGGAAAATTCAAACACGTTCCTATGAGAGCATTAAATAAAGGAATCTGACTTACATTGGTAGGAAACAGTAGTTAGGGAAAGCTTCTTTGAGGAAATGACATTTTAGATGATATTTAAAGGATGAATGGAATTTAAGTAGAAAAATGAGAGGTAGAGTGCCAAGACAACATTCTGAAAGAGGAACAGCAGGTACAAAGGTCCTGTGGTAGGAGAGGGCCATGTTGTCTAGAGTGAACAGAAAAAGTGAGGAGAGGCAAGATGCAAGCTGGGGCTGAAGATACAGGTTGGGATCAGAAAACGTTTGACCCTGGATAGACCATACTAAGGATTTTGGTTTTTATCCCAAGATCAATAGGATGTGTGCTTGTTTGTGTCATTTAAAACACGGTACATGATTGGAACGGATTTTTTGAAACGGTCACTCAGGCTGCTGAGTGGAACATGATTTTGAAAGATTCAACAGAAGATACAGAAAACAAGTGAGGAAGGATACAGTTTACCAGGCAAAAGGTAATGGAGATTTGGATTAACATGGAGGCAGAGAGAGGGAACAGTCGAGTATGGGTGGGCGAGCACTAAACTAAAGGAGACAAAATGGACTGCTCTTGGAGAAGGACTGGCTACGGAAGAGAAGACTCCAGGATAACTCCAGAGTTACTGGAATAGAGTAAGAATTCTCTCAGGCTTCAGCTATAGCCATTCTTGTCAACAGCATGTACCTGTGTCATCATACCCAAACTCAGTATATAATTGAACAATGTTCACTCTACCTGCTTCTCAGAGTCCCTTTGAAATAGCAGTAACAGCATGTCCTGGAGGTCCCTTGATTCCGTCAGTCTCCTACATACCTCCCCTGGGTTGTGTATTTCCCAAGCCACTTTCCACTACCCGCTTTTGATTAGCTTCTACCTTTACAACAGCTTCATTATATACTAGTTGCTTCAACATTCTTTATATATATTTGATTAAGACTTCATTCTCTCTCACATTTTTGAGTCTTCATTATTTCTGTTTCTTGTTGGTTATTAGTGTCCTATTTTCTTCCAAGTGCCTCTTGTCTTTGAAAAGCTCTTCTGAGTCTCTTAAGCCCGTATGCTGTTTTGTTGGCCTGGTTTCCTTTTTCCTCTAAGCCTTAAGCATGGCATGAGAGTTTTCTTTATCCCTTTCCTCTTCTTCACATACAACTATAGACACTTTGCTGCTCCAAGTTTGCTAAGCAGGGTCTGGCACAATGTGGAGGCTCAATAAATATTGGTTAAATTTGTACTTTTATTGAATGTGCAGACTTTGATGGCACCATTTAAAATGCTTCTTGTACATGCTCTTTTTTTATGTCTGTATATGTACGTGTATGGCTAGCTGAATCCTGGTTTTCCCTGGAGAGACTCGCAAAATAACTTCTTTCTGACTCTATAGTAGTGAGAAATACGCCTGTGGGAATACCCTCAAAAGTACTGGGTGCTCATCATAAATGTATTTCAGTGCCTAATAATGGCATTGTTGTTGTTAACTGCGGTCAAGTCAGCCCCAACTCATGATGACCCCATGCACAACAGAACAAAACACTACCTGGTCCTAGAGGTTTTTATCAGCTGGTCAGTTGTGGATTGGACTGTGGTGATCCACAGGGTTTTCACTGGCTGATTTTTGAAAGTAGATCACCAGGCCTTTCTTCCTAGTCTGTCTTAGTCTGGTGACTGCTAAAATCCGTTCAGCTTCATAGCAGCATGCAAACCTCCCCTGACAGACAGGTGGGGGCATGAAATATACTGGCAAAGAATTAAACCCTGGTCTCTTGCATAGAAGGCAGGAATTCTACCTCTTGAACCATTGCTGCCCTTATGCCTAATAATTGGTTCAATAAATTTTCATTGATGCGTTTACTTATCCATTGAGTTGCTATGTGACACTAAATGGTTTGCATAATGACTCTGGGTCTCAGTTTCTATTTTCTGTTAAATGGCAATAATTGGAGAATCAGACAATTTTAGGGACATTGAGAGTGCATGCATTCATTCCATACATGGAAACTGCTGAAGTGCAGAGATGCAAAGATGACTAAGGCTGGAAGTAAGAAGGGAAAGGGGATGATTTGTTGGAACAAGTCCTTTGAAGCTCTGGTTGAAAGTCAAAGTGTCAGTTGCCCCAGATTGAAAGTAGTCTCCCAAGTGAGGTCCTGTGTGGTACAAATGATTAAGCAGCTTGGCTGCTAACTGAAAGATTGGCATTTCAAGTCCATCCAGAGGTGCCTTGAAAGAAAGACCTGGCGATCAACTGCTGAAAAACCAGCCATTGAAAACCCTTTGGAGCACAGTTCTGCTCTGACACACGTTGTGGGGCTGCCATGAGTAGAAGTCAACACTACGGCAATTGGTTAAGAGAGGTTACTCTTTCTTCAGACCATATCTGCCCTGCCTTTCTCTCCAGGTTAGTGTAAAACACGACATGAGGTAACAGTTTTAAAGGTGTTTTAAAAAATAACAGCACTGTACAAATTCCACATTGGGAAATTATCACTGACTCAATGGTCAGAATGGTCCTACAATGGATGGAGCATTTGGTTAGTGATAGGAGATTTTGAGGATTGATGGAAATAGGTATTTCTGGAAATAGCCTGTTGTTTGCTGATTACCGTTAGCTGGCATCAGTTTAATGATTTTTTTCCCCCCTAATGTACCCAAGAGATTTGTGATGGAATTAACGATGCAAATTGAATACTTAAAAAAAAAATCCACAAACCTGTATGTTATATTTATAAACTTTACATTGTACTAAAGTCAGCAAATGTCATAGAATTAAAATCAGTAAATGCAAAAGTGAAGGTTTCCATAGCAACAGTAACTAACCCATATTGCACATAAAATGGAATGTACATTAAGATTTACATTGAATCGTCTATTAGCAGAGAAAAAACCCATACAGAACAGGTGCAATATGAATACATTAGGGTGACCCTGGCAACTCTTTATCTTTAAACTTCAGACTTTAGCTGTTGTAAACTATTTTGTATCTACCAAGTTTTGACTCCTTTAAGGAAAACGAAGTAGGAAAAATTAGACACAGCATCAGAGCAGAGATATGCACCCCTATATATAAATGCATCAGAACATCACCCTTGCATAAATTATCAATCAACTCGGTAGGTGTTTCAGAGAAAGAAATAGATCTAGAATACTAAATGTTTATGAAATTGTTGTGTGTAGGGTACTTAATTCAGTTTTTCTGAACGTTTGGTGTCTCTACCTCTAGACAGATAGATAGATGGGTAGGTAGATAGATAGATAGATAGATAGATACATAGATACATAGATACGTAGATACATGGATACATAGATACATAGATACGTAGATACATGGATACATAGATACATAGATAGCTGCTGTTGAGACTCTAGCTCTCGGTGAGCCTATATACAAGAGAACGAAACATTGTCATTTCCAGCATCATCCTCACAGTCTCCAGCATGTTTGAGTCCATCATCGCAGCTATTGTGCCAATCCGTCTCACAGAGGGTCTCCCTCACCCTCACTGGCTCTCTACTTCACCAAACAGGTATCTTCCTCCAGCGGTTGAGCCTTCCTGATAATGTGTCCAAAGCAAGCAAATCGGACAATGTTCTGTTGTGATCCATAATGTTTCCATTGGATAATTTTCAGAAGTAGATCACCAGGCCTTTCTTCCCAGTCTGTCATAGTCTGGAAGCTCTGCTGAAACCTGTCCACCACAGGTGACCCTGCTCGTATTTGAAATACAGGTGTCATAGCTTCCAGCATCAAAACAACATGAAGCCACCACAGTATGGCAAACTGACAGGTGGGTGGTGGTCAGTGCCTCTGAAACATCGTGATGCAGGGTAATTTTGTGGCTTTGAGTTGGTCAAGGAAAGTCCTATAGGAGGGCAGCAGGACTGGAGCTAGAGACTTGGGTCACAGCCCCAGGCCCACCCCTTCTTTGCATCTGACTTTCCTCCTATAAGGAGAATACGTGGTGGTTTGTAGACTTCAGTGCTCTCTGTATGGATGATGGCATTGCTATTGTGTAAGCTGCTTTCATAAGGCAAGTGCCATCCCCAAAAGTTAGACTGTGCCTTTGACTTAACTTCCCTGGAGAGGGCCTATCCTTGGCTGTCTGCTTACATAACAGGATGTCGCCTCTCTCTGAAGGCCCTCTCAGCCCTCTGAGTCATCGCTGAACATACTGCTATGCCTCCTCCATATCAGTCTAGATCAGGAGATGGCTCTAGATAGATACTCTCTTATTGCACCAAATTTTCTTTTACAAAATTGGAAGACATTTTGGTAGTGACTAAACATATGATTCACTCTAAAATGCGGTTGATATATTTTTTTTTAATTGTACTTCAGGTGAAGGCTTACAGAACAAATAGTTTCTCATGAAACAGTTGTACACATATTGTTTTATGACATTGGTTAACAACCCCACAACA
>NW_004443970.1:19882410-20075839 GCF_000243295.1 Trichechus manatus latirostris
AGCTGTGGACAATTAGTCCTTTGGACTGATCTTTTCCTTGTATCCTGTTCTCTTCATTCTCCCTTGCTCCCGAAGGGATGAGACCAGTGGAATATCTTAGATGGCCGCTCACAGGCTTAAAATGCGGTTGATTTTTTAAGATAATTTTAAGTAAGATCAATCATCAGTTTTTGTTGTTGTTGTTTTCCGCTCTGTGGACTTTACTGTTCTTTAGTATTTCTTGGCTTCACTCTCAAGCTCTCTGATTCAGTAGGTTGGAGTGGGGCAAAGGATCTGCATTGGATCAAGTAACCGTGGTCATTTTTAAAAATTTATTTATAAATGAATCAATCAGATGATTAATTTTGTATGGCTTGAAAAGTTAGGGAGTCCCTGGGTGGTACAAATAGTCAACACACTCAGCTGCCAACCAGATGATTGGAAGTTGGAGTCCACCCAGAAGTGCCTCAGAAGAAAGGCTTGGTGACCTACTTCTGAAAAATCAGCCATTGAAAACCCTATGGAACACAGTTCTAGTCTGACACACATGGGGTGGCCATGAGTCAGAGTCAACTCATGGCAGCTGGTTTGGTCTTTTTGGTAAGGTGTTAGAATGAGGTAAACACCCTTCTGGCCACCACCCAGATCAGAATTTGGCCGACTATCCAAGAAGCCTGGTCCATATCACAGCCCCCTTCCTTGTATGGCATTAACGGACATTTTGATATTCACTTCTTTGTGTTTTTCCTCCCAGTTTCAAACTGGCCTGTCTCCCTTTCAAGTGAGTACCAGTAGGCTATTTTTGGTTAACTTATTTTCTGGTCCATCAGGTGTGCCATAGTTTCCTTCTACTTCTTCCTGCATAGATGCTGGTAACAGGCATACCTTGTGTCTGTTGGTGGTTTCTTCCACCTGCTTGTATTTTGGGGGTTCATGTCACCTTCTCTCATCACATAGACTTTTTATTTTATTCTTACTGAAAGTGCTATTTTAGACTTAATTAGACAATTTTTTGTTTACACATATCACCCTTGTGCATACATAACAAGAAATAAAAGTGAAATGATTTGGTTAGATATTGCTAAAATTCTTCATATTCAGGCAAGCAATGGAAGATTTGAAGTTACTGGCTTATAAGCATTTTTTTTTTTAGGAACAGAACTCGTTTTTCCCCTCAATAGAGCCTTATTGGTAACTCCAACACATAAAACAGATTAAAGACTGAGATATAAACCTTGAAACACGAAACAGAAGAGTGTATGAATTTTTTGGATTTTGAGATTGGGAAGCACTTGGCAAAAGAAAGCTATAGAGGGGAGTGTTTTTCTGGTTAAATATGATGGATCGAACATGTTTTCCTCTAGTTTTTCCTAAGAAAGTGATGGTTGTTGTGTGCCGCTCAGTCAATTCTGACTCATAGTGACCCTATATGAAAGAGTAGAATTGTCCCCATAAGTGTTTCGCAGGCTGTAATTTTTATGGGAGTAGATCGCCAGGTCTTTTCTCTCATGGAGCCACTGGTGGGTTCCAACGGCTAATCTTTCAGTGAGCAGCCAAATGCTTAACCATTGTGCCACCAGGGCTCTTTAAAGTGATGGTAAAGAAATGTTGTTGTTAAGTGCCATCTTGTCGCTTCCAACTCATAGCAACCGTACATGCAACAGAACGAAACACTGCCCGGTCCGGCGCCATCCTCACAATCGTTGTTATGCTTGAGCCCAACGTTGCAGCCACTGTGTCAATCCATCTCGTTGAGGGCCTTCCTTTTTTTCCTTGACCCTCTGTTTTACCAAGCATGATGTCCTTCTCCAGGGACTGATCTCTCCTGATAACACGTCCAAAGTATGTGAGACAAAGTCTGGCCATCCTCAAAGGTGTAAAACCACAGACCTCTAACTTTTCAAGATCTAACTTTTCAGAATTGTTCTTTGACTTGTAGTTGTCATGATTTTCCATGTACTATATCCTTTCTGCCAGTTTGTCACAGTGTGGTGGTTTGCGAGTTGCTATCATGCTGTTGCTATTTCAAATACATGTTACTGTTTCAAATACCAGCAGCATCACCCATGATGGACAACTTTCAGTGGAGCTGCCAGACTAAGACAGTCTACGAATAAAGGCCTGGTGATCTATTTCCAAAAATTAGACAATGAAAACTCTAAGGATTACAGAATATTTCCTATACGGTACTGGAAAGTGAGCCCCCTAGGTTGGAAATCACTCAAAGTATACAGTAGCTGCAACAATGGACTTGAGCATAACAACAATAGTGAAGATGGCACAGGACCAGGCAAGCTTTCATTCCGTTGTACATGAGGTCACCATGCGTTGGAGCTGACTTGATGGCAATCAACAAAACAATACCCTGTATGCCATCAAAAACATTGGTGAGACAGCATTCCTCAAATTAACCGATAAAAAACAAACAAAAACAATCGGTGCTGGACTCTGAAGCAGGCTTTGCATTAGGTAGAACGTGCCTAATGGTGAATTTCATTCATTTTCAGGAATGTAGCTAAACTTACTGGATGTACAATCTCCCTGACTCTTACTCTCAAGCATTTGATTTTGAAAAGTTGAAATGGCCTCTCATTTCCTTCTAAGTCTTCCACACCCATTTTGCAAATTATAGGGCTTCTATTTCTATTATTTGCACACATGCAATAAAAAAGATGGCTTGACTGTTACCTGACGAACAGATAAGGTAAATCATAATCTGATTGTAAAACACATATTGAGACCTCAGAGCCCAGAACCATTGATATTTTAAAAAAATTGTCATCTTAGAATTAATGAAATGACAAATGATTGTTTTGCAGCCTGTTTCGATACTTTAAAATATATTCTAAGCATTTTTCTCATTAAATATTATACAAAACTGGATTTTAGAAATGTATATTTTCCAGTCTATGCATTACCATAATGTAATGCAGTCTCTTTTTTATCTTGTTACCTAAATTTTGTTGTTTTTCAGAGTTTGGTTCTGTACGGCTCTGTCTAGTTTATGTGGGGAGTTGGAGAGATTAAAAAATGATGCTGTCATTCAGAAGAGTCAAAAAGCAGGGACATTCCAAATGTCCATTAATTGGTGAATGGATATACAAAACGTGGTATATCCATAAATGGAATGCTGTTTATTCATAAAAAGAATGAATTCTGATACATGCTACAGCATGGATGAACCTCAAAAACATTATGCTCAGTGACAGAACCAGTCACAAATGACAACATAGTATATGATTCCATTTATATGAAATGTCCAGGAATGGCAGCCAATCTGTAGAGACAGAAGGTAAGTTAGTGATTGCCTGTGACTGGGCCTGGGAACGCGAGTGAGTACAAACGGGCATGTAGGATGTTGTTGGGGTGGTGAGAATGTGTTGAAATTAGATTGTGGTGATGGTTGCACAACTCAGAAAATTTATTACGAATTATTGAATTACACACTTAAAAAAGGCCAATTTTTTCCTTTTCTTCTTTTTTTTGGTGAAAATATACACAGCAAAGTACACACCAATTCAATTTCTACATGTACAAGTCAGCGACATTGGATCCATTTTTCAAGCTGTGGAACCATTCTCAGTATCTTTTTCCGAATTATTCCGCCACCATTAAGATAAACTCACTACTCCCTAAGCTTCTCATCTAACCTTTTGAATTGCTGTTGTCAGTTTGATCACATATGATAATTCTTTAAAAAAGCACAATGCTCAAGTTAGACATTCTTTTCTAATTAAGCTAAACTATTGTTTGGTTTAAAGATGACTTCAGGGTATAGTTATTGTTTAAGGTTTAAATATTATCTCAGGGCAATAGTTTAGAGGGCTCACCCAACCTCAGTGCCTCCAAAAAATCTAGATTCCATGAGAATTTGAAATTCTAAAACATGGTTGTTAAATTATACCTACCTCAATAAAAACTTTAAAAAATTGTTTAGAAAAATAAAACCATGCTGCTACCATTGCTGTATTCCCCAAATATTAAGTTTCAAGCCTAAAAATATGCTATTAGTATTTTTTGTGTTAAAAAGTCCTGGTGGTGCAGTGGTTAAGTGCTTGGCTGCTAACTGAACAGTGGGCAGTTTGAACCCACGAGCTGCTCCGAAGGAAAGAGATGTGGTAGTCTGCTTCTGAAAATATTTACAGCCTTGAAAACCCTCTGAGGCAGTTGTACTCTGTCCCATAGTGTTGCTATGAGTTGAAATTTGACTCAACAGCAGTGATTTTGTTTTTGTTATTTTTGTTGTTGTTGTTATTCTGTGTTAGAAAACTCTTATAGAATTCCAGCTGTGTGTTGTTTGTGTATTTGTTTGTTTAAGTCATAAGGTAGAAGTGTAGAAGCATAAGGAAAAGAATTATTTTTTGTCATAAGATTTCCAAGTAAATTGGGACTGGTAGAGTCACCCGGGTTAACCGCAAGTCCAATGCCAGATTCTCTTTTCTGCCACCCCTAGCCCATTCCTGTCCTCTGCTCAAGTACTTTTGGTGTGGGCAGCCCACCTCTTTTGAGGCAATCCATTCTATTATCTGAGAGTTCCAGTTGTTAAAAAATTAAACCCAAGTCTGTCTAAACCAAAAAACCAAACCCGTTGTCTTTGAGTCGATTCTGACTCATAGTGACCCTACAGGACAGCGTAGAACTGACCGTAGGGTTTCCAGGACTGTAAATCTTAATGGAAGCAGACTGTCAGGTCTTTCATGGAGCTGCTCAGGGGTTCAAACCTTACAGTTAGCAGCTGAGCACATAACCACTGTGCCACCAGGGCTCCTTTAAATCTGTCTAGCCCCTTTCAGTCAGGGATCTTTTCCTGAGCTTTGGGTGTGGACAAAACAAGTTTACTCTCTTCTATAAGAAGAAGAGAGGAACGAATTATCCTGTGGTTCTACCTCTTCTCATTCCTGGACTAAAATTTTCAGGGTTTCCCTTGTTCCTTAGTTGCTGGGAGGAGTCTTATATGCCCTCCTCCTTCACAGCATTTTCACCAACCTGCCTCTTGGCCTATCTGACCCTGCACCCCTCTAGACAGTGAGCATTTCCCTTACCTGATTGCCAGGGTGGATTAACCAGTAAGCAAGGCATACAGGGGCTTACAGTCAGCAAGGTATAACTAAACCAAACTAAACCCATTGCTGTCCAGTCATTTCTGACTCATAGCGACCCAGTAGAACTGCCCTATAGGGGTTCTAAGGAGCAGCTGGTGGATTTGAACTGCTGACCTTTTAGTTAGCAGCCAAGCTCTTAACCACTTCGCCACCAGGGCTCCAAGCAAGGTATGCACTGGCTTAATTGTATTTACTTACTAATTTATGGAAACCATGTATACATGGGTTTAATTGTATTTACTTACTAATTCTGTGAAAACCCTTGTGGAAGCCACCATGGCTTCCACAAATTAGCAATTAAGCCCATGCATACCTTGCCTGGCGCCCTGGTGGTACACAATTTCACATGGGTAAAAAACAGGTGAAATTGTGCACTACAGATTAGTACCATAAGTAAGCACAAGTAAGCCTGTGTGTACCTTGCTTGTAGGATAATCCATCCCTGTGGATTGCTTTCTCTTGCTCCTGGGTTGTCAATGGGACTCTTAGAATACAGCCTTAGAAACAAGCTAGCTAGCCCACAAGTGATCTGCCTGTCTTGGTCAGAATACTGTGGGTCTTTTACTTTCCCTGCCTTTTTTTTTTGGCATAAGTTATAAGACAGATAGTCATCGATCTTGTCATCTTTTGCTGACAACATTGAAAGTTAGGTAATAGTCAGAGCCTACTTACTGACACTGATGAAATGTGTGGTCTTTTCTCTGTTTTTATCTTTTTTTTCCTTTTTGTACTGATTTCCAGACTACTAATGTTTTTCTTGGTTGTAATACTGCAGGAGAGGTCTAGAGTCCTGCCTACATTTACTTATAATACAGGATGACGTGAATTCCTCTGGGAATCTGAAAAACTCTGTTGCATTCATTAATTTGTTCAAAAATATATACTTTTTTATTGTGGTAAAAATATATATAACAAAACATTTGCCAGCTCAACAATTTTTACATGTATAGTTCATTGACATTGATTATATCCATCACATTGTGCAACCATTATCACTATCCTTTTTCAAATTATTCTACCACCATTTACAGCAACTCACTGTCTGCTAGACAGAGATGCACTCCTGTAGTCCTAGCTGCTTGGGTGACTGAGGCAGGAGGATCACTTGAGCCGGGAGTTCTGGGCCGCAGTGCGCTATGCTGATCAGGGGTCCACACTGAGTTTGGCATCACTATGGTTATTTCCCAGGAGTGTGGGACCACCAGGTTGCCTAAGGAGGGATGAACCAGCCCAAGTAAGAAATGAAGCAGATCAAAACTCCTTACTGTGCTGATCAGAAATATTTGTTAATACTGGGGAAGCCAGCACAACTTGTCCAAGGAAAGGTCGTGGAAGCTCCATAGACACATCCAAACTCCCTGAGGGACCGAATTGCTAGGCGGAGGGCTGTGGGGACCATAGTCTCGGGGACTATCTAGCTCAATTGGCATAACACAGTTTATAAGGAAAATGTTCTACATTCTACCTTGGTGAGTAGTGTCTGGGGTCTTAAAAGCCTGTGAGCAGCCATCTAAGATATTCCACTGGTCTCACCCCTTCGGGAGCAAGGGAGAATGAAGAAAACAAGATACAAGGGAAAGATTAGTCCAAAGGACTAATGGACCACAACTACCACAACCTCCACCAGACTAAGTCCAGTACAACTAGATGGTGCCTGCTACCACCACTGACTGCTCTGACAGGGATCACAACAGAGGGTCCTGGACAGAGCTGGAGAAAAATGTAGAACAAAATTCTAACTCACAAAAGAAAAACTGACTTACTGGCCTGACAGAGACTGGAGAAACCCCAAGAGTATGGCCCCTAGACACCCTCTTAATTCAGTACTGAAGTCTTTCTCAAGGTTCATCGTTCAGCCAAAGATTAGATAGCCCCATAAAACAAAATGAGACTAAGGGGGTACAACAGTCCAGGGACAAGGACTAGAAGCCAGGAGGGGACAGGAAAGCTGGTAACAGGGAACCCAAGGTTGAGAAGGGACAGAGTTGACATGTCGTGGTGTTGTTAACTATTGTTATAAAACAATATATGTACTGTTTAATGAGAAACTATTTGTTCTGTAAACCTTCATCTAAAGTACAATTAAAAAAAAAAAATTTGTTAAGCATCTGCTATGTGTCAAGCATCCATTCTCAGTTCTGGGGAAAAAGCAGTGAGCAAAACCTTTCTTTAGCCCTCATAGAATCTGCAGTCAAGTGGAGGAAACAGATACCGCCCCCCCCCAAAAAAAACCAAAAAAACAAAAACAAGTAAACAAACAGATACACAATATAGCATTAAATATTATGAGGAAAAAGTGGAATCAGGGATAGAGAGTTAGGAAGGATGCTATTTTAGATAACATATTCTGGAAGACCTTTCTGGAGAGATGGCTTTTTAGCAGAAACCCAGATAAAGTGCAGGAATGAGACCAGACGAGTGTACAGCAAATGCTCCACAACTGTCCTTCAAAAAAAAAAAAATGTATATACGTGCGTAAATTTATTATAAATTTTACTGGTATAAATGATAAGTGGTACACAATTTATGACTAATGATAAAATATGTAATACTTTTATTATAAAGTCTATCTAGCTAATTAACTCTCACAGAATGCTTTCATTGATTTTTTTTTTCCTGCTGGACTCTTACATTTGTAACTATGTTAATTTCCTATGGCTGCTATAACAAATTACCCCAAATCTGGTGGCATAAAACAAGGCACATTTTTCTCTTACAGTTCTGGAACCCACAAGTTCAAAATCAGTTTCATAGGGCTGAAACGAAGGTTTTGAAAGGGCAGAGCTCTCTCTAAAACACTCTAGGGAAGAATTCGTTTCATTGCCTTTTCTAGCTTCTAGAGTTACATTCCTTGCATTCCTTGGCTCATGGCCCCTTCCTCCATCTTCAGAATCCACAGGGTAGCATCTTCAGATGTCTCTCTTTCTCTTCTCTGAATTCATCATATTACCTTCTCTCTTCCGACTACGATCTTCTTCTGTTTCCTCTTACAAGGTTACACGTGATTGAATTTCAGGTCCACTCAGATGACCCAAGATAATCTCCCCAACTCAGCATCCTTAACTTAATCACATCTGCAAGATCCTTTTCTTTTTCCCCTGTAAAATAACATTTTCAGGTTCCAGGGGTACCTTTGGGGGGTTGTTATTTAGCCTATCACAGTATCCAAACTATGGTTTTAATTTATGAACAATTTAATTTATGAACAATTTAATTTATGAACATGATTGTTGGTGATGTTTTCTCTTACACTGAGTAAGAAGAGTGTGAAACACCAGAGATAAAAGTTAGAGCTTCGCTTATTCATCAATGGCATAAGCTACTTCTTTGCTGAATTGGATAATAGTTTTCGAATACTGGAAAAGTATGTCCTCAAATATAAATTTTTTTGGTGCTATTTGCGATGTAACTCTGCAACACAACAAACTTTTAGGTTTGATCTGCATTATTAACATATTCTCCATCTCTTTGTTAAACCTAGACAGTCAAGCAAACAATAAATCAAGTCCTGATGTGTAGCATTTCCCAGTTGCTGTCGTGTCAATATTCCCACCATGGCCGATTTCAAGCCACCAATATGCCCTCACTGAACTAGGTATCGGGAAGATACGCACACCACTATATAGTATTTCCATCGTGGAGATGTAATAGATGTAAGTAACTTCAAGAGCACAGATAATAGCAAAATGTACTTAAATAATTAGAAGGTATTGAGTTTTGAGTCTTTATTATCTTTGATTTTAATATAATTTGTTTAATCATAAGTTAACAAACGGCTTGGACAATTCGTGAAACTTTAGCAATCGAGAGCTGATATGAGTGAGCACCAGCACACTGCTGGACGAGACACATGATGGAGGAGCATTGCAGGAGCTGAGCCTGCTGCCAGACCAGTCCTGAGTCCCTGTCAATCAGACTCATCACAGAGAGTTCAAGGCTGATTTTGCATTCTGCACGGGGGCAGACTATCCAATAAGCAAGGTAAGCACGGGCTTACTTGTGCTTACTGACTACTCTGTAGTGGACAATTTCACATGGGTTTCACCACACCACATCAAAGTGAAACCCATGTGAAATTGTTTACTACAAATTAGTAAGAAAGCACAAGTAAGCCCATGATTACCTTGCTTATTGGGTCATCAGCCCGTGTCAGGGACTGTAAATTTGAAAAGAGGCTTTGATTTTGTAGGAGGGTGCTGTGGGGTTGGGAGAGAGACAGGTGGCCAGCCATACCTAGAAGCAGAATTTTGATGCGGTGAAAAAATGTGAAATTGTTCACTGAAGATTAGTAAGTAAACACAGGTAATCCCATGCCTACCTTACTTATTGAATAATTTGCCCCTGAGAATGCAGTAGGGCTGAGGGCAGTAATTCCTGAATACAGGTCAGTGATGTTCAAGATATCTCAAAATGAACAAGTAAACTCCAGGTACAAACTATTTCCTAAGAGATGGTTTTAGTTTCCCAGGTCTTGTCTCTGAGGTAACACCTTGGAGATAACTGATTACCTTAATCTTTGGTCTTTAAATTTTACTTGAGTCTAATACTTACTGTCTAAGTTTGCACCAAGGTGGGTAGAGAGCTAAGGCATGATCTTGGATGTGCAAAGAAAGTCCGAGAGACTTACAATAATCCAAGGAGTTTTCATTCTCCTATCTAGGGCAGGATTGGACCTTGATGTGATGAACTAACCTTTGACTTTCTTCTCTGTTTGACCCGTCGTTCTACCCTTTAAGCCTTTACCTGGGATCTTTAGAATGAGAATCTAACCAAATTACGGAGTCTTTGGGTGGCACAAATGGTTAAGTGCTCGGCTACTAACTGAAAGTTTGGTGGTTTGAACCTACCCAGAGATGCCTCAGAAGAAAGGCCTGGCAATGTGCTTACAAAAGGTCACAGCCGTGACAACCCTAGGGAGTGCACTTCTACTCAGACACAGATGGGGCCGCCAGGAATCGGAGTCGACTTGATGGCTACTGGTGGTGGTAATGGGATGTGTGTTCATCAGGTTATGCTAGCTGCTGTAAGTAAGAAGAAAAAAAACAACCTCGCAAATCTCGGTCCTTAATAAAATAAAGTTGTTTGTTTGTTTTTTTTCCCTTCACTCTTGTCACAGTGCAATATAGGTTGATGAGGTAGGGGTGGGGTTCTGCTCCATTTAGTCATTCAGAGACTTCCTCATGTAGCGGCGCTGCTTCCTTCCTGCCCAGAGCTTGGATTCTCTGTATCCAGCCAACCAGCGGCGGAAGAGAGCGTGCAGAGGATGGTGAGGCCATCTCAGGAGCCATTGGATAGAGCCTGGTCACAGGGCTCCAGCTCCTTGCAAAAACCAGTCTCTGGCCTGTGGGTTATAAACCATGGCACACACTCAGCTGCTAACTGAAAGACTGGTGGTTTGAGTTTATGAAGAGGCACCTCGAAAGAAAGTCCTGGCCATCTACTTCCAAAACATCAGCCATTGAAATCCCTATGGAGCACAGTTCTGCACTGACACACATAGAGTCATCAGCTTCATGCAAGGGAGGGTGGAAAATATAGTCTAGGAGCAGTTGACAACTAAGAGCGTTTCTTTAAGTGCCTTGCTGCCTACCTGCATCATAATCATGTGGTTTTGGAGGTAATTAGTGAGAATGAAAATTCCCTGGCCCAAACCAAGACCTAATGAACCAGAATATCAGAATGTGAGGCCCAGACATCTGCATTTTAATAAGCTTCCGGGCCTGTTCTTTGAACATACTGATGTTTAAGATTCATTAGGTAAGAAAGTAGCGGGTGTGAAGACTCAAGGAAGCAATTAGTCCAAAGGACTGATGGCCCACATGAACCACAGCCTCCTCTAACCTGAGACCATAAGAACTAGATGGTGCCCGGCTACCACTACGGACCACTTTGACCTGGATCACAGTAGAAGGTCCCGATTAGAATGGGTAAAAAATGTAGAACAAAATTCAGACAAAAAACAAAAACAAACAAACAAAAAACAGACTTACTGGTCTGAAAGAGACTGGAGGAACTCCCGAAACTATTGCCCTAAGAAAACCTTCTAACTTGAAACTGAAAACATTCACAGAAGCTACCTTTCAGCCACACAGTAGACGGGGCTATAAAATAAACAGTAACACTTGTGAAGAATGTGCTCCTTAGTACAATCAGCTATACAACACCAAAAAGGCAACATTTGCCCAAAACCGAAGATGAGAAGGCAGGAAAGCACAGGGAAATGAGACTAATAGAAATGGGGAACCCAGGGAGGAAATGGGGAGAGTGCTGACACATTGCAGGGATTATAGCCAATGTTAGGGAACAATTAGTGTAAGAATCATTGATTGGAAAACTAATATGCTATGTAAACTTTCACCTAAAGCACAATAAAATGTTCAAAAAGAATTTTTTTTAAAAAGCAAACAAAAAAAGAAAGCGGGTGAAGTTCTATTAAAGTAAGCATGAGAAACGCTCCTCTCATTCTGCTTTCTCTATCTTTGGCACCTTTTCAAAGAGAAATTAAATTAATAACTTCTTGATTTGTAACTCTTGTCCTTTAAACATGTAAGCACTCAGCATGCTGGATGTCAGAATCATTAGCCAATACATCAGTACTCCTAAGGAGTCTGTTCACTTAACTAATAGAGCAAAGCCAACGTTGTTTTTTCCCTCTTGTCCTTGGCTCGTCGGCACTGGTGCCCACAGTGACTGGGAACGTGTGGGCTGCCCAGGAAGGCTGCTGATGGATGGCCCCTGTGTTCAGCTGGCTGTGACCCTCCGTATCCTCTTCCCTTTCCTTGTCCTTTTCCTCTTCCTGGTGACCAATCTCTGAGGGGCTTGGCATCTTTATAAACCTTACACAAAGGACTTCAAATTTGCTAGACTTCAGGGGCGGAGGACTGTGGCTGTGTTCCTGTTTCTCTTATCGTTGCGTTTCATAATTCCAATTTCCTTATATTCCCGTGGGAAACTGGAAGCCTTTTAAAAACTACTGACGGTTGCAAACAGTGTGGGTTGCAGATAGCGCTGTTTGGAGACAACTCACCAGGGCCAGCGCTGGAGGGCTCTTTGACTTACACAAGATATGGCCGTTTCTATAGTTACCCTGGGATCAAACTTGTATTTCCCTCTTCAAATATTTAGAAGTAAAATCTAAACACCTAAAATGGAATATTCCTCAGGATTCTAAAGAAAGTGACTTTAAGATTTTTAGTTCTATTTCTGTATACCAAACGTGTAGATATTACAGGCCATGGAGCGAGTTTATTCTTGTAAAACAGTTTCCATAGATTGGTAATTGAAGTCCCTGGGTGGCACCAATGGCTTGCACTCAGGCTACTAACCAGAAGGTTAGTGGTTCAAACCCACCCAGCAGCACAGTAGAAGAAAGCCCTGGTTATCTGCTTCTGTAAAGATTACATCCAAGAAAACCCTATGGAGTTCAGTTCTACTCTGTAACACATGGGGTCGCTATGAATGGGAATTGACTTAAGGACAATGGGTTTGGTTGTTCTTGTTTTTTTGGTGGTAAGAACAGAAAGATAAAAGAACTTTCCATTGAGAACCTGCTATGTAGTAGGTACTAGATGTCCTTTATTTCTCATAATGACCTTATGAGAAAGGTATCATTGTAGCCATCTTACTGATGAGGAAACTGAGGTTTAAGGTGGTAGGATAACTTGACTGAGTTTAGGTGCTGGGGCTAGTGAGCAAGGAGTCAATTTGGTTCTACCAATAGTTCTAGAGCACCTATGGAGTGTTCACAGTATGAGTATGGGGGCAGGGGGATGAATTAGAGCTCAGCTGCTAACCTAAAGGTTGGAGTTCCAACCCACCCAGCGGCTTTACAGGAGAAAGATCTGGCGATCTGTTCCCTTAAAGATTACAGCCTAGGAAACCCTATGGGGTAGTTCTACTCTGTCCTATAGAGTCTCTATGAGTTGGAGTTGGCTTGATGATACCTAACAACTAACTGTCTGGGATGGTAGGGATGGCATTGCAAGTAGAGGGAACAGTATGTGCAAAGGAAGTGTAGCAACACATAGTGGGTCTGGGGAATGTCTGCCGCTGCTATGTGGCTGGAGCTCCAGTGCGGGAGCTGAACTCGTGGCTCCGGGTCACATTGTCAGTGGCCTTATCAGCCACACAAAGCTGTCCTACAGGGTTCTACAACCAATGGGGAAAAAGCTTAAAGCATAGGACCAGCAAGACAATGCTGTAACTTAGAAGGAGGGCTGGTATCTTGGTGAGGAGGCTGTAAGAGAATGGAGTCATGTGGGAGAAGGGAGGAGGGGCTAAACCAGGCCTGGCCTCAGTCCTAGGAGAACTGGAAAGTTATTATCCATCCCCCATTCTTTGAAAATCTGCAGCATTGCCTCTTAACTGGGGACAGTTTTTCCTTCAAGGAACAGTTGGCAATGTCTCGAGACATTTTTTTGTTGTCATATAACTTGGGTGTGTGAGCGTGTGATATTGACATCTGGACCGCAGAGATCAGAGATGCTGCTAACCATCCTAAAATGCTGAGGGCAGCTCCCCAACAACAAAAAATTATCTGGCCCAGTATGTCAATGATGCAAGGTTGAGAAACCCTGATCTATAGTGATTCAGAATAAAACTGGCTGGATCCTGACAGAAAATCACAATCCCTACCTCTTTCCACCTCTTTTCATTGGCTTTGTGAGTCTGTGATTGAATTTCTTTATCTGTAAAGTATATGTAGTTGTTAGTTACCAGTAAGTCAGCTCCAACTCATGGCGACACCAAGTACAACAGAATGAAACATTGCCCGCTCCTGTGCCATCTTCAGGATCATTGGTATGCTTGAGTCGATTGTTGCAGCCACTGTGTATTCTGAGCGCCATCTAACCTACGAAGCTCATCATCCAGCACTATATCGGACAGTACTCTGTTGTGATCTGTATGGTTTTCATTGGTTAATTTTTAGAAGTAGATCACCAGGCCTTTCTTCCTAGTCTGTCTTAACCTGAATGCTCTGCTAAAACCTGTCCAGTGTGGGTGACCCTGCTGGCATTTGAAATACTGGTGGCATGGTTTTCAGTATCACAGCAACATGCAAGCCACAGTGCAACAAACCAACAGACAGATAGGGGGAAATTATATATAAGAAAATAACAGCAAGAATTCAGAGGTAGGACAAAAATATTTTGTGAATTTTCTGATGATTATTTTTAATATGTTATTGTTAGGTGTCGTCTGGTTTGTTCCAATTCATAGCAACCCTGTGTACAACAGAACAAAACACTACCCACTCCGGCACCATCCTCACAATCATTGCTATGTTTGATCCCATTGTTGCAGCCACTGTGTCAATCCATCTCATGGAGGGTCTTCCTCTCTTTTGCTGATCCTCTACTTTACTAAGCATGATGTCCTTCTCCAGAGTCTGGTCCCTCCTGATAACATATTCAAAGTATGTGAGACGAAGTCTCGCTATGCTTACTTCTAAGCAGCATTCTGGCTGTACTTCTTCCAGGACAGATTTGTTCATTCTTCTGGCCAAAAAAAAAAAAAAAAAAAAAAAAAACAAACCCATTGCTGTCAAGTTGATCCCAACTCATAGCGACCCTACAGGACAGAGTAGAACTGCCCCATAGAGTTTCCAAGGAGCACCTGGTGGATTTGAACTGCTGACCTTTCAGTTAGCAGCCGTAGCACTTAATCACTACACCACCAGGGTTTCCATTCTTCTGGTAATCCATGGTGTATTCAATATTATATATATATGTATATATTCTTTATAGGCTTATAGGCAAGCAAGGGAGAAGTCCTCTATACTCTAATGAAGTAAACTCCTTTCGTGAAGGTCCTTTTACTTACATCTCTTACATTAAAGCTACAGAATTCCTCTTTCTCCTGCTGGAGAAACAGGACTAATGCCTGCCTTCTTGGCAAACGATATTAGATTGATTTTTTTTTTGGTAGCTCTAGTAAGGCCCTTGAGGCGTCTAGTTCCCAACCCCCTCTCCCCACTGCTGGGCAGAGATGGATTCTTGCTGTAAAGACCCCCATGTTGCCAAGGCCTATGTATAAATGGATATGAAATCAATTAGCCAGCCATGACTTGGTAGTCCATACAGGGGTCGCTGACAGTGCTGCTGCAGAGTTGTGGAGTCTCGCATTGAAGAGGCTAGTCGTGAAACAAGTACTCATTGAATGAGATCATGTTAGAACACTCTGTCATGGAATCTCAGAGCACTTGGATGGAAGGGACCACTGATTTTGTTCAGCTGAGCCTCTACTTTCATAGATTAAGAAGCTGGGGACCAGAGAAGTTGAGTGACTTGCCTGAGATCATACAGCTGATGGGTAGCAGCACACAGACCCTGTTTAGAAGTTTGTAGGCATCTAAGAGGAACTCTGGTGGCACAACAGTTAAGCATACAGCTGCTAACTGAAAGGTTGGTGGTTCAAACCCACCCAGTGGCTCTGCTTGAGAATGACCTGGAAATCTGTTCCCATAAAGATTGTTGTTGTTACGTACCATCAAACTGGTTCCAACTCATTGCAACCCTATGTACAACAGAAAAAAACACTGCCTGGTCCTGCTCCATTTTCACAATCTTTGTTATGCTTGAGCCCATTGTTGCAGCCACTGTGTCAGTCCATCTCATTAAGCGTCTTCCTCTTTTTTGCCGACCATCTACTTTACCAAGTATGATGTTGTTCTCCAGGGACTGGTCCTCCTGATACCATGTCAAAGTATGTGAGATGTAGTCTCGCCATCCTTACTTCTAAGGAGCATTCTGGCTGTACTTCTTCTAAGATAGATTTCTTCGTTACAGCCTGGAATACACTATGGGGCAGTTTCTACTCTGTTCACGTGGGTCACTATGAGTTGGGATCGACTGGACAGCACCCAACAACAACAGGTACCTAAGAACACACCACTGGTGTCACACTGACATTCTGCATTCATAGACGAGCAGGTACCATTTTCTTCCATTTTGAGCAGCGGTAGATCAGTTAGATAGAAGCCTCGGGTTTAACACATTGTTGCCCATTGAACTGAGGAACGTGTATCTATCTGCTTATACCTGGAGAATACTCTGTTTTCTTTGCAACAGTGGGACTCCCTGAGCCTGGAGACTGAATTGGGCTGAAGATGCTGTTTTGATGATTTCTTATAAGTCTCATTAGTATAAATGGTACAGGAACATGCAGATAAAGTACAACAAAGGAAAGTGCAGGGCAAGGAAAGGGCCTGTGGGGATGGCAGATAATATTACCTCACAGGCTACTAACATCCGTCAATTTTTCTCACTGTTTGCCTCAGCAGAAATCCATAGTTAGGAAGGTACTTTTTGGTTAGGTTCAGGCATTAGAGAGCTGAACTCTATGTGCATTTTCCCATGTTTGAAGTAACTCAAGGGCCATTGGCTGGATAAGCCTGGATCTTTGAATCCTCTCTCCATGACTGACTTACCTCTCTTGAAAGGTATCCTCCTCTGCCAAGCGGGAATAAGATTACTTGCCTCAAAGCTGGTGAAGATTAATTTTTTTCAAAATTCATGTTAAGCATTTTGTCACTTTGTCATACTGTGGTAGCTTGCATGTTGCTGTCATGCTGGAAGCTATCCCACCAGTATTTCAAATACCAGCAGGGTCACCCGTGGTGGACAGGTTTCAGTGGAGATTCCAGACAAAACAGAGAAGGAAGAAAGGCCTGGTGATCTACTTCCAGAAATTAACTAATGAAAACCCTATGGATCATGACAGAATACTTTATTGTCAGACTGGACTCAAACATGCCAATGATCGTGAATATGGCAGAGGACCAGGCAGTGTTTAGTTCTGTTATCTACAGGATTGTCATGAGTCAGAACCAACTTGATATCAGGTAAAACAACATTTTGCAGAGTGCCTGACAAATATTAAGAGTTCAATATATGTAACCTGTTATTCTTATTCTTATTCTTATTTCAATATTAACTGTACCTGGCACATAGTAGGTTTTCCACAAACATTACTTCTCTTTTTTCATTTTGAGTACCATATTTTTATGCAAAAAAGGAACACCTTCTGCCTTTGTTTGCCTGCTGGCTGTGCCCTCCCATTGGAAGGCACCCGCACAAGCACCACCATGCCAATCCTTTTCCAGATGTTGTTGTAAAAAAAAAAAATAGCATATTGAGCTTAAGAAAATACCTCCAGTGGGGGAGGGTGTGGCCAGCAAACAAATGCAGAAGGCCAGCGCTATCTGGGTAAAAATACAGTAATACCTCTGCTACCAAGTGATTATGCTGCCCAGATAAAGGCACCCTCCTCTAGGGGCCTCTGCTTCCTTTAATAAAATGAAGATGGCTTCTCTCAGCTCTGTAAGTTCTCCGTAATGAGTCTCTGATTCTGTGATTCGCATCATACTACTGTTAAAGAGTCCAGAGTGACAGTGATAAGGGGAAAGCCATATGAACCTACTGAAGATACAAAGAACATTTTTCATGATGTTGATGCGGTTGTGAAGGCTTGCTCCCATAATCAAATAGAAATAATTAGGAGGGGAAAACAGAAATGAGGCATTGTGGCAGCCTCCGTGTTGCCTTATTGCTTGTGGCTTTCAGAATGCAGTTAAGTATCGAGCTAGATGGCTCTTCTGAAGTGGCACAGGGATGACTCTCCTGCACAAACAACCAGCTCTGACAACGGGAACGGGAGCCTGACTGTGTAGGCATCTCTTGTGGAACTCAGCTGAATGCTAGCTAAAGTGGCAACATGTTTCAAGGACAAGTCCTTTCACTTATCTGCATGCATCTCGTGGCTCTGGAGTGGGACTTCAGGGATCAGAGATGCATTTGTGACTTATTGTTAGCTGCTATTGAGTCCGTTCTTGACTCATGGTGACCCCATGCACAACAGAGAGAAATGCAGCCTGGTCCCCAGCCACCCTCGTGATCAGTTGTGGCTTGGTCTGTTGTGATCCACAGGGTTTTCATTGGCTGATTTTCAAAAGTAGATCACCAGGCCCTCCTTCCTAATCTGTGACTTACTGGGAGTGTACTCATGCAACTTCTCTGAGCTCAGTTTCCTCATTTGTAAAATGAGAATATTAACAGTCATGGGGGTATGGTAGTACTTTAATGAGACAAAGCATAGTACAGTGCCAGACACATAGTAATCTCAAGAAACATTATTTTGTTGGTATCTGTTTTAAAAAATGTAGTGGTTGAGCAAGTGTCTTAGTTATTGAGTGTTGCTATAACAGAAACACCACCAGTGGATAGCTTTAAAAAACAGAAATTTATTCTCTCACAGTTTAGGAGGCTAGAAGTCCAAATTGAGGGTGCCAGCTCTAGGGGAAGGCTTTCTCTCTCTGTCAGCTCTGGGGGAAGGAAGGTCCTTGCCGTCAATCTTCCCCTGGTCTAGGAGCTTCTCAGCACAGTGTCCCTGGGTCCAAAGGACGTGCTTTGCTCCCAGCACTTCTTTCTTGGTGGTATAAGGTCCGTCTCTGCTCAATTCTCTGTTTTATATCTCAAAACAGATTGACCCAAAATACAACCTAATGCCGTCTGATTAACATCATAGAGGTTAGGATTTACAACACACAGGATAATCACATTAGATCACAAAATGGTGAACAGCCACAGAGTACTGGGAATCATGGCCTAGCCAAGCTGATACATATTTCTGGGGGACACAGTTCAATCCATAGCAGCAAGGTTCTATTCGAGGTCTATCTTGTTGAAAAAAATTATTATTTCACGTTTGAGCAGTTGGCCAATCACGTGGCCATTAACAAATCCTTTAATGGATTAAA
Source organism: Trichechus manatus latirostris (assembly GCF_000243295.1). Lineage (NCBI taxonomy): Eukaryota > Metazoa > Chordata > Mammalia > Sirenia > Trichechidae > Trichechus > Trichechus manatus. The sequence continues at coordinate 19,901,248 of NW_004443970.1, forward strand.
CAAACAAACAACAACAACAAAAAAAACAAGGATACCCTAAAGAACTTGGACAACAATACAGAAAGAATCGTGTATTGACGCAGTTTGTATAGTTCAATAAATATTGTATCAGGTCCAGGATGGAAAAAGGATGTTGCCAGAATAATTGTGATGTGATAGTCTAAAAAAATAAACTCAACAATACGCCAGTGTGCTGGCCAGCAGGAAGCCCCAACAATACCCCCACCTTTTTCCTGTACCTTACTCAGAGTTCCTTCCAGGCGACACAGATAACCAGTGAGCGATAATGTCGTGGACCCAGGTTCGGTGCCAGCTGAAAATAGAAGAATTGGTGTCAAATTGTTATCTGATCAGAAAATGGACTTAACAAACACCCTTCTGAAGCAGTGTTTAAGAAAAGTCCACAGTGGAGAAAAAGTTCTCCTTTAACCTGAGCCGTCTTCCTGAGTCACAGGGACTCTCTGAGGCTCAATCTTTCGGGAGCAGAAACCCAGTAACACACGTCCATCTCCAGGGCGATTATCGCATCTCGCACAGAGCCCTTGCTGTGAGCTGGAATGTAAATAGGAATTCCTGGCTTTTATAAAGAGCTCTGTGCTTTCAGCGTGCTTGTCCATTCTTTATTCCATTTAGCTCCAACCTGCATGACTTATTGCATAGTTGTGAACTTGGGCAAGTTACTCTTCCCCTCTGTACCTCAGTTTCCTCATCTGTAAAACAGGAGAACCAAACCAATTGTCGTTTACTTCTGACTCATGGCAACCCCATGTGTGTCAGAGTGGAACTGTGCTCCATAGGGTTTTCAATGGCTGATTTTTCAGAAGTAAATCACCAGGCCTTTCTTCCAAGGTGCTTTTGGGTGGACTTGAACCACCAACCTTTCTGTTAGCAGCCGAGCACTTGTTTATACCATCCAGGGACTGAAAACCCAGTGGAGTACTGATACACATGGAATCACCCTGAGTCAGAATCCACTTAACGACAACTGCTTTGTAAGTGGGAGATAATGATCATATCTATCTTGTTGAGTTATTACCAGGATTATATGAAATAATGCAGGCTAAGTGTGGAGCAAAATGCCTGATATTATTTGCTATGTTTTAATAATAAAGTAAATAGTGATTATTATTAATAAGAACTCTGTGAGGGACATTGTTAGCTCCATTTTATAAGTTGGGGAACTGAGGCTCATTCATTCAACAGACATTTATTGAGCAGCCATACTGCAGGCACGATTTTAGGTTGGGCTGAGGGGTGTGAGACCCTAAGCAAATGAACAAATGCATTATGCATCATCAAAAAATAAATAAAAAATGGAGCCCTGGTAGCGCAGTTGTTAAGAGCTTTGGCAAGCTACGGCTGCTAACCAAAAGGTCAGCGGTTTGAATCCACCAAGCCACTCCTTGGAAACCCTATGGGGCAATGATGTGAAAAAGGTAAAGCTGAGTCAGGGAAGAGAGAATAAAGGAGCTGAGGAAAGCGGTTTTCGTTTTTAGATATGATAGCCAGGGAAGACCTCCCTGATGAGTGCACAACTGACAAGAGACCGTCAGTGAGACAAGGAGCCCGGCCATCATCCAGGCACAGGGAATAGCCAGTGCAAAGGCTCTGCAGCAGCAATGTCTCGGCCTTTCATGGGGAATGGCAAGGACACCTATGTGGCTGGAGCAGAAGGAGCCTGGACATCATTGGGAGACCAAGTCAGGTCATATCACATCAGGTCTTGGAGGACGTGGTGAAAACTTGTGATTTTATGCAGTGTGGTCTGGGAAGCCATTGAGAATCTGAGCTGAGGAGCAAACTGATCTGAATTAAACTGTGTATAAAGCTCACTCTGGGTCTCATGGGTTCCCTGGGTGGTACAAATGGTTTGTGCTTGGCTACTAACTGGAAGGATGGCTGTTCAGATCTATCCAGCAGCACTGGGGAATAAAAACCTGGCTATCCACTTCCATAAGATCACAACAATTGAAAATCCTATGAGTTCTGTTCTACTTTGACACACATGGGATTGCCATGAATCAGAATCAACTCAATGGCAAGTGATCTTGGAATTTGCACAATGGTTAAGTGCTGGGCTGCTAATCAAACGGTCAGTGGTTTGAACCCACCAGCTGCTCCACAGGAGAAAAGACCTGGTGATCTGCTCCTGTAAAGATTACAGACTAGGAAACCCTATGGTACAATTCTACGCTGACCCTACTCAATTTTACTCATACGTTTGCTTTGATTCGGAATCAACTTGATGGCAATGTGTGTGTGTGTGTGTTTTTGGTTTGGGTGGTGCAAATAGTTAAGCCTTCAGCTACTAACCAAAAGGTTGATGGTTCAAATCCACCCAGAGCTGCCTCAGAAGAAAGGCCTAGTGATCTGGTGATCTACTTTTAAAAGGTCACAGCCATTAAAAACCCTATGGAGCGCAGTTCTACTCTGAAACACATGGAGTCGCCGTAAGTCAGAGCAGCTGATTGATGGCAGCTGGTTTGGTGTTTTGGTCTGTAATGTGATAGTCTAAAAAATAAACCCAACATAAGCCAGTAGGTAGGCAAGAAGGGGAGCAGGGAGATCAGTCTGGAGACTTTTTCAGCCCAGACAAGCAATTATGGTAGCTTGGACAGGGTGGTAGCAGGGGAGGTGGTGGAGGTGGCGACAGACTATAAAGAATAAAAGAGAGCAGAAGATCCATTCCCAATCCTTGAAGAACTGAGGTCTACCAGGGGATTGAAGACAGGCCAGAGAGACATGAACTGTCTCCGCACACACTCTCCTCTTACAGCATATGATCACTGAGGACATAAACGCCAGAGACAGTGTTCTATGAGAATTAAGGGGAACAGAGATCATCATGGCTGGAATGGTTGACAGAAGCTTTCAGGAAAATATGGGGCTTCAAATGTACTTTGAAAGAATTGAATAGACAAAGAAACAAAGGCAGGAACACACATAATTTTGAGAGATCTGTGTGCGGTTAAGAGCTCAGCTGCTAACCAAAAAGCCGGCAGTTCAAATCCACCAGCCGCTCCTTGGAAACCCTATGGGGCAGTTCTACTCTGTCCTATAGGGTTGCTATGAGTCAGAATTGACGTGATGGCAGTGGGTTTTTTGGTTTTCGTGTAAGAAAAGACACTAGCCAGAATAAACATAATGTTTAATGTCTCTAAACATTTAGGTTATTTCTAGAATTTTGCTGTCGCAATTAATGCTATAGTGAACATCTGTGTATTAGCTGTGTGACCTTAAGCCACTTAGTTAACCACTCTGGTCCTAAGTTTCTTCATCTATAAAATGGAAAAACTAATAGTATTTATCTCTTAGGACTGTTGTGATGATTAAATGAGTTAATATATGCAAAGTGATTAGAACAGTGCATGGCGTATGTTAAACGCTGTATAGGTGTTGCTATTATCGTATGTGTGAGTATTTCTCTAGATAGGTACTTAGGGGCAGAATTACTGAGTTATACAGTATACACATTTTTAAATATAAATAAGGTTTTATTGGAATGCAACTAGACCTGTGGCTCAGTGGTTAAGAGCTTGGATACTAATCAAAAGGTCAGCAGTTTGAACCTACCAGCCATCCCACGGGGAGAAAGATGTGGCAGTCTGCTTCCGTAAAGATTTACAGCCTTGGAAACCATATGGTGCAGTTCTACTCTGTCTTATAGGGTCACTGTGAGTCGGAATTGACTCAATGGCAACAGATCAGGCTTATGGCTGCTTTTGTGCTACAGTGGTAGAGTTGAGTAGTTGTGACAAAAGTCTGTACGGCCTGCAAAACCTAAGATATTTACCACCCATCTAGTCTTTACATTCCCTCCAGCAATCAGTATGAGAATATCCAGTCCCCACTACCTTTATCAAGCCTTGATATTATTAATTTTGAAAATTTTAGCCCAGTTGATGGACTAAGAATGGTATCTAAATTTAACTTGCATTTCCTTGTCTAACTATTTTCAAAGTTTTGGGTCTCAGTACTCCTGATCCTTATAAAATTTTGAACATCCTAAAGACCTTTGTTTCTAGGGGTTATAGCTATTGAGATTTACCATATTAAAAATTAAAACTGAAAACTTAAAAAAAAATTACTGCTCATGGAAAATAGCAATAATAAACCCACTACATGTTAACATACTAACATAGTTTTTAAAACTGTATTTTCTAGAATAAATTAGAAATTGAGAAGATTGGCATTGTTCTAACATGTTTGTATATCTCTTTAATATTTGCTTAATAAAAGATAACTGGATTCTCATATTTGCTTCTGTACTCAATCCACTGATGTATTATTTTAGTTGAAGAAAATTGGTCTTACATAGCTTTGTGATTGAAAAAGGGAGGAATATTTTAATAGCTTTTTGAGATAATTATAGATATTCTTCTTTGGTCCTATACCCAAACTCGACAAGTGGTAGTTTCTTAAATGTTAGTTTTGATGTGGGATCTGAAACCATATCAATGAACTTTTTATACTTTGTAATATTAAAATCCATTACTCTAAATTGCACTTTGATTGGACCTTTCACCCATTCATGAATTCGTAATATCATCCATTGGTTATCTGGAAAATATTGGTTCACTGAGTTTTGCACATCCTCCAAATTTGACACATTCCAGTATGCAATATCAAAAAATCACATTTGTTAATATCACCATCAGTCTCATCAGAAAATCTTTAAGTATTGTGAAGCTGTCTAGCTCACAGTGGTGGATACAAGTTTTTCATAATTTAATTTTGCTTGAAAACTCAAGGTTTATCATTGGCAACAAATACTGTCAGGTGTTTTCTTTGAAGTAATTGGCCCACTTTGTTCATTTTTGAGAAAATGTCTACCAAAGACACAAGTCTGCATAACCATAGTGTGTCAGCTGTTTTTTCTAGTAAAAAATGGTGCTCCATGATGGAGGTAGCCCTTATACTTCTGTATGCAGCAGAATTATTTTATGCATAATTCTCGTATTGTCACACAGAATGTTAAAAATGGTCTTTATTCACCTGAAGCAACAGAGGAAGGAGAGTCAGGAATAGGAGGAGGAAATGGAATGTGTGGCTCATTGCTTCCATGAACAATTACTTCCTTTGCCATGAGACCAGAAGAACTGGATGGTCCTCAGCTACCATTACGCAGTGTTTTGATCAAAAATTCTATAGAAGAAGCCCAATCAAAAGGGGGAAAATGTAGAACAGAATATCAAAATCCTCATGGAATCCAGACTTTCTGCAATCACTGAGGCTGGATGAACTCCTGAAACTATTGCCCAGAGATAATCTTTAAACCTTAAACCAAAAATATCTCCTTAAGTCTTCTGTAAATCAAACAACATTTTAGCTTTGGTAAAGCATGTCTGCCTTCAGCATTGTGCTCTTTTAAGATGTCTCTCTATGGGATCAAATTGACAATAACAACTAGAAAGGTTAGATAGGAAGCTTAGGGGCAGTGAGTTTATGTTAATAGGGGAGGAACAATTTGGAAAAGGAGGGCAAAAATGGTTGCACAGTTTGAGGAATGTAATCAATGTCACTGAATTGTATCTATTGAAATAGTTGAATTGGTATATGTTTTACTGTGTATATTTTCAACAACAATTTAAAAAAAATCCATGTATTCTATGGTAAATGTTTAATAAAATTTATCATTTTAACCACTTCATGAAGAACATTTTTTAACTGTGAGTGCATGGTGGTAAAGAATACAATGAGTCCTACATAGTTTGGTGCCACTACCTTGATTAATACTCAGTATCTCGGTTTTCCTACCATTGTTTTTGCACCAATAGTGCAAATGCCAATACAAAGAGGGCAAATAACACCTGAGAATTTATTACAAAAATAGTTTTGATCTCAAGTATCCTCTGAAATGGACTTGGGAACCATTTGAGAGCTGCTGCCATAAGAAACACTGAGATTGAACAGATTTGTGTGTGTGTGTGTGTGTGAGTGAGTGTGTGTGTGTGTGTGACTGTGTGTGTGTGTAGTTTTCCCCTGCAAATTGGCTGTTCATATCCTTTGCACATTTTTCTATTGGGTTCTTTGTCTTTTTCTTAAGGATTTCTAGAAGTTATGTATACATTTTAAGAATAGTGATCTTTGATACATATATTACCATCATTTCTCCATCAATAGGGCAGAGGCTAAAAATAATTACGTGCATCCATATACGGTAAAACGTCACATTGCATACAGTGCTGTAAAATTCCCTAACACAAAAAGGCCCACAGGATATTTTGTTCAGTGTAAAAAGAAAGGGCAAGTTTCAGAAAATGTAGAGTATATTATATATATATTTAAATGCAGAGAAAAATATCTAGAAAGATATGCACCAAAATGAGAACAGTTGTTATTTTGAGTAAAGATAGGAGAGTTACATTAATTGTGACTTTTGACTCATATGTGCTACTTTAATTTTTCACAAGGAGAATATATTCATGAATTTAAAATCAGCAACTTTTTAAAAAAATGATAAAAATATGGTTTCTTAATCCTTATAGCATAATAAATTTGAAGAAACCTTTCTATTGCATTTGTAAAAGGAGAATTAGCAGTACACGCATATTGGAAAAAACAAACAGTGTTTTCTGGAAGCTAGAGAACTTTATTTTGGTTGCTCCCTGCCGAGAAGTGATGGCTTCTCCTGTTTTGGAGATGTGGGCCAAAGGTTTCACTAAACTTAAAGTGTCCTTTTCGTTTTCCATTATACAAATTCTGACAAGCTAATATAAATAAACATAATTCAATATTTATATAAAATTCAGGGTACAGTAACTACCTTAACTTAAAATATTCAGATCAGTTTGTTTAAATTAAACATTAGTGGCAGATTTTTGCACCTTTATAATTGCCTAACTTTCTTATATTTACCATAGGAAAATAAATAAAGTTTTTAGCCTCAAAGGAATCATTAAGGGATTTAAAACAAATGTTACTCTTGCATTGAGTTCATATAAGAAATGAGCTCATGGGATCTTAAAAATAGCTAATGTCAAATTAGGAAAAGCTGGGACAAGTTAATTTCCTAGGTATTATCTTCTGAAATTATACCTACTGTATCTTTCCATGTTTTATACTGATGGAACATGTAATTGGTAATGATCATAGAAATTCATTAACATCTTTTGTCCAGCTGATTTTCCCAGTGCTTTATGAATGGATTTCCCTACACGTGGCAGTGCCTGGCTCAGCCCATGTGTAGGAAAGTTCACCACTTCACTGAGTTATAAATGTGTGTGACAGAGGAAGAAAGGTCCATCCTGTTTGCCCCCTCGTGCGCCTGAAGCTGTATGACTTACACAGCAGAAGGAACATTTCCTTCCTTCCCTGTCATGGGTAGAGTACAGGATACCTTTGTAATTTTCATTTAAATGCCTTAATATTCTTGCTAAGGGATGGAGTCAAGAAACTAAAATGTCCCAAGGGTCTACTACATGCCAGGCACTCTGGGAGGTACTTTTTCTTTGTTCTAAATCATTGCATTTTCATAAAAATTCAACGAGGTGACATTGTTATTGACCTTATTACTCTCTCCATTGTTGTTGTTGTTGTTAGGTACTGTTGCGTTGGTTCTGACTCATCATGACCCAATGTACAACAGAACAAAACACTGCCCAATCCTGTGCCATCCTCGCAATCGTTGCTATGCTTGAGCCCATTGTTGCAGCCACTGTGTCAATCCATCTCCTGTAGGGTTTTCCTCTTTTTTGCTGACCCTCTGCTTTACCAAGCATGAAGTCCTCCTCCAGGAACTGGTCCATTCTGACAACATGTCCAAAGTATGTGAGACAAAGTTTCACCACCCTTTCTTCTAAGGAGCATTCTGGCGGTACTTCTTCCAAGACAGATTTGTTCTTTCTTCTGGCAGTCCATGGTATATTCAATATTCTTTGTCAACGGCTATCTCTGTTACAGCAGAGGAAATGAGTTTTGCTTGAGATCACAAATCTAGATGTGACAGAACCAGAACTGATCCCAACTGTCTTTGACATCAGAAGCCAAACTGAGTCACCATTATTTCTTTCATGCTGTTGTTGATGTTAGTTGCAGTGAAGTTGGTTCCAACTCATGGTGATTTTGTGTATAACAGAAGGAATCATTGCTCAGTCCTGTGCCATCTTTATAATCGCTGGTATGTTTGAGTCCATTGTTGTGGCTATTGGTCAATCCATTTCATTGATGATCCTCTACTTTACCAAATATGATGTCCTTTTCTAGTGAGTGGTCTTTCCTGATGATGTGTCCAAAGTAAGCGAACCAAAGTCTTGCCAACATCATTTCTAAGGAACGTTCTGGTTGTATTTCTTCTAAGAATGATTTGTTTGTTTTTCTGGAAGGTCATAGTATATTCAATATTCTTTGCAAACACCACAATTTGAATGCATCAATTCTTCTTCTTTTTTTTTTTTTTTTCCATTGTCCAGCTTTTACATGCTTATGAGACGATTGAAAATACCATGGCTTGAGTCAGCCCAAGTCCTTTTTAAGATTTTAAAGAGGTCTTTTGCCACAAATTTCCCAATGCAACCTGTTGTTTCATTTCTTGACTGCTGCTTCCATGCTTATTGACTGTTGATCCAAGTAGAATGAACTCCTTGACAACTTCAGTTTCTTTGCCGTTTATTATGATGTTTATCATCCAGTTGTGAGGATTTTTGTTTTCTTCACTTTCAGATGTAATCCATACTGAAGCCTGTAGTCTTTGACCTTCATTAGTGAGTGCTTCGAGTCATCTTCATTTTCAGCAATTGAGGTTGTGTCATCTGCATATTGCATAGTTGTGTGGCTAGCAACAGAACATTGTTTTTCATGCTAAAGATAGTAATAACAGAGTAAGCAAAGGGCAGTTGACCGGAAGTTTCTTTCTTTCTCCTCCTGTCGTGCTCCTTACCCCCTGACTGCTTCTTCTGGTGATATAGGTGGCCCTTGTTCTCCACAATCTTTTGGCTGCTACACTCTTCCCCATCTAGTGGTTCATAGCTCTCAGATTATGTTCAAACTCTACCTTGACAGTGCATCCTACTGCAGACGTGGCCTTATTTCTCTCCCACCTTCCCTACCTCAACATCTTGAAAGGATTGTCTATACTTGTCTCCATAACGTTTCCACTCCTTCCCACTGAAGGCACTGCAGTTTGACTTCCCTCCCTAAATCTGCCTCCCCAAGGCATCACTCTCCTACGTGTTGGCAAGTCCAAATGATATTTCTTTTGTGTTTATTTCTTGGCCTTTTTGTTGTGATTGCCACAATCTCTACTGAGTAATTCAAGTGCCTTGATTTTTATGATACTGTTCTAGTTTTTTCTTCTACTTCCCTGACCATTTGTTGTTATTGTTGTGGTTCTGTCCTTTTTAGCTTTTCTTCCTGCCACCCTGAGGTGTTTTTGAGCCTCCTGGGAGTGTTTCCACTGTAGAAACTGGCCAATGTTAAAAATTAGCCCACTCCTAACACTGAGAGCTGATTGTCAAATGTTCACCAGCACCCCACTGCTTCTAACCCCCCATAAATGTGGGAGTCCCCTAGAGTAGTCATTCTGAACAAGTTTTCCCTCACTTGACATTTTCCCTGGGTAATATCTATCCCCAACACACACACACACTTTCCAGTTTTGACTTTGGCCTATACCATCATGCTTAAATATCTATCTCCAGGCCTAACCTCACCCCAGTTTCTCACCTATATTTCTAAACAGCTCCTGAAAATTCTCATTTGGATTTTGAACAGGAATCTTAAGTTCACCAGGTCTCAACTGAACTCATTGTCTTGCTCTTCTCCTATGTCCCCTATTTTAATTAATGGCTCCACCATCACCTTCCATCCAATCCAGCAATTTGGTGTGACTTCCCTCTCCCCAGCCATGCTGGGTCCAAGAGGACTTTGGTAAAAGGGATTATGGTTCTAGAGACTTGTTCATGAGGGAAGTGGTGATTTTGTACGATGGTGTGACTTTCTTTTTGATGCTTAAACTTTTTAAATTTCTGCAACATGGGGAGCCTGACAATCTCAAGTCCTGTGAATCTTTTGCAGTAAAAGCAGCATTTTCCTCTGAACTCAGGAAAAGGAGGAAATAAGCTCACATAAATTAAACATCTGGTGCCAATAAAGAAGCCCTGATAGCGCACTGGTTAGGCTCTTAGCTGCTAACTGGAAGGTTGGTGGTTCAAACCCACCAGCCGCTCCATGGAAGGAAGATGGGGCAGTCTGTTTCCATAAAGATTACAGCCTTGGAAACCCTATGGGGCGGTTTTACCCTGTCCTATAGGGTTGCTATGAGTCAGAATCAACTCCACGGCAATGGGTTTATATACAGATGTTTACTTAATCTTTTGAATATTTTTATGACATAGATATTACTATCAAATTTTTACATGCAATGGAAATTGAGCCTCAGCTAAAGTAAATGACTTATCCAAGGAAGAACAGTTAGTAGGTGGTAGAGCTTGGATTTGGATGGGCATATTGGACTCCAAAGCCTGTGACCTTTCCATTACCCCATGCTGCTTCTGGTCACGTGCTGCTAGGTGCGTCCCCTTGCTGGGAACCTAGTCACTCTTTGGCAGCTTTGATAATAGAGTCACAGAAAGGACCTCCCACCCTCACCCTATGCAGGATCCAAAGGCCCTAAATATTTCTAGTGCTATCTTCCTATTCTCCCACATCCAAAAGCTTGTTGTTATCTGCTGTCAAGTTGGCCCCTAACTCATGGTGACCCCAAGAAGAAAATGATGCCTAGTCCTGTGCTATCCATTGGTCAGTTGCTGGTGGAATGGAATGTTGTGATCCATAGGGTTTTCATTGACTGATTTTTGCAAGTAGATCACCAGGCCTATCTTCCTACTCCATTCTTAGTCTGGAAGCTCCACTGAAACCTGTTTAGCATCATAGCAACACACAAGCCTCCACTGACGGATGGTGGCTGCGCGTGAGGTGCATTGGCCGGGAATTGAACCTGGGTCTCCTGCATGGAAGGTGAGATTCTTTCAGTAATCTTCTAATGTCCCCTTTGCTTGCCCTCAAAAGGACCTATTTAACATATCAACTATTGAAATACCTGGATGGATGCAGAGCTCATTATTTATTTATTTATTTTGAGTTTTTAGGCTAAAAGGACTTAACCTTCTTGGTGAACGTTGTTGAACGAATGATTTTCAAAAAAGTTATTTATAAAAGTCACTCACTAGGATACAAATGCCTACTGTGTGCCTGTCTAATTCACTGTTGTTGTTATCAGTTGCTGTGGAGTCAATTCCAACTCATGGAGACCCTATACGTGCAGAGTAGAACTGCTCCATATGATTTTCAAGGCTGTGACCTTTTAGAAGCAGATCACCAGGCCTGTCTTCCAAAGTGCTTCTGGGTGGGTTTGTACTGCCAACCTTTTGATTAATAGTAGAATGCTTAACCAATTGCTTCACACAAGGACTCTATCTCAGGTACTAGGACGGGTCAGATGTAAGGCTGAGAGCTGGTGTCTACCCTCAAGGTGCTAACCCGCCAGTAGAGACAGGACTTTCACTTATGAAATGTTCAGAGAGATAGGAGAGAAAGTAGGAGCATGTGTCCATGTGTTCTTGATAGCTATATTTCCATAATTGTCCTTCAAAACATGTGTTATTTTTTGATAAATGGGAAAGTCAGATCATGAAGTGTCAGTTTGAGAAACCAATAATCATTGTGTTGTTCAATGTCTCCCAAAGAGTTAACACTTCAACTGGGCCAGAGGAATTTGAAGGAGGTAACACAACTCCTAAAAAAGATTCCCCAAGGGTCACCAGGCTCATTAGATAGCATCTTTGGTTCTCTCAATGTGGAATTTGGTTATGATAAAGTGTATCTAACATTCATTTATCCCATCTTTATTAATTAAACACTTGTTTTATGCCAGGCATTTTGGGATGAAGCAGTGAACTAGATTGACAAAGTTCTGTCATGGTGCTTGCATTGAGTAAAATCCAATTAAAAAGAAAATATCAAATAATGATCTAAGTTCTAGGAAGAAATAAAAGAGGATGATGAGTCAGAATATGCTTGGAGGCTGCTCAGATGGCCAGGAAGGTCAGCGAAGGCCTCCTGGGGAACTGATATTTAAGCAAAGACTTAAATGTAAGAAGAAGTCAGTCTTGCCAACATCTTGGAGGATAACATTCCAGGCAGAAGCCAGTGACAAGCATAGAGATAGATAGAGAAAGCAGTAGAGATAGATAGGTAGGTAGGTAGACAGACAGACAGACAGATAGACCGATAGACCGATACATAGATATGTATCAAGCCCAGGTTTCATCAGTCTGTGTCCACTGGGGAAAGGGGTTTTGATTTGGGATTTCATTTTGGTGTTTTGGGAAGTCTTTTGAAGGCTATCAATGGGAAAATGGTGTGATCCGGATTATGTTGTGAACACATCATTTGGCGGGGGAAGAGTGTGGACTAGTGAGAAAGTTCCTCCAGTGATCCATGGGAGACATGATGCTGGCTTGGACCAAGGTGGCAGTGGTGGGGATGGAGAGAAGTTGATGGATTTGAGGTGTGTTTTGCTGATGGAAGGAGCCCTGGCGGCACAGTGGTTAAGTGTCTGGCTGTTAACCAAAAGGTTAGCAGTTCGAACCCTTCAGCTGCTCAGTGGGAGAAAGGTGTGGCAGTCTGCTTCTGAAAAGATTTACAGCCTTAGAAACCCTATGGGGCAGTTCTACTCTGTCCTATAGGGTGGCTATGAGTCAGAATCAACTCAATGACAACAGGTTTGGATTGTTTTTTTGCTGATAGATTGGATGTGAGTGGTGAAGGAAAGACAAGATTTAAATATCTGTCTTCAGCATCTACGTGGATATTGGTATCACTTACTGAGATGAGGGTTATGCAGATGGAGTTAGGAGAAACTTTAGGGGGAAGAATTGCTTCTCCTATATTCTAGCTTGTGGCTCTGCAGCTTCTGCTAAACTCCTGTCCAAGTGGATGAGGGTTGATAGGATGCCCACCCATTGTTGGATGTTTCCAAAGGCAGAAAATTCTTCCACACGCGAAGCTACAATTTGCCTTCTTGTCACTTCCATCCATGTGTACATTCTTGTTTCTCTGGAAACACATGGAATACATCTGCTGTCTTCTCAGAAAGTTTTGCCAAATATTTGAATACCAAGATTTTTGACATTGTTTTAAGAAAATAAAATTTCAAATTAGTTTGAGAAAAAAATGTAATTAACTAGATTATAATGGATGTACATGGGCCTCTCCAGACTGAATGTAAACTCTGTGGAACCGTATTATGCAGCCTTGGTTTTGAATAAAGTGCTAAGTCTTTAGTGATGGCTTGTCCCTAGGAACTTTACATAATTCTTACTTACTTACTCAGTTTCAATATATGGTTATTATAATATATATGAAAAAAGCAGGTAGATTAAAAAATAAATAATATCTAGAATCTCATCACCCAAAGACATCAAGAGTTAAGTATTTGGATTATTCTTGTTCAGGATTTTTTCTTTCATTTTACCTTTTCTTTTTTAAAAAAAAACAAGGAATGGTATTTGTACTGTGTATTTATATTTTACTTTTTTCATCTGGATAATAATAAACATTTTACAAATATTACTTTAAAAGATAAATTTGAAGAATATTTTCTCATAGCACTTGTCAAGTATTTCTTTCAGTCAATAAGATGACTTAATTTATTGCTAGAGTTTTAGTTGTTTTTATTAATTGCTCTTATCATTACCACTATTGGAACCATCTTTGATGATAAGGCTTGTGCCATAACTGGGGTACACCCATAAGGGTTCACAAAATCAGTGTGAACATTACTGATGTTTCTCATGCAAAGTGCCAGTTCATTTCCAATAGACTGTGCAGTTCATCCTGCTATTAGCGTGGACGTGAGTAGCTAATTGACCACACCCGGGTCTTTGCTAAATGACATCATTACAAGAAACATTTACTGATTTGATAGTCAAACACTGCTTTGGGTTGCTGTTCTCATTTGTAGCTTACTATAGTGTTAAACCAAAAATCATATTAAGCCAATAATAGAGATTGACTGAAGTTTATTTAACATACGATTTGCAAATTGGGGGAACATTTTAAAAATGTTCTGAAGATGAGAGAACCTCTAAAGACTGTCATACTCCATCTTATTGGCATTACCATGGGAAAAGGGTAACAACTGACAAACAATTTTTTTTCAGGAAGGATTTCATACAGCATTGTTTTGAAGAACAATTCAGATCATTACTAATTTACTCTAATATGTAGCTCCCAGTCTGACCTTCGTAGTCTTGGTTTCCCGAAACTGACCGGATTCTATAAGAGCACAATGGCCAAGGCAGAACGGTCTAACTTGTTTGTCTAGACCATCGTTTGACTCAAAGGTGACTTTTTAGAAACCAGCTTCTTCAAGGCTCAAGATTCAAAAGGACATCTAATGAATGGGCAATGGCCTTGGCAGGTTACCCCAAATCCATGGACCCCAGAAATCTGGATTCCAGGAGAATTAAAATGATTTCTCACTAGTGAGGATGAATATTTTTCTATGTGTTTCTTCTACATTAATTTTGCTTGTTTCTCAATTGTCTATTTTTGCTTTTGCCCACTTATAAGTTGACTCTCTGTTATTTTTAAGACACTTTGCTCCCCTTCACATCATTATTCCCTCCTTTACCTTGTTATAAAAACATTTATAGAAGATTCTTTATGAAATGATCCCAGCTAACTAGAACCTTAACTGTCCAAATTGTGGATGAGAGGCAAATAGAAAAGAGAAAGATAAGATACTTTCTCTAAAAGTAGAGGCGTTTAAACAGAGTGCAGTCTTTCTAGCTCTCGGTATAAAACTCATCAAAGCAAATACTGTTTTATTTAGACATCTGGGGAACGTACTTTGACAGACATCTGCTTGATGACTGTCAGTGTCGTAAAGAGACTTTGATATCAAAGATCCGCAGAAACTGTTGAAATAAATTATATATTTTTATGACAAAGCACTATTTGCTGACTCATTTGCATTGTCCATGTGATTTAGCTTTAGCGTCTTAATACAAAGGAGGGCCCCATTTTCATGTAAATGCCATGGTGGAATTAATAAAGAGCTCTGGGGAGTCTAAGAACTGCAAATGTGGCATCTTCTTCTACCTGCTTTTAGCAATGCTTACACATGGTTGAGTTTCAGTATTTTTAACATATAAATGTTTCCAAAATTTACATATTCAGTGCTTTTATAGCTCTAGAAATACTCTCCCAAACTACCACAGAAGGTAACAAAACAGCCTTCAGAAGGCTGATTTCCATGCATTTAGGCCATAAAAAAATATAAAGGTAGAATTTTTAGCCCCACTTCCAATAAGTTAAAATGCAACTAGTTCTGTTGGAGAGTTTGATCTTCTGCTTATCAAAAGCACTAGAGGAAGACAAGAGAGAACACACTTTGCCTTCTATTTATAAAACTTGTCACTACTGAGCCGTTAGTTGTTTGAAATTATTAAAGCTTAGGTAGCCATCTTGATGAGTTTACATATTACAGGTGAGGTTCTTCATTTGTTAACTAAAACTGCTGGACAGACCAAGTGTATTAGGCAATATAAAGAGATAGTGTTATGTGTAGGAAAAGTAAGAGACTTGAGATTAGATAGACCTGCTCTTAAAATTCAGCCTTACTACTTAAACTAGGCCACTTTTTTTGGGCCAACAGTTGAGTCAGAATTGACTCGATGGCTACAGGTTTATTTATTTATTTTTGGTTATTTGACTTCTGTGGCACTCAGTCTTCTCATATGTAAATTATTGTTGTTAGCTGCCATCGAGTCCCCCCCCCCCAGCTCAAGGGCAGCCTTGCACTATGGAACAAAGCACTGCCCTGTCCTGCACCATCCCCAAGATCCACTGAGGACTGGACTGTTGTGATTCATAGGGTTTTTATTGACTGATTTTCAAAAGTAGATCACCAGGCCTTTCTTCCTAGTCCATCTTAGTCTGGAAGCTCCAGTGAAACCTGTTCAGCATCATAGCAAAATACAAGCCTCCACTGATAGAAGTGGTGGCTGTGTATGAGGTGCATTGGTGGGAACTGAACCTTGGTGTCCTCATGGAGTGGAGCCCTCGTGGCATAGTGGTTAAGAGCTGAGCTGCTACCCAAAATTCGAATCCACCAACCACCCCTTGGAAACCCTATGGGGCAGTTCTACTCTGTCCTGTAGGGTCGCTATCAGTTGGAATTGACTTAAAGGCAATGGGTTTGGTTTTTGGTTTATCCTCATGGAAGGCAAGATTTCTATCACTGAACCACGACTGCCCCATATGTAAAATTAGGACTAATAATGCATACCAAGCCTGAAAATTGAGGCTTGAATGACAGTATATATGTGTATATATATATACACCACCCAAGAGAGTGCCTGGCCCATAGTATGCATTCAATAAATCATTCTTCTATTATTGTATTGTTATTATTACCTTTAACTGTTGCTGTCATAGAACATTGCTGGAAGAAGAAACAGTAGATGTAGGATAATAATTAACTTTGTATTTTATAAGCAGCCAAAACCCTAAACCAAACCAGTTCCCATCAAGTTGATTCCAACTCATGTAGATCCCACGTGTGTCAGAGTAGAACTGACACTCCATAGAGTTTTCAGTGGTTGATTTTTTGTGGGGTAGATTGCAAGGTCTTTCTTCCAAGGTATCTCTGGGTGAACTTGAACTGCCAACCGTTGGGTTAGCGGCGAAGCACTTAATCACATGCTCTACCCAGGAATGCCTATGAGTCACCTATACTATGACTAATTAGCAATTATAATAGACATTTATTGAGCACCTAGCATGTACCAGCTACTAGTGCCTGCTAAAGGAAGGCAAGGGAGAAAGGTAAGCCCTACCCATTGCTTCTGATGTTCCTTTGATAGAGAAAGCTATTACAGAAGACTAAAACAATGATGTTCAAAGAAAACAAGTGTGGCCATAGAATCTTTGTATAACAGAATTGAGAAGGAAACTCAAAGGCACCCAGCACAGTGATTTTCAGACTGTTGTAAGTGACACACTTTGCTGCTAACTGAAAGGTTGGAGATTTGAGTCCACCCAGAGGCACTTTGGAAGAAAGGCCTGCCGATCGATTTCCAATAAGCAGCCATTGTGTGGCACAGTTCTACTCTGACACGGATGGGGTCGCTCCTAGTCCTACCTGACTGTACAGCAACTGGCAGTGATGGTGGTGGTTACCAAGCTTGCTGTTTAATGTGGAGGCTCAGGGTGTAAACTTGGGAGGCGGGGACCCATTCACACCCTTGTGCCTCCACTTCTGTCCCACAAGTTCCCCCTAGATCTTCAGGGACAGCCGAACAAAGACCACTGGCATTGCACAAACCTCTTCCCCAGCTCTAGCATGGTGAACTCGAGGCCCCAAATCTGAGGAAGTCGCCTGACTCACATATCTCATGGCTGCAGTCCATGAAACATTCACTCCATGTGTCTACACCATTGACTCTTAAAGTGCCAGAATGAGCCGTCCTCCCCACCAGTGGGCAGTAGACGCTGCTGCTTATGTCTGCTTGTGGGTGTTTACTCTTGACCTACCATTAGCAGAAACATGACATGATGTAGCTTTTCCTCTTGTACCGTTTAACCACAGACCACATTCCATTTGCTTTGAATGTTTAATAGAGTATCAAACCTGGAATCAAACAGATGCAGGTGAAGAAAGTATTAGGCGGAATAGGTCAGGGAAAAAAGATGCTTTCAGAGGTTCTCAAAAGTGCACTAACGTAAAGAAATTCAGCAATAGGAACAGGGGTGTGGCACTTTGAACCAATGTATTAGGAAATCATGAACAAAAAGCTTCAAGATGAGAAAAGACGTAGGGTATGTTTTCTTGAATGCAAAGAGTCAACCAATTTGATATCTTTAAAATTAAGAACATATCTTGATTAAACCACCAAAAGCCGAATTAGGAAAAATAAAAAAATAACAAAGCCTTAATATCTTTACTGTAAAAAGGCTATGAGAGAACCACAAGAGTTCTTGTAAAATGAAGTTGAAAATTTCCTTTTGCAGATGTAGAACTGCAGAAATGTAAATAAAGTACTAGTGAAAGATATCCCCCAAGTTATGGGCCAAGGAATTTGAAGTGGGGCACCTAGACAAAGAGGGAAGAGTAAGGGGGCATTGGAGTCCCTGGGTGGTGCAAACTGTTGACATGCTCGGCTGCTAACTGAAAGGTTGGAGGTTTGAGGCCACCCAGAGGAGACTCAGAAGGAAGGCCTGGCGATCTACTTCTGAAAAATCAGCCATTGAAAACCCTTCAGAGCACAGTTCTACTCTGACACACATGGATTCACCATGAATTGGAGTTGACTCAATGGCAACTATTTTTTTTTTTTTACAGGGGGCAGTGGTGGGTCAGTGGTAGAATTTTGACCTTCCATGTGGCAGACTAGGGCTCGATTTCCAGCCAGTGCCCCTCATACACAGCTAACACCCATCTGTCATTGCAGGCTTGGGTGTTGATATGATGCTGAATAGGTGTCAGCAGAGCTTCCAGACTAAGACAGACTAGGAACAAAGGCCTGGCCATCTATGTCTGAAAAACAGCCAATGAAAATCCTGTGGGTCACAAAGGTCCAAACAGAAACTGATTGATGAATGGCCCAGGACTGGGCAGTGTTTTGTCCCACTGCGCATAGGGTTGTCATGAGTTGAGCCCACTCAAAGACAGCAAACAACAAGGTATTTAGATTTTACCTCTATACCTGTTGCTTGCTACCCACCATTGACTGCTCCCTTGTAGGGAAGACCAACCCCTTCATTTTTAAGAAAATACACGTTAAAAAATTAATAATGTGGCACAGTTTTTATACCAATTGACAATGCTTTCAATAAAGCATAGGGTGAAACTATCTATTTTTTGACACTTGTCATTTACATTTTAACGAACTATACACTTATACCCAATATTTAACATATGAGAAGCTGTTGAAGTGATTCATTCATTCATTCACTCATCAAATATTTATTGAGCCAGACTCTGTGCTAATCTCTGGGATACAGTTCACGTCCTTAAGAACATGTAGAAAATGCATTCTTAGGAAGTATTCCAATATGTGGAAAATGTTAAATTCACAAGGATATTTATCAGAGCATTATTTATAACGTTAAAATTGGAAGCAACCTCTCTGTTTAAAAACTAAGCAAATGATTACTTATAATAAATTTACTGGATGTACACATTCAACTTGATGTTTGTGAGGAAAGTGTTTATGCTATATTAAGTAAACACGATGGAGTTCAGATTTGTGTACACTGAATGATGTCAATTATGCTAAAAATGAAGATAGGAAAAAGTATAGCCAAAAAAAAAAAAGAAAAAAAGGTTGGGTGATGAGATTATGGTGGACTTTCTTTTACCCTTTGCAGTATTTCTTTTTTAAGTATAATGATAACAGTTTCCCGACTATGTGTTAGGCTTTGCCAGTTGTATATACATTAGCTCCTTTAATCTTCACAGAAAACTCTATATTGTTGTTGTTGTTAGTTGTGATCGAGTTGGTACTGACTCACGGAACCCCATAAACAACAGAACAAAACATTGCCCAGTCATCTTCACAATCACTGGTATGCCTGAGTCCATTGTTGCAGCCACTGTATTTTGAGTGTCTTCCAACCTAGGAATCTCATCTTTCAGCACTATACTGGACAATATTCTGTTTTGATCCATAGGATTTTCATTTTCTAATTTTTGGAAGTAGATTGCCAGGCCTGTCTTCCCAGTCTGTCTTAGTCTGGAAGGTTCTCTGAAACCTGCCCACCATGGGTGACCCTGCTGGTACTTGAAATACCTGAGGCATAGCTTCCAGCATCATACCAAATGAAGGCCACCACTTTATGATAAACTGACAGGTGGTGGTGGAGCCCCATATTCCATGCAGTTAAGGAAACAGAGGCACTGGTAGAGCTTGGATTCAAACACAAGAGTTCTGCTTCCAGAACCTGACTTTTATATCAAATTGCTCCTTTAGAGAGACAGATTGGTCTGGCTTTGAAAATGGGAATCCAAGCAGTGGTCTCCAGAGCTCAAGCTGTTCTTATGCCTTGTGTAAGATGGAAATCTTAATAATATCCACTGTGGATTACACCTTATCATAAAGAAAACAAAAATCCTCACAACTCGACCAATAAGCAACATCATGATAAATGGAGAAAAGATTGAAGTGTTAAGGATTTCATTTTACTTGGATCCACAAGCAACACTCATGGAAGCAGCAGTCAAGAAATCAAACAATGTATTGCATTGGGCAAATCTGCTGCAAAAGACCCCTTTAAAGTTTCAAAAAGCAAAAATGTCACCTTGAGGACTAAGGTGCGCCTGACCCAAGCCATGATATTTTCAATCGCCTCATATGCATGCAAAACCTGGACAATGAGTAAGGAAGGCTGAAGAAGAATTGATTCCTTTGAGTTGTGGTGTTGGAGGAGAATATTGAATATACCATGGACTGCCAAAAGAATGAACAAATCTATCTTGGAAGAAATACAGCCAGAATGCTCCTTGGAAGCAAGGATGGTGAATCTGCGTCTCACGTACTTTGGTCATGTTATTAGGAGGGATCAGTCCCTGGAGAAGGACATCATGCTTGGCAAAGTGGAGGGTCGGTGAAAAAGCAGAAGACCCTCAACAATATGGATTGACACAGTGGCTTCAACAATGGTCTCAAGCATAACAACGATTGTGAGGATGGCGCAGGACTCGGCAGTGTTTCCTTCTGTTGTACACAGGGTCGCTATGAGTCAGAAGCAACTCGACGACACCTAACAGCAACAACAACGCTGTTGCTAAGATGCTGAATAGATTTCAGTAAAGTTTTCAGACTAAAATGGCCTAGGAAGAAAGTCCTGGTGATGTATTCCCAAAAACTAACCAATGAAAACCCTACGAATTACAGCAGTCAGATCTGCAACCAGTGTTTCATTCCGTTGTGCCTGGGGTCGCCAGGAGGAGGCAGGAGAGTCAATGGCAGCTAACAATCACTGCCCCAAAGTTGCTGCTGAAAGTATTAAATGAGATGATGTTTTTGAAAGTTTTGGGTGCATTTTAAACTTCCATTGAAATGTCAGTTATGATGTATATTCAAAATATGCTTGAGTGCCTTACTAAATGTGTATATTAAATAATTTTAAGCACTTTCCTTTGAAATACACACGTAAGTTAACTAGTTTATATATATTAAATAAAATTTAGAATATGGGGATTTTTTTTGAATTGAGAAGGCTTTATTGAGTAAGGTCTGTTTTGTAAATCATTTTCTTCTACTGGGTCTGCTTCTCTGTGCTCTTTCTCTCTTTCTATCTCTGACGTTCTCAGTCTCATCCACTGTGTGATTTTCTTGCTTTTTCCGTTTTACTGAACGAGCCACTTCAAGGTCAAGAAACCACTATACTTTGCACTTGGAGGTATTTGGCATCCAAAGATTTAAATTCCCAGCGAGCAATAGGGATTTGGGGCTTAGGTTGCTTTATTATGCTCTATATTTATTGATTATGAGTAAAAAATATATATATATATGGAGTAGAACTATAGAGGTGACTCTTAAAAGTATATGGAAGGATTATAACCTCAAACTATGCTCACCAAAGCCATGAAAATAGATGAGCCCCCAAGAGGTGCCTGGCAATACACCTTTATAGCCTTCTGGAATGAATATATGAATTCTATGTGGGACTTGATGGCCTCTTGGACGAAATGGGGAGGAGCTTTGTGTTCTAAGAGTTGATGGTGTTTTCAGTTACATCATTCGTAGTTGACATTTAACTGGAAAGTGTTCTGTTTAAAATGTCATCTGGTTTTCATTTGGAAGGGCCTACTTGAAAATGTAAGGTTGGGCTCGGTGACCTCCTGGTTTCCTCTCAACTCCTCCAGATTTTGGAGTTGGTTTGATTCTAAGATAAATGCAAAGTTTATTTTCCAGCACGACGACTCATATTTGCATGGGGCTTCAAGAGTTCACAAAACATTTTTTCACATCCTCCATCTTATCTTAGGGAAGGGTAAAAGGAGGACAAATGTCCCCATCCAATCCAGGTTAGAATACATAATGCACAATACATCTGTTATTTTTCTGTGTGTTGGTTGCTTTTAAAATAGAAAGTAACATTCTCATTCAGAGGTAACTGTGTGAGAATTAGAATCTTATTCACATGCAACGCCTTCTAAAGGATTAGCAAACACCTGTTAAGTCACTGCATGCATGATGGATAATTCCACTGGAGAAGTGGTTTCATCAGGTGGGAGAATTTGAATAAACCGTGCCATCATCTAATTTAAATATTTGGTTCATCTGCTTCCGATATTCGAGGGAAAATATTGGCTTTTCTGGAATATTGTGAATTCACTCACATTTTCTGTGTTCTGAAACAGACCTTAGCACACCAGTTGTGTTCACTATGCTTTTCCTGCAAACTCTGGTCTGTTCAGAAATGTCAGGGCTGGCTATGGTTACGCCTGCCCTGAATTTTAAAAAATGTAATAGCTGGATCTTTTTCTATGGGGGCTAAAAAAAAAAAAAAAAAAAAAAAAAAGCTATTCTATAATTTTCCTTAGGGACTTGGATAGATAAGGCCGGGCACATGTGACGTACCCAATCAAAACACAATTTCACAGGTTATGAGTTTGCATGCGATATGGTCTATTTCATGGAACCTGGGTTTGGGTGTGCATGCAGAAATGGGGAGACAGTGCTTCAGCCAAGCAAATACCCTTTGATTCTTTCAATCTGGGCTGTATCCCTGGTGGCAATTCCTTCCTTGTAGGGTCCTAGGAGCTGAGAATGGGGCATTGCCTCCGTTGCTGCAGGCAGAGGAGAAGGAAGTCTCTGTCTACTCTTAGACAAGAAGAGAAGAGATTTATCCTATTAAGAGCTGCTGTTTTCTGAGCATTTTGTGTATGTGATGCATACTGTGCCAAGTGCTATAATACATTTAATAGTCTTTGTAAGTTAGGCATCTTTGTCTGAGACTGAGAAAAGCTAAACAAGTCGCCCAAAGGTCACACAGTAAGCAAGGGGCTGAGCCAGGATTTGAACTTAGGTCTGTTTGGTGGCACAGTGATTAAAGTGCTTGGCTGCTAACCTAAAGGTCAGTGGTTCGAACCCACCAGCTGCTCTGTGGAATGTGGCAGCCTGCTTCCACAAAGATTTACAGCTTTGGAAACCCTATGGGGCAGTTAGTTCTACTCTGTCCTATAGGGTGGCTATGAGTCAGAATCAGCTCGATGGCAACAGGTTTGGTTTCTTTTTTGCTGATGGATTGGATGTGAGTGGTGAAGGAAAGACAAGATTCACATATCTGTCTTCAGCATCTACGTGGGTATTGACGCCATTCACTGAGATGAGAGTTACTTAGATGGAGGTGGGAGAAAGTTTAGGGGAAAGATCCCTTCTCCTACATTCTAGCGTGTGACTCTACAGCTTCTGCTAAACTCCTGTCCAAGTGGATGAGGGTGAATAGGATGCTCACCCATCGCTGGATGTTTCCAAAGGTGAAAAATTCCTCCATGTGCTAAGCAATACGTTTGGTTTTCTGGTTTTGTCTGTTGGCTCTCAGAGCTCTGCTCTAACCACTGCACTGTTCTGTCACTCATGTAATCCAAAACTGCCTCCGCATTGCAGCTGAGTTACTAAAAGCATGTGGTATACAGATATTCCTTCCCTCTTTCACATATTCCTCTCCCCCAGTGTTGAACTTCTGTGAATTGCCCCCTCATGGATTCCCAGATAACTGCGCTGTGGCTGAGAAGGATGAGATAGGAAATGTTGGTATGCATTTTTGCATCTATTTGTAATCAAGTCCATTCATCTACGACTGTGAGGTATATATGTATTTACAGAGTTTTGATCATAGTTCATAGACAACCTAATGTTACACTTTGTCAGTTAAAGTCATTTCATACCAACTTTTCTGTTTCAACATAGGTGTCAAGTTTATCACTGGAGGTGGGGAGCATTGCGTTCAGTGCCTGCCTTTGCCATTCTTGGCTAATGGACTTGGAGCAAGTTACTCAGCTTTTCAATTCCTTAGCTCCTCGTCTATGAAATGATTATGATAATTCCTTCCCAATAGGGCTGTTGGATGGAGCCCTGGGGGAGAAGTGGTTAAAAGCTGCAGCGAGCTATGGCTGCTAACCAAAAGGTCAGCAGTTTAAATCCACCAGCCACTCCTTGGAAAACCTATGGGACAATTCTACTCTGTCCTATAGGGTTGCTATGAATCTGAATCAACTTGACAGCAACAGGTATTTATTAGGTTAGGGCTGTTGGGAGGATCAAAAGAGATGATTACACAGGAGTTTTATAAACTGAAGAAGGCTATATATATAAAAAATACAAAATCCATTGCCATCAAGTTGATTCCGATTTGTGGCTATAGAAATAGAAGGTATCTACTACGACCACACAATGATTTAGAAAACCATTGACATCCCTTTTAACCCGAAAACTTAAAGAACTCCAAGAAAATGTTGACCACCTTAGAAAGACCCAGAAGTGTATGTGCGTGTGCACGTGTGCATATGTGTGTGTGTGTTTCTGTGTGTGTTTTTGAGTATGATTAATGGACCTGTTTGTAAAAAAACTTGGGCAGGGAGGCTGGAATCAGATTCAGATGGAATGGTTTTATCATCTACAAATCAAGAATAATAATTTCCCTCGTAGTTTAAACAAGAAGATATGTGTGAAGCTCGTAGCACAGTACCTGGCACATAGGCAACTCTCAATAATAGTATCTTTTTCATTTTAAGATTTTATACAGAACATAGACTGGATTAGTTTTGAATCTTAGTTCTACCATTCATTAGCTAACTAATCATGACAAATAACGAGACTTGGGCAAATTACTTAATGCTCTCTGCCTCAGTTTCCTCTTACATAAAATGAAGATATTTCCTACCATACTGGGTCATGGTTAGGCTTACATAGAAACATGTATATTGAGTGAATGGAACATAAGATGCTCAAAAAAAGATGTCAGTATCCTTCTCTGCTCTTCCTCTTTTGGGGTTGGCATATTGTAGCCCTGCCTTTAAGACACATTTGGGAAAGTTGCTCCTACTCTCTTGTGGGACTTTCTCACTAACACCGAGCAAAACATCTACTCCTTATTTGATCCCAGGGAAGGATGGTTAAAAAACCCAACGCAAATAAAGCCTCCCTGAGTTTGAGTCACTGGTATGAGTATGCCTATTGTTTACTTCAGAGTAAGTTCCTCCAAAATGCATGGAAGCATGTTTTTGTCTTTTAGTCCTCATTCAGTGCATGGAAGGCTGAATCATTTATTAGCTTTAATAGAAAACAGATTAATGTCCTTACCCTCACGCTGCAAGTTGCCTGCTTTGCCAGGTGGAGAAACGCTTGAGCGGTGTTTGCGACCTCAGTGTGTGTTGGGAGCTCATTGTCAAGATGGTTCCCCTAGTGCATTGTCTGGTGGGTGACATTCCACTCTGAGTGCCCTTCTGTAAATATACAACACAGAGAAGTAAGCTGACAGCTTAATTAAACAATAACAACAACAGTTTCTGTCAAGTCGATTTCAACTCATAGCAACACCACGTGTGTCAGAGTAGAACTGTGCTCTGTAGGATTTTCAATGACTGATTTTTTTGGAAGTGGATTGCCAGGCCTTTTTCTGAGTGCCTCTCAGTGGACTCAAACCTCCAACATTTCAGTTAGTAGCCAAACACTTTAACCCTTTAATCACCGAGGAACTTCTTAACATCTCAATGTTGTTGCTGTTAGCTGCCATGCAGTTGGACCACAACTCATGGTGACCTTATGCACAGTGGGATTGGACTGTTTTGAGTCACAGAGTTTTCACTGGCTGATTTTTGGAAGTAGATTGCCAAGTCTTCCTTCCAAGTCCATCTTAGTCTGGAAGCTCCTCTGAAACCTGTTCAACGTCTTAGTAACTTGCAAGCCTCCACTGACAGATGGGTGATGGCTACATACGAGATGCATTGGCTGGGAATTGAACCGGGGTCACCCACATGGAAGGCGAGAATTCTACCACTGAACCACCACTGCTCCTTAACATCTCAACAGTACTTCCTAAACCTTGGCACAAAGCTCTTAGCTGTAGGTTTCACAGTTGTGTACCTTGTGTCTTAAAAGGCCAAAAGGGAGCCACAAATGTACTTGTGAAATAAAGTTTAAAAGTTGCTTTTCCAGATGTGGGGCCACTGGAATGTCCGTGGCACTCTGGAGAAAGTTGCCTGTGTGCTTACACGCCAAGGGAGTTGAGGGAGGGGCCTGCAGGAATGAAAAGCAGGTTAGTTTGAGTTTGTACATCTGTTGCTTGCTGAACCCATTTCTAATTTTCCTGATTAGGGGGAGGGTCAGCCTCGCCTGGCACAGGAGCTGGAATATGCCTTTGGATAAAATGTTTGATTCCGATACTTCCATGTGCAAAAACTCCATGTCCTGAGAGCTCATTGCTCAAGAAGACACCGATGTTTCTTAGCTGTTTATATTAACAGAGCTTTGATTTCCTTCAAATACAAATGAGGTCTAGCTTCAGGTACTGCAAAGGCTTTGCCCTGTGTGAGGCCATCCAAGAATAAAGCATAGTCTCTGCCTTCAGAGATCTCACAATCTCATGGACTAGCTTTCTACTTTACAGAATTCACTGAATATGAATCAAGTGCCTACCATGCATGAACTGGAAGGCTAAATGCTGGGAAGTTCAAATAGGAATTGTTCATTCATGCTTAACACGCCGCCTCAAAGCTCAGTGGTTTGAAACCACCATTCTGTTCATTCATAATACTGGGGTTAACAATTTTGGCCGCACTGAGTTGGGTAGTCGTTCTGGTGGTCTCATGTGGGATTGCTCATGTGACTGTAGTAGTCATCTAGAAGCTTGATTGGGGCTGGATGGGCTAAGACGGCCTCAGGCACATGTCTGGAAGTTAGTGTTGGTTGTTGGCTGGGCCCTGTGACTCCAGCAGGCTGCAGACTGCCACATCTTTCTCCAGTGGATCCACCGGTGGGTTCGAATTATCAGTCTTTTGGTTAGCAGCTAAGCATTTAACCACTGCACCACCAGGGCTCCTTTCCAGCAGGCTAACCCAGGCTTTTTCATGTGGGGGTAGCATTCCAAAAAAGCAATCCCATCGTGCAAGTGATTGTCAAGTCTCTACTTTCACCCAGTTTGCTAATGTTCCGTAGACCATAGCAAGTCATATGACTAAGCCCAGAGTCAAGTTGGGAAGAAACTGTGCCAAGGCATTGGTACAAGAGGCATGATTCATTGGGGGCGGTTATTATAACAATCAACCACGGGCTCTGACTTAAATAATAAGAGATACCATACTACGTGCCATACTACTACTAGGGTTTGATGTTTCACATACTTTATTTTGTTTAAGCTATGTGATAATTCTTCAAGGTAGATATTATTATTACAAATTTCCTGAGGTTAGTTAAGTTGTCTTTGGTCATGCAGACAGTAAACTGCCAGGATTTAAACACTGGTCAGAGTAATTCCATGGACCAATTTCCCTCTCTGTCTAGCTACATGGGTCCACACAGGCCTGAACAGGCAACTATTTGGGAAATAAAAGATTAGGTACAGGATTGTATGAGGCAGATGAGGGTTGTGTAGCTGTTCAAAAAAAAACACACATACAAACAAACAAAACAAACCCATTGCCTTCGAGTTGATTCCTACCATTGACCCCATGTGTTACAGAGTACAATAGTGTTTTCCTGGCTGTAATCTTTACAAAAGCACATTGCCAGGCCTTTCTTCCGAGATGTCTCTTGGTGGGTTCAAACTGCCAGCATTTTTGTTAGTAAACCAAAAAAACCAAACCTGTTGCCGTTGAGTCGATTCCGATTCATAGTGACCTTATAAGTGCAAACCATTTGCACCACGCAGGGACCTCTGTAGCAGCTCAGTTGTGTGTAAAATGTTGATCATCCATGAGGGCTAATAAGTCAGGAATGTATTCAGTGAGTTGTCAGGATTGTGAATGGACCTTCCTACCACTGAAATTGACCCGACAGCAAATGACAACAACAAAATGGGAAACACTGGGCTTTGGTTATAACGAGAGCAAGGTTCAAAATCTGGCTTTGCTACTTCTAGATGGTGGTTATTTAAATATTTTGAGCCTCGATGATCCCATCTTTAGAATGGTAATACTGTTCTGATGATTAAATGAATTTAAAATTCTGAGCAGAGTCTTGGTAACTAAACCAAACCCATTGCTGTTGAGTCGATTCCGACTCAAAGCCTGTGTACCTAGATGGAAATCAATAAATGGCAGGTACGAATGAGTTTGAAGAGATAAAATGAGACAATATTTTAGAAAAGAAGAGCATTGCTGGAAAGAGGGAGGGATAAGAACACAGACATGACCTTAACCTCTATTTAAGCTGGGAGAGCTGCCAGTTTATACCAGAGATGAATAGAAAGTAGCAATGGTTAGAGAAGATAAATCCCGAGTTTGGAGGGTCTTGAAGTCCAGGCAGAAAAGTGAATTTGCCCAGTTGGAAAATGGACCTGTGGCCTGCCTTGGGACCTAGGAGTAACTAAGATGTGCAGGTGGATTTAAAACTCAGAGCCGAGTGGGCTCCCCACTACCCAAGTTCATGTTCTAGCCCAGCTTTATGATCAGTGCAAATGAAGTTTTAGATTTGAGTCCCCATGAACTCAATAACTTGAGTTTCTTGATGTTGGGAATGAGGCCAGTAGTGGAGTGGAAAGTCCCTTCTCTCTTCATTGTTAATGACCAATAACTGTTGGTCCACACCACGTGTGTGTTTATTTATATAGTCATTGTCCTTGGAAAATGCAGTTCTTTTCCATCAGTTTGTGCAAGAGCAGGCTCAAAGAGCCCAGTGTGTATACTTCTTCCTATCTCAGTATTTAGTATCAGAGGTTTGAAATCAGCCTTAGTGGAGGTATTTGCACCATGGAAATTGGCAAGTACTACAAACCATGGCTCCACACCCCACCCCACCTGGAGAGCCAGTTGTTTAACAGTAAACAGCACATCACTATGGCACAGGTAATCAACTATCTGGTGGAGCTGGGAGAATTCCTACCTTTCAAAAATGGGTGTATCTTTTGAGTCACCTTCAAACAAAAAATCACACCTACAGAATGGCTAAATATAGAGATTGACAACACCAAATGTTGCTGAGGATGTAGAGCAACATGCTAATGGTTGGAGTATAAAATGGTATAGCCACTTTGGAAAACTCTTTGGCAGTCCCTTATAAAGTGAAATTTACACCTATCCTTGTGTCCCAGCATTCCATTGTTAGGTATCTATACAAGAGAAATGAAAACTTATGGACAAGAATGTTTATAGCACACACACACACACACACACATATTTTAATAATGGCCAGAAACTCAATTAAGAAAAATGGATGAATAAATAATTTGGACTTACTCATACGATGAAATCAACTAACTAACTAGTTACCATCGAGTCAATTTTGACTCATGGCAACCCCATGTGCACACAGAGTAGAACTGCACTCTATATAAGTTTTTAAGGCTGTGATTTTTTGGAAGCAGATTGCCAGACCTTTCTTCTGAGATGCCTCTGGGTCGGTTCAAACCACTAAACTTTAGTAGTTGAATGCTTAATCATTTGTGCCACCTACTCAGAGAAAAAAAAAAAGAAAAACAAAAACAAAGGAAAAAGGAATGAATTTCTGATATATGCAACAACATGGAAAAATCTCAAAAATATTATGTTACATGTACAGTTCAGTGGCATTAATTATGTTCATCACGTACATGTGAAGACTGTTGAAATAACAAATGTTTTGTCATATATATTCACCACAATAAAAAAATATTATGTTACATGAAAGAAGCTAGAACAAAAGAGTACATGCTGATGATTCTATTGATACGAACTTCAATGAACAGGCGAGTCTATTGTGATAGGTCAAAACATTGGTTACCTGTGGGAACTAGGGGTAGGATTGACTGGCAAGAGTCCTTAGAGAATTTTCTAGACTGATAGGATTGTTTTATATTTCGATGAGGATGGTGGTTACATGCGTGTATACATTTCAGATCTGTGCAATTCACTGCATGTGAATATCACCTTGATGTAAAAACTCAGGGCCCATATTCCTGAATGTAGGAGCTGCCAGAAGCAAATCCTACCTTCATGGTCTTTGTGATATACTAACCGAGCAATTGGAGTTGGACAGTCTGGGGTTTAAATCCCTTCTGCATTGTATATCAGCTCTGTGATTTTGGACAAGCTACTTCTCATCTCTGAATTTGTTTCCTCACCTGAAATACTTTGTTGTTGTTGTTAGTTGCTATTGGGTCGGCTCTGACTCATAGAGGTCTAATGTATAACACAACAAAATGTTGCCCAGTCTTGTGCCATCTTTATGATTGTTGGTATGTTTAAGTCCATTTTTGTAGCTATTGTGTAGTGTCTTTCAACCTAGGAGGCTCATCTTCCAGCACTATGTTGCAAAATATTCTGTTGTAATACTAAAGTTTTCATTGACTAATTTTTGGAAGTTAAACACCATACCTTTTTTCCTAGTCTGCCGTAGTCTTGAAGCTCCACTGAAACCTGTCCACCATGCGTGACCCTGCTGGTATTTGAAATACCAGTGGCATAGTTTCCAGCGTCTTAGCAACACACAAGCTACCACCACAGTACAACCGACAGACAGAGGTGGCATCTAAAATATGGGGATAATTTATTCATTTATTCTTTCAATCAAAATTATTACCCTCCATGTGCCAGATACTGTGTAGGTGCTGGGGGTAGGATAATGAACAATACAGATCCTTTCCTGCCTCGTGGATCCTGCCTTCCAAATCTAGGCTCTCAAACACAAGTGCCTACAGGAGTCAGAACAATAAGTGGGCTGATGAGGCTCTGTCACAAACTGCAGAACATATGGCCTGTGTAAAGAGGACAACCCACTCCACTCTAGCTAAACCATGTCGTGCAGGTGTGATGGCTCAGTTGTGCCAGATCTGCTTTTTCTAGAGAATCTGGAAATCCTGATTGTCAAAGGTTGACAATGTATTTCCTTGTTTCGAAGACACATCACAGGCCAAACACTGAGTAAATTTTGAAAGAGGTCACAAAATTTACTCATTCATACAATCATTTCAAAATTTACTTATTCATACAATCATTTATAAACCCCTAACGAGCCCTGGTGGCACAGTGGTCAAGAGCTTGGCTGCTAACCAAAAAAGCTGGCAGTTCGAATCTCCCAGTAGCTCCTTGGAAACCCTGTGGGGCAGGTCTACTCTGTCCTTCAGGGTCGCTGTGAGTTGGAATCGACTCTATGGCGACAAGTTTGGTTTTTGGCTCTTTGAACATAGGCCAAAGGAGCCCTCGTGGTACAGTGGCTAAAGCGCTCAGCTGCTAACTGAAAGATCAGTGGTTCGAACCCACCCGCTGCTCTGCAGGAGAAAGATGTGGCAGTCTGCTTCTGTAAAGATTACAGCATCGGAAACCATATCGGGCAATTCTACTCTGTCCTATAGGGTCGCCATGAGTTGGAATCCACTCGACGGTAGTGGGTTTGGTTGGGTTTTAACATAGGCCAGGCGTTGATCCAGACACTGAAAAACAATGAGCAAAACAGACAGCTAGCCCTTCTCTTGTAGAGGTAATACAATATTGGTAAATAAACAAATATTTAGTAGAATAGCAGGAAGAAATAAGTGACATGATAAGAAATATGTCATGTTAAGGGGCTGCTCTTTTAGAGAAAATGGCCAGGAAAGACCTCTTTGGAATGGTAACAATTGAACAGAGAGACCTGGATGAAGTGAGGGAGTGAGTCATGTGGATATCTGAGGTAAGAGACCAATAGGATACGAAAAGAACAAGTGTAAAGTTCCTGGAGCAGGAATGTACTAGAAGGAGCAGCAAGGAAGCCAGTGTACCTGGAATAGATTGATAGGAAATGAAGAAGAGTGGTAGGAAATGAGGTTGGCAGGACTGGATTATATTGCTGGTATTAAAAGGAGATATTATAAGTCAAAGTACTAGACAACTAACAGATGTCAATAATTATGTATAGAATGGATTTAAAAATTTAGTTAAGGGACTATTGTTTCTTTATTCTTTGCACCTTGATATCACATTTCTAAGTATTTTCTCAATCACACCAACATTGAGAAATGTCTACTGAAAATAAGGTAGAAGAAAGTTCTCATCTTAAACTCCTTTATTGACTAAATGGGAGGACTACTTTTTATGGATCCCAGTGAACCTCCCAGAATAATTTATTTGCCTGACCATTAGGCAAAGCTAACCATTTTCATTATGATTAATTAGGCAAATTTGATTCCTTTTCTTCAGACTTGATTATGATCAGACATTGAGATAAATGTGTGTTTTTGAATGAAAAAATATGTATCGTTGTCCAACAGCTGAGCATTGGAAAGATCATGGACCTTGGAGGCAGACCCATTTTGGTTCAGATCTGGTCTTTTAAAGTTGTTTCAGTTCCCTTATGAGTAAAATGGGAATTTTTTGTTTGCTTGTTTTCTTTTTACTTTTTTAAAATTGTACTTTAGATGAAGGTTTACAGAATGAACTAACTTCTCATTAAACAGTTAGTACATATATTGTTTTATAATATTGGTTAACAACCCCATGACATGTCAGTACTCCCCTTCTTCACCTTGGGTTCCCTATTACCAGCTTTCCTGTCTCCTCCTGCCTTCTAGTCCTTGCCCCTGGGCTGGTGTGCTGCTTTAGTCTCGTTTTGTCCTATATGAGTCTGTCTAATCTTTGGCTGAAGGGTGCACCTCAGGAATGACTTTAGTACTGAGTTAAAAGGGTGTCTGGGGGCCATACTCTCAGAGTTTCTCCAGTCTCTGTCAGACCAGTAAGTCTGTTTTTTTTTTTGTGTGTGAGTTAGTATTTTGTTGTACATTTTTTTTCCAGCTCTGCCCAGGACCCTTTATCATGATCCCTGTCAGAGCAGTTAGTAGTGGTAGCCAGGCACCATCTAGTTGTGCTGGACTCCCTCTGGTAGAGGCTGTGGTAGTTGTGGTCCATTAGTCCTTTGGACTAATCTTTCCCTTGTGTCTTTGATTTTGTTCATTCTCCCTTGT
Source organism: Trichechus manatus latirostris (assembly GCF_000243295.1). Classification (NCBI taxonomy): domain Eukaryota; kingdom Metazoa; phylum Chordata; class Mammalia; order Sirenia; family Trichechidae; genus Trichechus; species Trichechus manatus. Next base: position 19,934,335 of record NW_004443970.1, read on the forward strand.
ATCTTAGATGGCCCTTCACAAGCTTTTAAGATCCTAGACGCTACTCACCAAAGTAAGATGTAGATTATTTTCTTTAAAAACTTTATTATGCCAGTCGGGGTAGATGTTCCCCAAGACCATGATCCCCACAGCCCTCAGCCCAGCAGTTCGGTCCCTCAGGGAGTGTGGATGTGTCTATGGAGCTTCTGTGACTTTGCCTTGGTCAAGTTGTGCTGGCTTCCCCAGTATTGTGTACTGTCTTACCCTTCACCAAAGTTACCGCTTACCTATTGTCTATTTAGTATCCCCCCACACCTTTCCCATCCCTCGTAACCATCAAAGATTGTTTCTTTTTGTGTGTAATCTTTTCATGAGTTTTTGTAGTAGTGGTCTCAGACAATATTTGTACTTTTGTGATTGACTACACACATGACTTCTACTCACTTCCCACTGGCTAGAACTTAGTCACATGATCACACTTAGTTGCAGTGGAGACTGGGATATATCAACTAACCCCCTCCCCCGCCCCCAGCAGTCATGTGCTCAGCTAAAATCCAGGGGTTCGATTACTGAGAAAGAAGGGGACAACTAGCACCTTTGCTAGCACATTCTTCATAGTGTAAGCTACATTCTTCTGTGCAGTTGTCCTCAGCTACTTGGATTCCTCAGTTGTTTCTTCTGCCTTGGAACATTTAGGGATATGCCTTGGATGTCCTGAATCTGGCTCTTCTTACTGCCAACACCATCATCACCACTGCTCATTACTAGTCCAAGCTACCATCACCTGTCCCTAGATTATTGCAGCAGCCACCAATGGGATTTCCCACTTCTGTTCCCACAGTCTTTTCCACACAATGGCCACAGAAAGCTTTTGAAAATGTAGGTCAGATCATGTAACTCTTCTCTTCCAAATCCTCCAATGCCTTCTCTTTTGACTCAGAGGAAAATCCCAAGATTTACCATGCCCTACAAGATCTATATGACCTGTCCAAACTATTACTCTGACTTCGTCTTTATGACTCTCCTTCTGTCTATACTCCAGCCCCATCAATCTCCTTGCTGCCCCATAAACACCCAAGTACAGTCTTCCCTTATGGTATTTGCATTTAAGAGAGAAAAATAAGCCCAGAGAGGCTCAGAAGTTGCCCAAGGTCATGCAGCTTAGAAGTAATGAAGCCAAGATACAAATCCAGGTCAGTCTGCCTAAGTTCCATATATTTTTATTCAACCCCATTGCCTAAATGCTTAATGAATGCTTTATTGCTCAATAATAGATTCCATGGGGGCAGTCAGTCCATTATGAGAAAAGGCTGCTCAGCATTTCTCTGAGCTCTATGAGTCCTTTTGCAGGAAAACAATGTCTTCTAGGTTTTATCTCTACCGGAACCCATCAGGAGCCCGTACTCTAAACCCTGTAGCCATAGAAAGTTACAAGCATCATCAGGCCCGAGGTCAGAGCTGGCTAATTGGATCAGCCATCTTCCTTTCATGGACCAAGTGGGATGCTAGTCCCTGAGAGTTAAGGCGGTACCTCCTCAGGTCAGTTGACTTTCCTGCTGTTATTCTTGCAGAATCATCTCCATTTGGCACAGGCAGAAATTAGATACAGTTCTTAGCCCATTCAATGAGTTGTCTTTTTTGCTGAGGGTTGAAGCTGATTTAAAAGAAATGAAAAGGAACTTCCTTGCCCTTAAGGATTTCTTCATTTAGATCGTTATTTAACCTGGGGTTTTCAGTTGAGCTTCAGAGAGTTTGGGATTCCTTTGAAATTATGTGTAAAATCTTGTCTGTATATATACACGTATTTATTTTTCTAGTGAAAGGATGCATAGCCTTTATCAAGTTTCCAAGGGTTCTGGCACTCCAAAAAAATGTTGAGAACTACTGGCAATAAAATATCCACAGATGGGTGTCATTTATTTAGCACAGAACATAGATAATATATTACATTACCCCTTTTAATCCCCATAACAACCCCATAAATTAGTATCTTACTATGATAATTTCATAGATGCAAAAACTGATGCTCAGAGAGATTAAATTATTTGTCAATATCACACATACATTTTAAGCACACGAATCATGTTTCAAACCCAAATCTGTTACACCCCCAAAATATACTGACGTTTATTTTATCAAAGCAGCATATACATGGTTCTAAAAGTCAAATAGCGCTTTTAAAATACATTTTTTTTTCAGTTTTCTTCTGTTTCCTGCATTGTCCCTTTCCTTTCTGGTTCTTTTTTTAAATTTGTGTTGGTCTCTCTGTTTTATGTTGGGGACTTTGCTTAAGTCTGGAGATCCTTGGTGGTCCTTTTGTATTATTAAGCATGTGGTACTAAAAAGCTAATTATAAGCTCTGAGTGCATGAGTGAAACTTCTTGTGTGGTGGGCTTCACCAATGGAAGATCAGGTGGTCAGCTAGCGTTTTCACTGGAGTGACCCACATAACAGTTCTAGATTCTTTTTTCTGGATTTTTTTGTTTTTGTTTTTCCAGACAAGAATCCTCCAACTCTGTACTCTGTGTGAGCACTGCTGTTGTTAGGAGGCAGTACAGGTAGTTTCTGACTTATGATGTATTTGAGTTACGACGAACCTCAGTTATGACCATCTTTTTTTTTTTTTGTACATCTTTTCATTAGTAATATGCACTACATACAGTGTTGCAGTGCATAATTTGCTGATGTTATCATTCTTGGATGTTCTCTTGCAGATGTCTATATGTGATGTTTCCAACCCCCAAACACAAATAAAGATTGGATTTATAGATATTGATAATAAAAGGCAATAATAATAAAACTAAGAAAAAGAGATATTTGACTGACGTCAGAACCAACTTACAACAGTCATAGGAATGCAACCCCATAGTAAGTGGGGGACTACCTGTAGTTTTAGGAAGGTAGGAAGTGGATCTGTATGTGTAACTGCTCTGCAAACATAGCATGTGTTTCCCACTCCATTCTTCACTCACCTTCTTCAGCTACCACTCCAAGTTCTGAGTCTTTCAGAGGTTCTGTAGGGTACTTAGAACCCTGGTGGCAGAATGGTTGCTAACCAAAATGTTGGCAGTTCAAATCTACCAGCCAATCCTTAGAAACTCTATGGGGCAGTTTAACTCTGTCCTATAGGGTCTCTATGAGTTGGAATCAGCTCTATGGCAGTGGGTAGGGTGCATGCTCACTTCTCTTTGGTAACTTTTTCCTGCAGGCTGCCATATTCTAGATTTCTCTACGTTTAAAAAGACACTACTACTTCTTCATTTAATTTTCATCTTCTAAAAATGTATTAAAACCACTCATCATCCATTTCATCCCTTTCATTCCCTTTGACCCCTTAAATTGCACACCTTTTCTCTTCCTTCCTTGTAATTTCAGATGTGATATAAAAATAAAATAAAAAGATAGATGCAGGTGGTCCTGCCACAATTTCAAAACATTAGTTTCTAGGTTTGCTGTTTCGACTATACTATGCTTCTCAGTATCTATCGGAGGGCACTGTCCAGACTGCAGGAGACATGTAATAAAAACCCATAGTGGATTCTGCTCTCAACTATCTTGTCAAAAAACTACACAACACCACCAATAAAAAACCAAACCTCTTGCTGTCGAGTTGATTCTGAGTCATGGTGACCCCACGTGTTTCAGAGCGGAACTACATGCCAGAGAATTTTCAGTGGCCGTTATCTGCCAGAACTAGATTGCAAAGCCTTTCTTCTGAGGTGTCTCTGTGTGGAATCAAACAACCAAACTTTCAGTTAGTAGCTGAGCTTTTAACCATTTGCGTCACCCAGGGATTCTGAGCTAGCACTAATTAAATCCTGCACGTAGACTTTGTATCTCTAATGATGTTGTTAGTTGCCCTCAAGTCAATTCCGACTAATGGTGACCCCATCTCTAATACAGGCACACAATCATGCAACCAAGAGCAGAAGTTACAGATTAAGAGCTGGAAGGAGAGACCTTTCAACCCAGAAGGATCCAGAAGGGCACACTGAAGGGAGGGTAGCGTATCTTAGACAAAAGAAATAATATGAACAACGCCCTAGAGGCAGAGAAGTATAGGGGCAGAGAAAAACAGTGAGCCAAGCAGCCTGGTTTGAGGAAAGGGATGCAAGAGAAGAAACATTAGTACATGAGACTTGCTTGAGGCCAGATAGAGGTGGGTCTTGAATGTTTAATTAGAAGTTGGACATTATTTTGGACATAAGATGATGACTTACCATTTAGAATGTTCCTGGCCAACGTACCTCATGCACAGCCACCACCATTCTGTCAGTGGTGGATTGCATGCTGCTATGATGCTGAGCAGGTTTCAGTGGAGCTTCCAAACTAAGACAGACTAGAAGGAAATGCCTGGTTATCTACTTTGGAAAGTCAGCCAATAAACATCCTATGGATCACAAAGGTGTGATCTGCAACTGATCATGGGGATGGAGCAGGACTGGGCACCATGAGTTGGGGGCTGACTGGATGGCAGCTGACAACAACAGAAAACGGATGGTATAAATCGAATCTGTGAGAACTGAGGTGGGACTCCTAAAAGGCGGGATGGGAGAGCAGGGAGAGCAGATGGAAGCATCTGGAAAAAGGGAGGAAATGAGAGTTTGGGATTAGAAGGAAAAGGAATGATTTGATGGAAGTGAGGGGGTGGGGTGAGATAAAGATTCCAGGAACAGAAAGCAAGTGCCAAAGTGGCAACAAGCAAGAGTCAAAGAGGAGAAAACCAACTGTGCTTTTTGCCTGGTAGGAGGAGTTTGTGTAAGTTAGGAGTTAAGAGGCATGAGCTGAGCTGGGCTGGAAAATCACTGAAGGACATTGAGGACAGGCCCAACCAGGGTGTGTCACATGGACAGCAACCCTGACAGACGCTGATAACCCTGGGGCTTTTCCATGAATCTTTGTGACTCTGGCTTCTTTTTTTTTCCCCTCCCTTTTTCAAAGCAGACATTTGTGTAGAATTTTGGAATCAGAAAAACAAGATTTTGCAGTTCAGGCAAAATGTGAATATTGAACTGTATGCAGACAAGAGAATTTTCATGATATATTCATATTTCAGATTACTTTTTTTTTTTTTTTACCGTTTTCCAAAATAAGGACTTTTCAACACTAATCTGCTTAGCAAATCTGATGAACTAAGTTGACAGCCTTGCGAAGCCTATTGCCAGGAATGTTCGAATTGTAGACTTTTCTTAACTGTTTATCCTTATTCTCGTCCTTTTTTTCCCCCCCTTCCTTTGAAAGTGTGGTAGGAAAACTTTGAATATGTTTAAGAGCAAAAAATAAATGACATCTATTAGGTGCATCTTGGCACTTATTTCTTTTCTCTCATGACTTCAAATTCCTTTTGAAAATATAAACCTGCATCCAAAAATAAAATACATTGCTGTCGTCAAGTCAATTCTGACTCATGGTGACCCCATGTGTGACAGAGTAGAATTGTGCTCCATAGAATTTTCAATGCCTGACTTTTTGGAAGTAGATTTCCAGGCCTTTCTTCTCAGGTGCCTCTGGGTGGACTCCAACTACCAACCTTTCAGTTAGCAGCCAGCTGCAAACTGTTTGCACCACCCAGTGACTTAACCTGCATCCAGCCCTCCGAATTGCCTTTCATTCAAAACTGTTTACTAGCAATCTCTGTAAGGCTGCCCTGGAGTGGCACTGCCCCCTAGGCTCACAATGGAGATTGGCAGAGCCTTCCAGGGATGTCCAGAAAGTCCAGCTTCTGATCTGGATTCCTGTTTCCTGGTATTTGGGGAGGTTTTCATTTTATGAGCGCTCCGTTAAGTATGGCAAAGTGTAAAGATAAATAGCAAATGAGAATTCTCAAAATGCTTTTTTGGGGGAACTGATTTCTTGCTTTCTTCAGACTTGAGGTTCTCAAAGTGGAATCTTCCGGTATGTTCCTATCTCGGAATCATGGTTATGATTGAACCTCTAAACCAATCAAGCTGAGTTCAGTGTTTAGTCAGTCTCGAATTACCTGCCGAGTTGTTGCAGCTCAAATGTCAGTCTTGGCACAGTGCTAATAAGCTCTTTCCACTTGAATTTAACATACCTTTTTGGTTCTTTTCTTTTTTTTTTTTTTTTGATCCTGGACCCTCCCAAAATGTTTAAGCTTATTGAAAAGAACAGATTTACCTCAAGCATTTGCACTCAAATGAATAAGCGAATAAATCATAAATGGGCTTAGGAAGTGGATTTTCCCTTTTTCACAGTGTACATTAGAGCTGAGGTTTAGCAGTTGCTGGAAACGCTTGTGGAAGAACTCTTTCTATCTTATAAAACTGAGGGAAGAGCCTTGCTATCAGACGGAGGGAAAGGGAATTTCAATGCACCAAAGAGACAATGACTTTTGCATAATAATTTAATCTAGTCATTTTTGGGTAAACATTCATTTCTAAGGAGCCCTGGTTTCGAAGTGGTTAAAGCGCTCGGCTGCTAACCAAAATGTCGGCGGTTCAAACCCACCAGCTGCTCCATGGGAGGGAGATGTGACGGTTTGCTCCCATAAAGTTTACAGCCTTGGAAACCCTGTGGGGCAGTTCTACTCTGTCCTACAGGGTCACTATGAGTCGGAATCGGCCTGATGGCAATGGGTTGGTATTCATATTCTAGGGGTAGAAATTTTAGTATTTACAAATTTGTGAAAATAGGAAATATAGGTCAGCACCCCGTAAATGTAATATTCTTTGTTTTACATGGGTAGGATCACAGCAGCTGAGTTTCATTTTTGTCTTTTTGCTTTTGTTTACAATGAAATAAAGACGCCCTGGTAGGTTACAGATAATGAACTATTGGGACTAGATGTGCGCTAATAAGTATTTGATTATGTGATGTGTAATTGAAAATTAGACTGTCCTAATATAATATAAACATTGTTTTAGTTTTAGTGTTATAGCTATCTGTCGATTGATCTATAGATCGATCGACAGATCAATAAATAGAAGATGATAGATCGATAGATGATAGATAGAAGATGATAGATTGAGAGATGACAGCTGATAGATAGGTAGATAGATAGATAGTTTGCACCACCCAGAGTCTCCATATTTCAAATAGTTCTCTGTTATTCCATGGATATTGACTCACCACCTACCCCATGCCAGATACCATTTAGATGTGATTAGCATGCATTGGGTTCCCTGAGTGGTACAAATGGTTAACTCACTTGGCTGCTAACCAAAATGCTGGAGGTTCTAATGTACCCAGAGGCACCTTGGAAGAAAGACCTAGTGATCTACTTCTTGAAAATTAGCCATTCAAAATCCTATGGAGCACAGTTCCCCACTGACGCACAGGGGTTGTCATGAGTCCGAATTGACTCAATGGCAACTGTGTTTTAGAATGGATTGTTCTATGTTGTTGCTGTGTGCAGTGGAATTGATTCTGACTCTTACAGACCCTACAGGACAGAGAACGACTGCTCCATAGGATTTCCTAGGCTGAAATCTTTAAGGGAGCAGATCACCAGGTCTTTTCTCCCATGGTTTGAACTGCCAACCTTTTGGTTAGCAGCTGAGCGCTTAACCATCGCGCCATTGGGATCCGTGCATTGCTCTATAGTGTAATGATTTCTTTGTTTTGTATCTCTTGTGTGTAGTTCTAAGCAGACTGAGATGCCAACTGTCTTACTCACTTTCATATCCCCAGCACCTAGGACCATGCTTTGACATGGTTGGCATGCAATAAACCATGTGCAGAGTTAGAGAAATTTCCTCCTGAGTCTTAAAGGTGTAGGCAATACTCATGCTGTGGGTAAATGCTTCAGAATTCACATGGATTGAAGATGCTGCAGCTTTGCCCTGGTGGGGGAACAAGGGTGAGAAATGGGTTTAGTGGCTAAGAACACAGACTTTGGGGTTCAGACAAAGTTGAGATTACAAAGGTTTAGGTTTAAATTCCAGTGACGCTTAATATTTCTCAAAGGTAAAAAGGAAATGATAATAATGCTACCTAGCACGTAAAGTGGTTATGTGGATTAAATAAGACAATGTTTGACCATTTCTTAGCACCTAGTACTGTGTTTGTGATTTATTGCGTATCTGGATTGTGCCAAGTGTTTGTGCCTTGACTTTCACGTGCATCATCTCATGGGCTCATCCCAACTCCCCGTGAAGTAACTTGTCCAAGGGCATGTGGTAGTGTTTGGCGTTGCCAATACTAACTCGAGTCTTCTAAGTCCAAAAGTTAATGATCTTTAATTTTTACCGTTCTAATTTGTCAGAAAGTGCACGTGCATACACGTGCACGCGTATGAGCACGTACCCACACACACATGTAAACAGGGAAAACTGTGAGAGCTGGAACTCGACGAGACTGCCTTGTTTTTCTGGGTCTTGCAAATTTTCCACCTGTAACAGGGTGCAGTCTTACCACTTTTCTATCACTCCTTTTACTGGAAAATATTTGAGTTTTCCTTCTCTGACAGGTTTCTGCCTTACACAGCTTCCGGCTTTCGAAGGTTTTACTCTTAATCTTTCATTTGTGCCTTGAAACCAAAAGAAAGTAGCCCCTCCTTCCCTAAAGTGGTTACTCTAAAGCAGCGGCTGCTAGTGAAATACTTTTTACATTGTAAGCAGTCCTTTTATTCGTCATCTTGCCTGCTTCTCTGGAACTTGAGTACAGCATCACTTTCCAGTACCACGCAGTAACTCGTGTTGTGGTGTGGTGTTTAAAAATAGATGTAAATAGTTAACACAGTTAACACCGCTTTGAAAAGGAATCAGATCCTCACTTATAGCCTTTATCAACCAGCTGGTTCTCATAAGCATCTTCCCGGTCTGTGTGCAAACATTACTTTTAAGTGATCAGCTGGCATAATTAGGTACGATTGGACACTAGAAGCACAATTTAGTTTTCTCTTCATCTCGGTTGGAAGAAGAAACAAACATCAGGGATGATGATGCTACAGTCAGCTAGATGTGTGAGATTTTTCCTGCAGCTGCAATACCTGGCTAATCAGCAGAGCTAGTTATTTGTTTATTTGTTTTTCTTTCTGAGTTCAAAGGTACCGCTTTGCAGAACCTAAGCCAGAGTGGTAATTATGAAGCCTGCTATTGTAGGTGTAGACATTCTTGCCAGCACAGATAGCAGCTCAGCTGAGCCTGTGCTTCTGTGTTGCACTTTTTATCTGGATGTGTTAGTGTTTCATGCCTTTTGGGAGAGAGGAGCTACTGAAAACCTTCATTGTATCACAGGCTTAAATTATGTTCAGGTTCAGGAAAACTGAATTTAAAACTTGGCTGAGGATGGAGTTGAGAGCTATGATTTTAGTGACAGGATACCTAAGGGGTAAAAAGATGTTGAGCTGGGAAACCAACACAAGAGGTAACAGACTAAGACTAGGAAGAAAGGCCTGGTGATCTACTCCTGAAAATTAGTCAAGGAAAACCCTGCAGATTTTCATAACAGGATATTGTCCGATATAGTGCTGGAAGTCATTCCAAATACACAATGAAATCAACAACAATGGACTTGAACCTACTAAGGATAGTGAAGATGAGCAGTATTTCATTCTGTTGTACATGAAGTGTTCATGAGCTGGAGTCTACTCAAGGGCAGCTAACGACAACAAGCTTGACAAAGCAGAAAGAAAGTAGACTTGGGATAAGGAAACCTGCATTCTAACATCAGCTTTGCACATCGGAAGGGTCCCTAAATCTCAGTTGACTTCTACCTCTGGTCTCTAAAATGAGAGTTCAGAAATAGCCTGTCCCCAAATGTACTGGGTGCTTGTTATGTAACAGACACTGCTGATTCAATGGTGACACCACTAACATGATTGCCATCCCATGGAGCTCAGCTCCCCAGGAAGACAGAGAAAGGGGCTCGGGTCAGGTACGCTAAGACCTGATAGGAGGAATGCATGGTGTAATGCACTAGCAGGACTGTGTAGTGTTTACCTGTGCAAACTCTTGAGCTACACTGGGGTTGCAGCCAGTCACTGACATTGCTATTGGCATAATCTTGGGGAAAATACCAACTAACCAACCAACAAACCATTTGCTGTTGAGTTGAGCCCGGCTTATGATGACCGCATATTTGGCAAGGTAGAGCCGTGCTCCAGAGTGTGTTCACTGTCTGATTTTTCAGAAGTAGATTCCCAAGCCTTTCTTCCCAGGCTTTAACCTTTGCATCACCCACAGACTCCCAATGAACTCCTACCTCTTCTTTAAAGAACATTCTATTAATCTACTAACTGCCAACAACCACAAAAAACCCAAACCCATTGTCGTCTAGTCAATTTCGACTCATGGCAACCCCAAGTTTTACAGAGTAGAACTGAGCTCCATAGGGTTTTCTTGGCTGTAATCTTTCTGGAAGCGGATTGCCAGCCCTCTCTTCCCTGGCACCACTGAGTAGGTTTAAACTATCAACCTTTGGATTAGTAACCAAAAAAACAAATCTGTTGCCGTGGAGTTGATTCCGACTCATAGCAACCCTATAGGACAGAATAGAACTGTCTTAGAGTTTCCAAGGAGTGCCTGGTGGATTCGAACTGCTGCTCTTTTGGTTAGCAGCTGTAGCTCTTAACCATTACGTCACCAGAGTTTCCATTGGATTAGTAGTCGAGCACAAATCATTTGTGCCACCCAAACCAGGCCCTCTCATCTTAGATAAAAGGGCCTCTACTGTAAAAATAATTGTTAATATTCATGAGGTAGACCCTAGGCTAACCTGTCCATGGATTATCTAATTTAACCTTCTCTGCAATCCTCATAAGCCCTTTTTTATGCCCATATTACAAATGAGGCCCAAAGTGGTAAGCCATTAAGTAGTATAGCTGGGATTTGAGGTCTAAGTGTCTTTAGTGCCAAAGCCATCTCATCTGAAAGCTGTTTAGATGTTTTTCCTGTGAAAAAAAGTATGAGTAAGAGCATTCTAGAAAGAGGGAACAGCATGCCCAAAGCTTCATGACAGAGATGAGTTCTAGGATTTCTGCCTTCCAGCCCTAACAGTCAATTACTAATAGGGATCATGGATATACTGCAGAAAATGAGGCTCAGAGAAATTAAGTGATTTGCCCAAGGATTTTTATTTACAAATTCCTTATCACTTGTTGTTTTTTTTTTTTTTTTTTAAATTTTGGCATGTTTTCCATTCACAGGTCCCAAGGATAGAATTCTTTCAAATATTTCATGTAAAATGTGACTTTAAAGTGACTATTTAAAGTAACTATTTTCAACCTTTTTGGAAAATGAAAGCTAAAACAGAAACAGCATTCTTGATAGCCACACATTGCCCTGAAGTTCTCAGGCTAGCTAAATCAATGCCTCCTCAAGGCTCAGAGAGCATCTTTCTGCCAACTGCTTCCAGTACCTCGCTGTGCTTAGAATGAGTGGGAGTGATGATGGAGCGAGAAGGGGAAAAAATCTAACACACAAGAATGTGCCAAATGGGCAAAATGTTTTGGATAAAATCGACTCCCACTTTGTATATTCACTATTGACAAATATTATTGTTTTTTTTCCCACTGTAAAAAATTTAGTGATTAGTCAACCCATTTTTAAATTATCAAATAATGGTTAAAAAGTAAAAAAACAAACAAAAAACCTGTAAATACTTAGAAGGTGACAAGCAAGACCACTGCTAATGGAAACTTGGCATTTAGAGAAATCAAACTCAAGGGCAAAAGAAAAAAATCCAATGAAAAAATTGCAGTTGAAACATTATCTTTCTTATCTTTGTCCTAAAGTGACTTTAAAAATAAGATTTGAAAATTATCAGGCTATTTTGAGTATGTATTGTGTAGAAAAATTTTATTATATTTTTCCTCAAAATTCTCTCCCTGTCTCTTTTTCCTCAAAATTTGGAACAAATAAGGGATTGGGGTTTGAAGGAGGTAGAACAAGCTTCTTAAATGCAGCATATTCATGGGGAAAGTGTTGGACAACTAAGATTCTCTCCTTCATGTCTTTCCATTGCTCCTGGAGAACGTGCCAAGCACATTTCCTCTGCAGGGTCATTGCCCCAGCACATTCACCGCCAGGATAGCTCTGCCCTGGGGTCTGTACGGGGCTGGCTCCTTCCTGCCATTCAGGTCTCAGCTCAAATGTCATTTCCTTAGAGGTTCCCTTGACCTGCACATCTGAAGTCAGCACTGGCCATCACAAGCTATTTTTTTCCCCTTCATAGCACTTATCACAATCTGCAATGATCTAGTTCCTTTATTTGTTTACTTGTTCCAAGTCCTCCACCCCATCCCCACCCCCTCCAACACACACAGCTAAGCTGTAAGCTCCAGGGGACATTGTACTGTGCGCTGCTACCTAGAGCAGTGCTGACCCAAAGTAGGTAAACCAGTTGCCATCCAGTTGGTTCTGACTCATGGTGAGCTCACGTGTGACAGAAGTAGAACTGTGTTCCATATGGTTTTCAATGGCTGATTTTTCAGAAGTAGACTGCCAGGCCTTTCTTCTCAGGAGCCTCTGAGTGGACTCAAACCTCCAATATTTTGGTTAGTAGCCAGGCGTGTTAACTGTTTCCACTGCCCAGGTTCTCCAGACACAAAAATAGGTACCCAATAAATATTTTGGAATAAGTAAATAAAAAAAGTGCCTTCAAAATAGTAAAGTGCCCCATAAATATAAGATATTATGTTGGGAAAATTAAAATCAGAAAAAAAAATCTAAGGTAATAGTTGACCATGTCCATTTCTAAAATTTTTGAGCAAACAGTATTAAACATTTATTTTTCCAAAGACCCATTGGAACTCTAGTGTTCATGTACTTTTTACTTAATTGAGTGCCAATATTTAAAAGTTTAGGAAATCAGTTTTCCAAAATAAAATGCCTCTGCATTTCCAGTAAAAATATGTCCTGCTTGTTGGCTGAATACACAGGCACAAGTCTGCACTGTTTTATATTTGAGAGAAGAAAAATGTCTTGATCCCACATTCTGGCCAACAGAATCTAGCAGATCAGAGAAACAAGGTCATCCACAATTCATGTTGACTCTTAATAGTTCTGAATATGTGCCTGTCAACATTTGTAGAACTGCTGAATCATGAAATTTCAGTATAAAAGGAAAGTTACAATTCACCTCATCCAGTCCCCAAATCCAACACTTGGATCCTTGAATCACTTCTTTAATTTTGCAGATCGTCGTACACTCTGAATTAATTTGGCATTAGTGTGATACTGCTCACACTTGTGTTTTAAAATGTTCTCTTGGGGTTTAATTTCTAGACATCATTACATTTAATAAAAATTGAATTGTGCGTTACATCTCAAATTGCAAGGATGGTCCTAATGTTTTTGAGGTAGTAAAATTTCATTTTAAAAATATTGCTTGAAATATTCGAATATAGAATGCATGAGCTTGGGCTTGGAATGAAAGTGTCTGACAGAATTCCTGGCCCCTAGTTTTCTACTTTCTAGAAAGAAAGATGGAAAGAAAGAAGGAAGGGAGGGAGGGAGGGAGGAAAGGAGGAAGGAGGGAGGAGGGAAGGAGGAAGGGAAGAAGGGAGGAAGGAAGGAAAAAAAATTAAAAAAAAAAAAGAACAAAATACACAATATTGTATTTTTCTCAACTGCCTGAAAGACAAATGTCTCTATAATACTTGATGTGGCACACTAAGATGGCCCCAGATTTGTTGGCAGCCCCATTGAGAGTAGGAGTCCACTTTCCATCTTCTTGAATTCAGGCTGGCCTGTCACTGTGTTGACCAAGAAGGTACTGCAGAAGTGACATGGTGCTAGTTCCAGGCCCAGTCTTGACGTGGACTCACAAATCCTACTTTGGTCCCTTGGGCATCCCTTTGGTCCCTGAGGCGCCCTGAGAGGAGTAACTACCCTGTTTAGCAGTCATGCGGTGAGGCCCTGAGACTCCCCGGAGAGGGTGAGGGCTCCGAAGAACCAGACTTCCAGTTGTTTCCACCAAGGGGCCAGGCATGTGGTGAAGCCTCGTGGACCTTCCAGACGAGCCTGGTCTCCCTTCAGTTTGACCCCATTTGATGATATGTGAAGCAGAGGAACCACCCAACCGTGGGTGACTGCAAAATTATGAGACTTAATAAAATGGTGTTATCATATTGGGGTAGTTTTTCACGCAGAAACAGATAGCCATAACACTTGAGTTGTTGCAAATAGTTTAAGTAAGCAGTTTCCTAAAAAAGTATAAAAAAAACAAGTTGCCTTAGAGTCGATTCTGACCTATGGTGACCTCATGTGTGTCAAAGTAGAACTGTGCTCCATAGGGTTTTCAATGGCTGATTTTTACAGAAGTAGATCACCAGGACTTTCTTCCAAGGCACCCCTGGATGGAGTCAGACCACCAACCTTTAGCTTAGCAGTGAGTGCATTAACCATTTGCACCACCCACATTTTGGAGCAAGACTATCTCCTCTTTGGGCTAGTTACTTAATCTTTTTGTGCTTCAGTTTCCTCATTTGTAAAATGGGGATAATAATTGTACCCACATCATATGGTTAATTTGAAAATTAAAAAAAAAAATAATACCAGTACATATAAAATTCTTAGAATAGGGCCTTGCATAGAGAAAGCATTATGTAAATATGTGTTATTATTTCAGCATAAGAAAATATACTTTTGAACATTGGCTTAGATTGAAGCATAGAAGACTGAGCTCTACTACTTTTTGATTGTGAGCAGATCTTCAAGTCTCATGAAATATGACTTGCGAAATTCATTCAAATTGGCTTAGAAGTGAATGTCTCCATGGGACCTAAAAGAGATAAAGGATTGTAAACAAAGGGCAGCGAGGGGACCGGGCACGTGACATTTGGCGATGACATTTAGTAACAGGTCCACTCTTCTTGAATATTGTCATTAGTGATGTGGGCAAGAGGTTGAGTAGCACACTAATCATATTTGTGACATCAAATCATGTAGAAGACAAGAGAAGACATGGATTACATCTTTATACCAGGAGAGAGTGGGAAGGCGAGCTGGGGAGAAAATGAAGAGGAAGAATCAACGCAGTCAAGTTCAGAGTTTTGAATCAAGTCTGTCAATATACCACTTCTCTCCAAAAAAAGAGATTTGCAGCATCGTTGTTAGGGGCAGATGACTCATAATGACCCAATATGACCAAGTAGAACTGCCCCATACAATTTTCTAGGCTATAATCTTTATGGGAGCAGATTGCCGGGTCTTTTTCCTGAGGAGCTGCGGGGTGGGTTTGAACCACCAACCTTCTGGTTAACAGCTGAGTGCTTTACTGTTGCACCATTGGGGCTCCTTACAGCATAACGGTGGAACAAATACTAACTCAGGGTGTGTTACATGCAGGTGTTGTAGTCAAAACTGGGAACTCCTAGTAAATAAGGCCTGTCCCTTCCTATAAAAGGGCTCACAGTTTAGGAGGCAATGGAGACTGAACCAATAAAGATAATATGGTGTGATGGGGGCAAGAACAGATGTATGTACAGGGTGCAGATGTCATGCAGAGAACTGAGTGAGTGTTCCTACTTGGGATTGTATGTACAACAGTGGGCATGCAAGTAATAGGATTAAGAAATGAGAGATAGAAATAGGGAATTGAGAACACATATATGAAGAGTTCCTGAGTGGTACAAACTGTTAAGTGGTCAGCTACTAACCAAAAGTTGGGCAGTATGAACCCACCCAAAGGCACCTTGGAAGAAGAGACTGGTGATCTGCTTCCAAAAAACCAGCCATAGAAAACCCTGTGGTACATAGTTCTACTCTGACACACATGGAGTCACCATAAGTTGGGATCAACTCTATGGCAACTGGTTTCTTTATTTTAATTTTTTTATATGAAGAGGGAGAAAATAGAAACCTTATAACAGTTTGCATATTTGAAAGTCAGGTTTGGCTCTGTTTTTGCTGTGAGGGCCTAAAAGAAAGCGGGATGATTTACAAGCTGTCATCCAAGAGAATGGGAGCTAAAATAATCAATATATAACTGAAGAAAAGTTTCAAACTTGGGGGAAGGTATGTTGAGTAAAGGAAAACAAAGTTCATTAATGCCCCACAGATGGCATTTGCATAGTCTTCGGAAATAATAGGCTTTTAAGCTAAATATATTGGAACACTACATTTATTCACTTATTCGTTCATTCGTTCAGTAAGGTCATGGCGCTTTCCGAGCTCACAATCCAGTTGTGGGACAATCATTAACCAAATAATTATGCCAGTATGTACTCAAACTGGGTCATCTTATGAGGGAGAAGCAGAGTAAGCTATGAGACAGATAACCAGGATCAAGTATTGAGGGTATGGGCTTCCCTGAAGAGGTGATGCTTGAGTTGAGGTTTAAAGGATGGGTTATAAAAGATGGGGAAGGGCAGTTTACACAGAGCTAACAGCCTGCACAAAGGCCCTGTGGTAGGAAGGCCTTATTAAAAAAGTCTTTGGGAACCGTTAAGCGCTCAGCTGCCAACCTATAGGTTGGTGACTGGAACCCACCCGTGGCTCAGCAAGAGAAAGACCTGGTGATCTTCTTCTGTAAAGATTACAGCCAAGAAAACCCTATGGGACAGTTCTATTTTGTCATATGTGGTCGCTGTGAGTCAGAATTGACTGGATGTTACCCAACAACAGCAACCTGAGATATAAATGTTGTGGATTTGTTCTGTTTGGCCTCAACAAAAATTCAGGGGTCTTTAAGTCCCCAGTGAAATCTTAACACTATGAAAGCCCTTTTGAATACAGGAGAAACAGTTCAGAAACTTCTTTGTGTCCTGATCTCCCACACTTCCCTCCCCGCTTCGATGTCACTAGTATAAGAATAGTTAAGATGTGTTTTTTTTTTTTTTTTTAATCTAAAGTATTGGTCTGGTTAGGGTATGGACTAACATAATATTAGTGCAGTTCTCAGCCATAAAACCTGGTTCTAAACCCAGCAGGATTTCACAATGTCATCCCAGTGATAAATCTGATGAATGCAATGAAAAAACACAATACCTTTGCCTTGAACTTGTAATTAAAATTTATACTGAAGTTCTTACTCTCCTGCTTAATTTTCAGGGTTGATGCAAACAAATGCTAGGTAATCCATGTGAATGATATTAATATATAGAATAATATTTCCCCAAATGTTCTTCTTCTCCATAACTCAGGCATTGCTTCTTAGAAGGAAATACAATTATTTTTGAATGGAGCATAGGTGTTTTGCTTTGTTTTTTCTTCCCGGCGTTAGACTGTGCACGTTTAAAAAAGCTGGGTTGCAAATCCTGCTTGTCTTTTTTTCAGGACCCAGATGAAGTCTCTCCTTTTGCTGGAAGCTTTTGTTGTCTCTCCAGATAGTGCTGGTGTGTCTGCTTTTTGGGACACGGCACTTAGTACTCCTGATTGTAGCACTTTGTCATCTCGCTCTCTCCCCCCCCTTTTTTTTTTTAACTCTCTTAGATGCTTACATTTTTTCACGCTTATTATATTCCAAACCACAATTCTTACTAGCATGACACCTGGCTGTTGGTGGGCTCTCAATATATGTCTGTTGATGGAATGAACAAAAGAAAGAAAGGGAAAGTAGCATTGCTTCGGCTCAGGCTCTTGAGTTGCAGAAAACAATCTGACTCTTAATAACTTAAGGAAGAAGACAATTTATTGGAGGATTAGAGGAGTTGTTCAGAGGATGGGCAGGTTGGATGAAGCACTAGACTTGGGGAAGTTGGGAGCCAGTAGATACCACAGGATAATAGCAGCAGAAATATCTTTAGATTCTAATTCGGTTGCAATCACTGGATTGAAACCATCCGTTTCTTTCAGTCGTATGTTTCTCTATTCAAGATCCAAAGCCATAGGAGAGAGAATCCAACTGTTTAAATCTATTGACACATGGCAGCACTGGGACAGGAAGAGGAAAGACCTTCAGGACTCCCTGGGCTTCCATAGGTGCCTTGAGTTATGCTCCCACCAGGCCTGCACACATGGAGCAAAGGTAATTCCCCAGAAGGAAATCAAAGTGCTGTTAGGAAGAGGGGATTGATATGGAGAGCCAAGATGGGGGTGGGGGAAGCCCAGAAAACAAAAACACACAGATATCCATTACAGGTAAAAATAATTCAACAGTGAGGAAATTGGTTGTGAATTTGTCTTGGCTTCTTATTGGCTGGTGACCTTGGGTGTGTCACTTATCCTTTATGGTCCTTTGCGTTCCCTCTTATTAAAATTAATAACATTGACTTCTTTGTCTCACTGGATGTTGTTAGGTGCCTTTGAATCGATTTTGACTCATAACGACCCCATGTGACAGAGTACAACTGTACCATAGGGTTTGCTAGGCTGTCATCTTTATGGGAGAGAACGTCAGGTCTTTCTCCAGTGCAGCTGCTAGGTGGATTTGAACCACCAACCTTTCAGTTAGCAGCTGAATGCCTAAGCGCTGCGCCACCAGCACTCCTTTTTAAAAGTCACAGGAGATAATGTATCTAACAGCACTTTGTAAATGAAAGATGCTAATAAATACGGAATTATCTTTTTGCAGATTCTTGGTATATTCTACAGCATCATTGTGCAATAGGTGCTTGTTGAATGGAATTGAGAGGTTTATTCCCCTCTTGAGTGTTGAGGCTTCAAAAAGGAAACATGAAAGTGACGTTCCCTCACTCATATTGTATATTCTAATAGCTAGAATAATAGTAATGATAATGATATTGTCTCACATTTACTAAGTGTTCACTGTTTGCCAGAGACTCTTCTAAATCTCTTTCTGTGTATTAACTCATTTAATCCATACAATAAACCTATGAGTTAGTGTTATGGTCTCAATTGTGCCCCCCAAAAATGTGTATCAATTTGGCTAGGCCATAATTCCCAGTATTGTATGGTTGTGCACCATTTTGTCATCTGATGTGATTTTCCTATGTGTTGTAAATCCTACCTCTACGATGTTAATGAGGCCGAATTAGAGACAGCTATGTTAATGAGTCAGGACTCAATCTACAAGATTAGGTTGTATCTTGAGTCAATTTGTGTTGAGATATAAAAGAGAGAACAGAGCAGAGAGACAGGGAGACCTGCTACTATCAAGAATGAAGAACCAGGAGGCGAGTGCGTCCTTTGGACCTGGAGTCCCTGTGCTGAGAAGCTCCTAGACCAGGGGAAGACTGATGACAAGGACCTTCCCCCAGTGCTGACAGAGAGAGAAAGCCTTCTCTTGGAGCTGGCACCCTAATTTGAGACTTCTAGCCTCCTAGACTGTGAGACAATAAATTTCTGTTCGTAAAACCATCCACCTGTGGTATTTCTGTTATAGCAGCACTAGAAAACTAAGACGGTTAGGTACTATGAATATTCTTTTCATACAGATAAGTACACTGAGACACACAGAAGAGTAAGAATGTCTGTTTTGATGGTGTATTTTCTGTTGGTGAAGTTTGACTGTTAATTTTTGCTTCATAAACATCTTGCAAAATTATAAGAAAGATTAATGAGGAAATGTTGGCATAATATTTAGAGTTCCTTGGAAGAAAGCTTCTGGTGAATACAATTACTGTTGCTGTGCATTTTCCTAATAATGAAATATCATACTATTTTTATACTCTTGTTCTCTCTAATTAATCTTTCCAATCCTGGCTCACTATCAACTTATTTTCAAAAGCCAAATATTTTAGAATAGTAATCTTTCATAACTATTTAAAACAATTTTTACAAATATATATATATGTCATTCATTGGTTTCTGTCTCAAGTATTTTTGTTTTTGCTGTTGAGCATCAGAGCCGTCTGGATGTAAAAGATTAAACCATGGGTCAAAGAAGAATGGTAGTTCTGCTGGTAGGGTGATCACTGAACTCAGATTCGGGGGAACAAAATAAGAAATCCTATGCTAACAACTTAACTATTGCTGTAGAGTTTATACCATGTTTCTTAGATCATAATAAGGAGCCCTTTCTGTGTTAAAAGAAAAAGGAAAGAGAGAAGAGAAAGTGATCTGGAAAGAATTTCTCCTTGATATCTTGTCACTCACTCAAATGGCTGGTGATAATTGGACGTTGGAGACATTTGTAAGATCTGACAGGATGTCACTTCCTTAAGAAGCTACATCTCTGACAATGGCGTGTCAGTCACTGTCTCCAGGCATAGAGGCTTGATGCCTTGCTAGTGTCAATGTGCTAAACCTTAATTATCAGAAAATACGGTGAAGAATTATAAACGATGGGACAAGGACTTTTTGCAATGTGAAATTAAATTTCTGGAGGCCTAGGAATTTCTGGAGGTCACCTCTTGGGTGGTAGAGTCTAAGATAATTTGTGATACTCCCAAGTTTTCCCATTAGCAAAATAAAGATGAAGACATGTTGGGGCAAGATTAGGGGTCTAGAAGAAAAATAATTGATCAAAATAATTGGAAAGATTTCCATAAGCTATGATGATTTTGTTAATTACAGCAATATACTATTCTTTGTTTCTGGAGAGTCAGTCTTCCAAGATTAAAAAACTTTCAAAGATCAAATACATACGTGTGCATCCTGGCTTCACTCTTTTTATCTGCATTTACTAGTTGCATTTTTAGAGCACTCTTCCCCAATGAGGGAAAATGTTTTACAGCAGACGTGGATGTAAGTTGGAATCCCTGGGTTGTACGAAGGGTTAACACACTTTGCTGCTCACCAAAAGGTTGGTAGTTTGAGTCTACCCAGAGGTGCCTCAGAAGAAGGGCCTAGAGATCTACTTCTGAAAAATCAGCCATTGAAAACCGTATGGAGCACAGTTCTACTCTGACACACATGGGGTCACCATGAGTTGGAGTTGACCAGGACGGTAACTGCTTAGATGTGTGTCTGTATTATAATATGAATGAAAGGATTATTCTATTAAATTCAATTTATAGGTTTATCTGTTGCCATTGAGTCGATTCTGACTAATACCGACCCTATAGGACAGAGTAGAACTGCTCCATACGGTTTCCAAGGCTGTAGTCCTTACAAAGGCAGACTGCCACATCGTTCTGCAGCTAAGTGGCTGGTGGGTTTGAACCACCAACCTTTCAGTTAGCAGCCGAGCAATTAGCCACTTGAATCTGGAAAATCTGGTCTGATAAGTGCCCTTTCTCTGAATGATTTATTAAGATTAAGCTTTAATTTAATATTAATATTATGTGTAGTAGGAGCTCTGGTGGTGCAGTGGTTAAGCACTCGGCTGTTAACCAAAAGGTCAGCTGCTCCTTGGAAGAAAGATGTGGTAGTCTGCTTCCATAAGGATTACAGCCTAGGAAACCCTACCGGGCTGTTCTACTTTGTTCTATAGGGTCACTATGAGTCAGAATTGACTCGATGGCAATGGGGTTTATTATATTTAATGAGTACAATTGTTGATAGGTGCCATCAAGTTGGCTCTGACTCATAGCGACCTTTTGTATAACAGAACGAAACATTGCTCCGTCCTGCACCACCCTCACAATCATTGCTATGTTTGAGGGGTGTATAATAAACTAAAAAATTTAGTAACGAGTAATATTTAGATGTTTGATGAAAAATAATATAATAGAATGATTTAAAGGCTGTTTTAGCCAGTGTTGAGGATCTTAATCAATCTATTAAAAAGCCTTAACAAAGCAACTATCATAAGCAAGGCACTATGTTTGGTGGGGTTGATGGATCATCTGTGGGACATAGCAATGGGCCTATATCCGACTCATGACTGTTGCTATTGTGTACCATAGAGTCGATTCCAACTCATAACAACACTATCGGGCAGAGTAGAACTGCACCATAGGATTTCCAAGGGTGTAAATCTTTACAAGAGCAGATCACCAGGTCTTTTCTCCTGTGGGGCAGCTGTGGGTTTGAAACGGCAACCTTTTGGTTAGCAGCTGAGTGCTTCACCACTGCACCACCAGGGCTCCTTCATGACTATGGTTTTGTGCCATGGAGTCATTTTCCATTCATAGTGACCCTATAGGACAGAGTAGAACTGCCCCACAGGGTTTCCAAAGCTGTAATCTTTATGGAAGCAGATTGCCGCATCTTTCTCCCACAGAGCAGCCGGTGGGTTTGAACCACCGACTTTTCCATTAGCAGCTGAGTGCTTAACCACTGTGCCACCAAGGCTCCTTCTCATAAACATTACAGCCTAGGGAACCCTATGAGGCAGTTCTACCCTGTCATGACTAACCCACTGCGGTTGAGTCAATTCCGACTCATAGCATCCTTATAGGACACCAGGACTCCTAGTGCTCAGTAGATGTGAAACAAAGGAAGAGCTGAATTCAGAAATCCTGAAAGATACCAGTGATTTTCTGGAGTAGATACCGTGTGCAAACACATTCCCTGCATCAGTGCACTTAATCCTTACAACAAACCTGGAATGTAATTGATTATTCTGATATTAATGATGGGGAACTGAGAGGTGTAAGTAACTTACTTGGGTCAGACAGCTGAGAGGTAATGGAATTACAATTTCAGACTGGGTTTGATTGTATCTAAATTCCCATTTTGGGGTTCCATGGATCCCTTAGACCTTGTGTGAATCCCCAGAAAACCTTTTTCAAATATGTTGCCTATATATCTTTCTAGTGAGAATGTTAATATTTTCATCCTCTTCTCAATGTAACCCATCATCACTACCCCTTATCTTCCCTCCGAATTTAAGAAGCTCTTATACAACTGAAAAACTTGAGGTTTACTCATGATACAATAGATAAATGAAAGTTCAACATAGATAGATAATGCATGATTAATTGCCAAGGAGCGGCATAAGGTTTTGGGAGGGTAGAAATTCCTGTGGTTGTCATGATTTGGAAACGTTTCTCCTAGGAAGAGACACTGGAGATGGGCCTTGATGGATATAGCTGTACATGTGTCATGAAACCAGGTTCTAGTCTTGTGCACAGCAAAGGGACACACCCTCGCTCCCCTCTTCCTTTACAGGGACATTTGACAAGTAAGAAGAACTAATTACCACACGTTTCCCTCCACCTACAGCCTGTTATCTGCGAGGCTGCTCCACAAACGTTACACTGAGAACAGCCAGGAAAATGCCATTTGGAAACGTTCCGCTCAGAGCAGATGTCCAGCTGCTCATTTAGATCATGAACTGTTTGTCAATACTGACAATTAGTGGGCTAAAGATTGCATTGACCACATGACAAGAATCGATATGTGCAGTACTTGTTAGTTATTTACCACCGAGTGTATTAAAGCCTGTAGGTTTCTTATAAACCCTTCAAAGCCATCCTGCTATGATCCTCTTGACAACACGCATTGACACATCAATAAATCCTTTTGGCAAGGATGATCTGTGAAAATCAATACCAGTTTATCAGCAATTCCCATGTAGTCTTTTTTTTCTTCTTCTTTTTTTGACAGGCCAGCAGAGGTTTAAGATCATTTACCAAAGCATGAGGACTGATATATTTAGGTATAGAGCTTGTAGCCATTGTGCCTGGAAGCACTGACCGTGATTAAAGTCCTTTGTTCCAAGAATCTTTGTAAATCCATACAACGGAAAGAGACCTACTCCACTGATAATGTGGTGATGGCTGCAAGAAAACAGACCAGTTGCAGTTGAGTCTGAACTCATGGTGACCCTGTGTGTGTCATAGCAGAACTGTGCTCCATAGGGTTTTCAACGGCTGATTTTTCAGACGAGGATCGCCAAGCCTTTCTTCCAAGGTGCCTCTGGGTGGAGTTGAATCCTGAACCTTTTAGCTAGTGGCTGAGCACTTAAATATTTGCCTGATCCATAGACTCCATAATGACTGCAGCCACCTTCAGAAGTGAAGTGGGGAGTTAAGGGTCTCAGTGCATAGTCATCTGTGTGCTTCCCTGCCCAATCTCTAACTCCTCTCTATCCCAAAGAAAGCTCAAGACGTTACCAGCACCTATTCACTCTTGTTCCTTGGATAGCCTTTAGCGTTGGCACTCAGTACTTGTTTGTTGAACAGGATTGGATTACATTTTTTTACTATATGAGCGCAAGTAAACACCCATACTAAGCAAAAATATCCATAATTCAAGATCATATACTAAAATGGCATACAGTATTAGGATAAGGTTAGCTGCTATAACAAACCTCAAAGTGTCAATATCTGCCATGTAACAGTTCAATGCATATAGGATTTTCATTGGCTCATTTTTGGAAGTAGATCAGTAGGTCTTTCTTCCTAGTCTGTCTTAGTCTGGACACTGCTGTCCACCATGGGTGACCCTGCTGGTATGTGAAATACCAGTGATGTAGCTTCCAGCCTCACAGCAACACACAAGCCACCACAATACGACAAACTGACAGATGGGTGTTGGTCATCATTTTTGGTAAAGTAGAGGGTCAGTGAAAACAAGGGAAACCCTCAGTGAGATAGATTGACACAATAGCCACAACAATGGGCTCAAACATAGCAATGATTTTGTTTGGCAACATTTTGTTCTGTTATACATAAGGTTGCCATGAATCGGAGCTAACTCAAGGGCAGCTGACAACAGTAACAACAACAGGTCACTGTAGCTGCTTCTGGATAGCACTGTCTTTCCTCCACATGCTGATTCAGGGACCCCAGCTCCTTCCATCTTACGGCTTTACCACCCCGTAGGGTCTCAGTGATCTTAGACTTGCAGCCTGAGGAAGTGGGAAAAGATGAAAGAGAGACACCCACTTTTGAAAATCTTGATCTGAAAGTGACACACATTTCTTAGGCTTATATTCCATTGGCAAGAACTTAAAACAGGATCCCAAGCAGATGCAAGAGAGACTTGTCAATGTACCGTATTTTTACGAAAATAATGCAAACCTTCTACTTTTGTTTGCCAACCGCATCTCTCCCTGCCCCACCCCAAGGTATTTGTGTAAGTGCTGCTGCGCTTATGAAAATACCTTGCAGGGGGAGGGTCAGGTTGGCAAACAAACCTAGAAGGCACGTGTTATTTGCGTAAACATAACGGTAGTCCCAGGCTGGGCAGCCACCTCCCATGACAGCTCCATGCTGTGTAAGGAGGAACCTAACTTTTTGGTGGAGTTGTTGTTGATGGGTGGCATCAAGTCGATTCTGACTTATATTGGCCCCATATAACAGAGCAGAACTACCCCATAGGGTTTTCTAGGGTGTAATCTTTATGGGAGCAGACTGATAGGTCTTTCTTCCTCAGAGCTGCTGGGTCCATTCGAACCGCCAACCTTTTGGTTAATAGCCAAGCACTTAACCACTGTGCCAACCGTTGTAGGCTCCTTTTTTGGTGGAGAGCTAGCCATAAATGAATACTAGGATATGCTGTGGTGTTAAATGCCTGCAATACAGATATGGAAAATGCATTGTTTTGGTACTTCACGAAGTTAGCTGACGAGTGGGAGAGACAGCCAGTCTGCTCCAAACTAGCAGAACTTGTGCAGGCTGTTTTTGGTGCCAATCTCCATGATAAAACCACCAAAATGCTGGTAATTTTTACTTATCTGGCCTTCCATGAACCCTCTGTTTTTGGCATAAAACTTGATAAATCAAAACCCTCTCTTAAGTCTCTTTTTGTTATCAACGACAGTTAAGCAGTTTTAAGAGATACTGAAAGATAGAGTTCATCATCATCTCATGTTTTCTGTTTTGTTTTGTTTTCAATATAACCTCAAAGGAGGCAACTGGACTGAACTTCCAGAGTCCTAGGTTCCAACTAGCCATGAATAAAATCTGCCTTTAGCTCTGTCTCAGAATTTTCTGTGTCTGCCTTCTCTCTGGCCTTTATAAAAGTCTTTGCTGAACAGCCATGTCTGTGTCTTGATAAAACTAATAAAATTATATCTATCACTCTCTTGGGGAGCCCTGTCTAGAGCTGCTTTTGAGATCCAAACACAAAGAGAAGTTACTGCTAGCCCTTTGCTGTAATTAAATATCTCAGAGTTTTCCAGAGGGGCATATCTGAAGAAAGAGATGTCCACCAACTTTAGGATTGTTGAGTTTGTGTTTTCTTTTATCTTTTTTATTCATTAAAAAACGTCTCTTCTCTCTCTCTCCCTTCCTTCCATTTTTCTTCCCTCCCTCTTCCTTGCTACCTCCCTCCCTCCTTCCCTCTTTCTTTCCTTCCTCCCTTCCTTCCTTCCTGTTTAA
Source organism: Trichechus manatus latirostris (assembly GCF_000243295.1). Lineage (NCBI taxonomy): Eukaryota > Metazoa > Chordata > Mammalia > Sirenia > Trichechidae > Trichechus > Trichechus manatus. Next base: position 19,960,274 of record NW_004443970.1, read on the forward strand.
TATCACTACAAACCATACTGAATGTTTAAAGAATCTAATCTCATATATATATATGAGATCTTATACACACACATATTGCTTTAACATGGAGTTAGGAGGAAAAAAATGCTTTGGAGAAAGCCTAACTTCACCTTTTGTAGGTGAACTTAAATATTTAAATTCTGGTTAAAAATTTCCCACTGGGAAGACATACCCTTTTTTCTTTTTCGCTGAGTTCAGAAATCTTTGGCAGTTTCTCTTGTGCTGGTGCTGACAGACCAGTGAATATTTGGAAGGACACAGGTAAACTAAGGCTGGATATGGGGGAAAAGGAAGCCGATCTCTGGGTCCCGTTCTCTAGCCATCACAGTTTCTGCAAATACTGCATTTTGGAAGTACACCAGTGTAGGGAGGGCTTGTGTTTCTCCAAAGTGCACTTGGCTGAAAATCAGAATGAAAGATCTGGTGAGTTTTCTGCAGGGTAGCAAATGAAATGGCTCATTAGCTTTAAGCGGCCAATAATCTTTCGTGATTCACCAATAGCAGGTATTCCTCAGGGAAATTTATGCTAGGCCAGGCTGGAACAGTCAGAAAGCAAGAAGAAAGGGGACATGTAAAACAAGGGAAGGATGGGTGAACGCCTGCTTCAGATCCTCGCAGAAGATCAACTTCTGTTTCTGATTTCATTGTATCCTGACCTTGTATACAGGCTATTTTTTAGCATCCAGTATTATTCCTGGTTAGATGGTTGGTTTGGTAATTATCCAAGATTAATTAAGGACATATGGCTCTTGAAATATTCTACTTGAGAATTTAATAATAATAAGACCATAGCAGTTTATATTTTTCAAGGCATGATCACATTCAGCTGTAGCCTTGCGAAGTACACAGGCCAGGAATTTACAACCCATTCTACAGATGGGATGAGGACATGACATACATCTTATAGGCTTATATCCCATTGGCAAGAATGTAAAATAGGGCCACAACCAGATGCAAGAAAGACTTGTCCTTGTAGTGTTAGAATGGGATTTAGTGTTAGTGTTAGGATTCAGGCCAAAAAAGTTTTAACTCCCAATCCCGGACTCTTTCTACCAAGGAGATTTGAAATATAAAAATACTAATTACCAATAATAGTTAGCACGTACATTGCTAAATGCTTTCGCTAAGTACTTTTCATATATTAACTCATTTAATCTTCAAAGCAAGACCATGAGATAGGTCCTGTGATTATCGCTATTTGATAGATGAAAAAATGGGGATAAGAGAGATTAAGTAGCTGGTCTTCAGTGAAGCAACTGGTAAGGGGTGGAGTTGGAAATATAATATGCAATATAATACATATCCAGGCAGTTTGATAACAGAGTCGATGTGCTTAACCTCCGTGCAACACTTCCTCTCAACTCCAAACAGCTATATTTTCCAAAATGTGTGCAAGATTCTTTTTTTTAAAAAAAAAAAAATTTTATTGTGCTTTAGGTGAAAGTTTATAGCTCAAGTTAATTTCTCATTCAAAAATGTATACACATATTGTTTTGTGACATCGATTGCAATCCCTACAATGTGACAGCATGCTCCCCTTTCCACCTCGGGTTCCCTGTGTGCATTGGCCCGGTTCCTGTCCCTTCCTGCCTTCTAGTCTTGCTTTAGGACAAGAGTTGCCTGTTTGATCTAGTATATTTGACTGAAGTAAGAAACACATTCCTCTTGTGTGTTATTTTTTGTTTTATAGGCCTGTCTAATTTTAGTCAAATAGTAACAAGGCATTCCTTCCTCAGGCAAGAGGAGACAACTGGCTGATGGTGATGGAAAACTAAAATTCAGGACCTCGATCACATGGAGTCACACAGGCATTTCTGGCTTGGGATGACCTTGAAAAATATGATAAAGAAAAATTTACAATAAGCAGCAGATTTATGGGCTCAAAAATGTTTAGCTCCTTTTGCCCTTCAAAAGCTTTCTGGAAATAGATTTTCATTATATTTTGGACGACACGATGTTCTATCTTGTGTATCTTTTTTTTTAATTAAAAAAATTTTGTTTTCCATACAAAAATTTATATATACATTGTTATGTGACTCTAATTGCTCTCCCCATACTGTGACAGCACACTCCTCCTTTCCACCCCTGATTCCCCATGTCCATTCAACCAGCTCCTAACCCTCTCTGCCTTCCCATTTCACCTCTGGACAGAAGGTCCCCATTTAGTCTCTTGGTACAAGATTCTTGAAGGTGCTTCATGGCCTTGAGGATGCAGAGTTCAGATTCAAGACTGAACAAGTCTTTTCTCCCTTGTCCTGGTGAACCCTAGGAGAAAGAGTTGTCAGATACACGGAAACCAGAATCTCCCACGAAGCAGTTCTTCCATGGCTAACCTCACACTTGAAAGCAGAGCTGTATCTATGTCCAGCTTTTCAGGTTGCCATGTTCGGTTGTACCTCTTGGTGCACAGAACTCAGACCAGCCTGATGAGCATTAAGTTGTACATTCATCTGACATGGATTGAGTGTCCACCAGGTGCTAGGCATTGAGCTAGGCATATGGAGAACACAAAGATGAAAAAACCCTGGTCTTTGTCCTCAAGTTCACAGTCTCAAGGCTGAGACTGAAGTGGAATCAGGCATTATATCAGGAATTATAAGATGTATAGTAAGTGCTTGGGAGTCACTGGGTGGTGCAAACAGGGAATGTGCTCAGCTACTAACCAAAGGGTTGGAAGTTCAATTCCACCCAGAAGCACCTTGGAGGAAAGTCCTGGTGATCTACTTTTGAAAAAATTAGCCCTTGAGAACCCTAGGGAACACGTTTCTACTCTGACATGTTGGGGGGTCACCATGATGATTATGGGGATGGTGCAGGATGGGACAGCATTTTGTTCTGTTGTGCATGGGGTCACCATGAGTGAGGGCTGACTTGACAGCTAACAACAATGATAAAATAATCACCATCAGGAAAGCTTTGCAGAGATTGCGACGCTTGATGAAGACATTGCTGTGGACTTGAAATAGGTTGTCAGGTAGAAAAGAGAGGGAGGGTGAGAGGAGGAAGACTGTCGGAAATCAATGTATGTAAAGGCACAGAATAATTTCTCCCCATAGCATAGTCCTCAGTATATTATCTGGCAACAGGCTTCACCTGCGTTTTCCCTCTGCAGGCTTTTCCTACTCTAGTTGATTCTCCACAGTCAGAGGAATCATCATTCGTTGCCGCAATTGCTATCATGGCATTTTCCCTCCTGAGAAGTAGGTAGTGGTTCCCAATTGCCTCTTGAATCAGTTTGAATCAACTAGATCACAGATTTCTAGCCCTCCCTACCCAACAGTCTCTTCTCATCTCTGGCTATGCCCTGGCTTTTCTCTCCACTCCAATCAAGGCAGCTGGTCATGAGTCTGTACATTATTTCCCACCGCTCCCTCTGCAGGAGAGGGTGGACCCCTGCATAAGCATTTCACTGAATTTCTGAAGTGTGTGTGTATGTGTGTGTGTTGACTTTAAAGTGATAGACAGAATGTGGCAAAGCATGGTGGGTAGAGTTTATCTGGTACAAACCAATGACTTTAAGCCAGATAAACACCTGCTGATAATAGAGGCAAGTTTTGTGGGCATACCCAGTGTTTGTAACCAACTGTTACACTCACTTTCATAGTTTCTAACCAAAAACCAAAACCAAACCAAACCCATTGCTGTCAAGTTGATTCCAACTCATAGCGACACTTATAAGACAGCATAGAACTGCCCTGTAGGGTTTTCAAGGAGTGGCTGGTGGATTCGAACTGCTGACCTTTTGCTTAGTAGCCAAGCTCTTAACTACCGCGCCACCAGGACTCCTTTCTAACCAAAGTAGGAAAAAAAAAAAGAAAAGGAAACTAAGTAAACAAAAAACCAATAAACAAACTAAAACAAAAACTCAGCAAAGATTGAGCTCTCCTTCCCACAAGGCAACAATTGCCTGGAGCTGAGTACAGGCTGCCCCAATTCGACCTGGACTTCCAGTTTGCCACAGACATCACTGATTCCTATGGCCTTCCTCTGCTACATGTGACAGACTGCATCTGTACTTTACCTGCAAAACAACTGCAGTCATTTGAGCTTTCTAAAGAGCTTTTTATCTCCAAAGAGTCATTTTCTTTGTAGGGAACACACCTTAGTTGAATACCAAACACTGCTTATATGGGATAGATCAGACCTGATAAAGTAGCTTATGTGTATTCATAATCAACCTCAATAAATCTATGTCAACAGTAAGGTGCAGAGGGCACCTAAGAGGAGTTATCTGCTATTTTTGCATCCTCTTCAACCCTGGGTATAGGCCCTTCCAACCTTGAAAAGCTGAAATGTCTGTTTATCTCTTTCTCTTATGTGTCTATGTGTATGTATATTTTTATACATATAAAATATAATTGCATAGAAATATGTATCTATTCATCTTCTTAATTTACACATTTACATGAATCAATTAAAAGAAATTGTGAACTCTCTCCAAAATGCAACTAATAATTATATTCTAAGAGTACTCAATCAAGTGATGAAATCAATACACAGTCTTCTGTTTTTTGAATCCTGCAGTAACCTCAACAATCCTTAATGGTAGAAGCCTGAAGACCCTTCTCAAAGCTTGACTGATTTGGAAGCTAATTCAGATCCAGGTTACTTAATACGAAAAATTAAAATAACAGCAAAAGTGTTACTTAAGCAATTACCCTGTGCTTGACACTGTGCTAAATTAATTACCCTCTTGATATGTCTTGGTTCAGGAACAAACCTAAACTAAGTATGATTATTTCCATTTTACAGATGAAGAGACCAGGACTCAGAGAGGTTAAGTAACAGTAAGGAATAAGCAGAGTTCAAGCCTGGGTTTTCCTTTCCTAGCTTGATGCTTATTCCATTTTGTCCTATTTCTCATTATTATGTGGATGGAAAAATTGTTGGTTATATGTGAAACTTGGAAGAGATGCGTTTTTCTTCTTCATCAGTTGTTAACAATTTGATGTGTTCACACATCTAATGAAGTGTGTGCTGCTTTGATTTAATCTTAAATAAGAAGGACTCTACCCTATGGTCAATCCTCCTTTATAATATGAGTTCTGAACCATTTTTTTAATGATATAAATTTATACATGTTATCCTCCCACTCCCAAGCAAATACTGCCACAAAGTTTTTATAAAGTTTTGACTCTTTTAGGAATTTGCCTTCCTTCTAAGTCATTAAAAGCAGCAATATTTTCCTGTCTGATTCCCAAGAAATTTGATAAATTCAGTAATTTGAATTGGGGACTTGATATAGGCTTGGGGACTGTCTTGGTTATCTAGCGCTGCTATAATAGAAATACCACAAGTGGATGGCTTTAACAAAGAGCAATTTATTCTCTCACAGTTTAGGTGGCTAGAAGTCTGAATTCATGGCACCAGCTCCAGGGGAAGGCTTTCTCTCTCTGTTGGCTCTGGGGGAAGGTCCTTGTCATCAATCTTCCCCTGGTCTAGGAGCTTCTCAGCACAGGGACCCAAGGTCCAAAAGATGTGCTCTGCTCCTGGCACTTCTCTTGGTGGTATGAGGTCCCCCTCCTCTCTGTCTGCTTCTCTCTTTTATATCTCAAAAGATATTACAACCTAATCCTGTAGATTGAATCATGCCTCATTGACATAACTGCCTCTAATCTTGCCTTATTAACATCATAGAAGTTAGGATTTACAACACATAGGGTAATCACATCAGATCACAAAATGGAGAACAACCATACAATACTGGGAATCATGGCCTAGCCAAGTTGACACACATCTTTGGGGGACAAAGTTCAATAATAACAAGAACTTTTAAAATGAAAAGAGGACAGGAGATGTATCAACAATGGAAGGAACCAGCGAACTGGGATCCGTGATTTCTGAATCAAAACAAAGTGATATTTGCTTAATGCGCAAATGTAGTCCAATAGGGAGGGTACTTAGAGTGGAGTAACTGCTTTGATTCATCTCCCTAGGAAGCCAGGCCTATCAAGTCTTTCCTCTAAGCAACATGATACAGAATGTATTTATGCTCAAAGCCTGTGGTGAAGGGGAGTTCTGGGTGACTGTCCCCTTGGATGCCCTAAGATTCAGCTCAGATCTCAGGGAAGCAAGCAGTGATGGGTCCTAGTTCATGTTCTCCCAGCCTAGAGGGTTTGCTCTTAAAACCTTGGCCCGGATTTATGCTCATGGAGTAGGGTGGTGGCCCGGAGCTAATACCAGCCCTTGGAGCCTCTTACGTAAATTCTGCAGCTAATGTCTTCCCCATGTCCATTCACTTCCGTCGCAGCCCAGTTACAGGCAGACTTTGGTTAAAAACTGCCCCATCATTTCTAACTATGTGGCTTGGGGAAAGTTACTTATGCTTTGAGAGGGACTTGAATACTTCAGAGTGTTGTTGGGAGAGAAATTAGATGGCAGAAGTAAAAACCCTAGCACCTAATTTCTAAAAAAATATATCTGAGTGTTACTGAGTTTGGGCCCTGATGCTTGATTTGGGTTTTAATTCTATTGCTGCTGCCGTCTTGTTGAATGACCTTAGGGAGGCTACATAACATCTTCAAGTGTCATTTCCTTCATTTCTCAAATGAGAATGGGAATGTTTATTACCACATAGGACTGTTGAGGGGAGTAAATGAGAGAATGTGTATAAAGTGCTTAGCAGAGTGCTTGGCACATGGTAAGCCCGTGGCATAATTTAAATGCATTGGCTTGGAGTCAGTTTAGACCCCCTGTGCATCAGGGTAGAACTGTGTTCCGTAGGGTTTTTAGTGGCTGAGTTTTCAGACGTAGATTGCCAGGCTTTTCTTTCAAGGCACTTCTAGGTGGAACCAAACCTCCAATATTTTGGTTAGCAGCTTAGTGTGTTAACTATTTGTGCCACACAGGGGCTCTAGACATATTTTAGCTCTTCTTATTTTCTATTATTCTTTTAATTCTTTAATACTTTATGGGGGCAGTGGTGGTTTAGTGCCTTCCATGCGGGAGACCTGAGTTCAGTTCCCTGCCAAAGCACCTCAGCGCAGCCACCACCCATCTGTTAGTGGAAGCTTGCTTGCTGCTATGATGCATGAGGAAGCTGGCCAATGAATAAGGAAGACTAAAGAAGAATTGGCAGCTTTGAATTATGGTGTTAGTGAAGAATATTGAATATACCATGGACTGCCAGAAAAACAAACAAGTCCATCTTGGAAGAAGTACAGCCAGAATGTTTCTTAGAAGCAAGGATGATGAGAGTTTGTATCACATACTTTGGACATGTTCTCAGGAGGGACCAGTCCCTGAAGAAGGACATCATGCTTGATAAAGTAGAGAGTCAGTGAAAACGAGGAAGACCCTCAACAAGATGGGTTGACACAGCGGCTGCAACAGTGGGCTCAAGCATGACAATGATTATGAGAATGATGCAGGACCCAGCAGTGTTTTGTTCTGTTGTACACATGGTCGCTATGAGTTGGAACCGACTCGAGGGCACCTGACGACAACAACATGATGCTGAACAAGGGGTGACTTGAAGGCAGCTAACAACAATTCGTTATCATTATTCCATTTTCTTATTTTGAGTATGTGATTATTTTAATAACTGAATGTGTCTCAGACAGGTCAAAGTTGATTCAGTGTTAGACCCAGCAAGGATGGGTGCAGCTCTCTTGCAGCATATGTCCTTAGAGCATGCACCCAGCTCTATCCAGGGCACCCGCTGAGCTCTGGCCCCCAACTTGACCCACTGTCAAGATTTCTTCCTCAGGAAAGATCAAACATATCCGAACTCCAGCTTGGTCTTTGCCCCTTTTTCAAGCATTCCTTTTGCTAGCAGGTTTTGCTGATTTATATGAGAGACAGGAAACAATAGCTGTTAAACTACAAAAGAACGATAGGCACTCCCTAGTGGCTTCTGGTCCTAGGAGCCTACCTAGGTCTTGTCAGAAGGTTAGGAGGGATGCAGCCAGCAGTGCTTTTTCTCATCTCACTTTCTCCACAAAGAGGGATTGGCTTGTACCCACAGTGGAGACTAGAGGTTGGTGGTGGGGGCGGCTGAGTGGTCATTAGGCTCCATCCTTAATGCTTGCTGCGACTCAGAGCTCTTCAGTAAACACCATCTCAGTAATTCACCTGTGTGGCTGCTATAAAGGGAACGCCTTTACAAATGGAAACCACAACCTTGGAAGCCAGCACACTTTGGGAGGAGAGAGCTGGAAGTCAGGTTGCCTCTTGGGAATCCAGAGGAGCTAGAGGATCCTGGAATTCTGTGGGAGCTTTTAAATAGTACTTGAAGGTGGAGATGGGGCCAGGCATTAGAACAGGATTTGAGAGTTTGCCTCTTTCCTGGAAGCACCTTTTCATAATTGATTGGCTTTTCTCCAGGTTGTGGGTAGGTGGGGTTCAAAAATACATCTATTTTTCTTTTTCTTTTAAACGAGGAAATCTTTTATTTCTTTCTTTTTTTTTAAAGAAAGACTAAAACACAGTGAGATTTTTGGTGGACCTGTTCAATTTTATAATTCAATTTCATATGAAAAGTGATGAAAATTACTATGTAGTGGTTGAATAATAAGATAGTTAGCTCCCTATGAAAGATGGAGGGAAATCATTGAGTGGTAGTGAATTTGTGCCCGGAAGAGGCTCAATGGCTTGGTGACTTGTCCCCCAAGATATATTTCTAAGAAAACACAGCTGGTATGAGTCGGCTTCAGAGTGTTGTTGGGATGTAAATGAGATGGCTGACATGAAGAAATCCTTCCTGTATGTCTTATCCTGTTAGCTTTCCTCTCCTATGTGTGTAAGGGATCTTATTATGCTTCCAATACCATTTATTCATTCAACAAAATTTGCCCAGCCCCACTGTGGGCCACACCCTCTTCTTGGGGTTTGGGATGCACCAGTAAACAAACCAAAGCAAGTCTGGGGGTCTGCTCTCACAAAGTGCAGTCTAATGGCAGCAACAGACAATTAAGCAGTAATTGCAACACAGTGAGAAAAGTGCTATGGCTGATGAAGACTACAGGGCTCATGGGAGCCCACAAGATGGACTTCCATCTAAACCAGATTGAAACCTAAAGAGGGAGTTGGAGGGGGCACCACAGGAAGGGATGGAAGAGAGTTCCTGGATGTGAAGGACCTGGGAGGAGAAGGAGCGTTGTACAGGCAGATCATGCAGGGGCTTGTGAGCCAAGATGGGAGTTTTGACATCATCTTCAGGGGATGTGCACGGGAAGCCTGGGGAGGATTTTTGATGGGGAGTGACATGATCACATTTATATTGTAGAAATGAGTCTTCTTGTATTCCTGCATCCAGTCCTTTGCACTGCATGACTCTCTGGGTGTTGTTAGTTGTCGTCAAGTCATCTCTGACTCATTGAGACCTTACGTACGACAGAACGAGACATTACTTGGTCCTGTACCATCTTCACAATCTTTGGTATGTTTGAGTCCATTGTTGCAGCTCTTGTGTCAATCCATCTCATGGAGGGTGTCCCTCATTTTCACAGACCCTCCACCTTACCAAACATGCTGTTCTTTTCTAACGTTTTGTCATTCCTGATGATGTGTCAAAAATAATCCAGGTAAAGTCTTGCCATCCTCACTTCTAAGGAGCATTCTAGCTGTATTTCTTCCAAGACTGGTTTCTTCATTCTTTTGGCAGTCCACGGTATAGTCAATCTTCTTCACTAACACCACAGTTCAAATGAGTCAGTTCTTCTGTCTTCCTTTTTTCCTTGTCCAATAACTCTCTTGCAGCTCCACAACGGCTCAGCTCTGAGCAAGGTACCGTGGGGGACCTAACTGGTGACTGCACACAATCGCCATCTTAGATTTCCTTTCAGTCTCACTGTGCAGAGAAGAATAACAATCTCTCAAAGGAAATTTTTTTTTAATAAAATGTAAAATGATGACTCTCATAAAACTATAAAATAAACACAGGTCAAAGATTTAAATCATTCATTAACGAGGAGACCAGTAAGATGTTACAACTGGTTCAGTGAAGAATGCTCAGGTACACTAAAGAAATGCTGAAATAAATTCTTAAATAGGCTCAGAAACTGGTCTGTCCATTGGACAATAATCAATTGCATTCCCCTGGACACAACTAATTTACATGTCTATGGATCAGAGTCATTTGCATTATTATCAGTTTACCACTTAGTTTTATGACATACAGAGTTGTCAAATAGCTCAAAGACAGTATAAGGTGGAGACAACGCTGATGGCCAGGACACTTATGAAACTCGTTTGCCCATCTCAAAACCTTTCCCTTTTTTTCCTGCCAGTGGGCTAAGAAACATGTATCTCAGTTCTAGAAGCGAGTTCTGGAAGCCTGGAAGTTCTAGAAGCTTGCATTTAGTTCCCAACTCTGCCACTCTGACTTGGACAAGTCACTTTCCCCTCCCGGACCTCAGTCCTTTCACTTGAATTCATTCATATGCTGGGCATCTGTGTAAGATTCCATTTGAACAAAACAATCTACTGAAAAAATAATGTGTACTATATGTAGGGTTGTTAGATTCAACAAATCAAAATACAAAATGTCCAGTTAAATTTGAGTTTCAGATAAACTACAAATGCTTTTTTTGGTATAAGTATGTCCCGAGTAATACTTCTTTAGTCTAAGTATGTTCTATTTAGTATTTGGGACATGTTGTTATTGTTAGTTGCCGTCACGTTGGTTCCGACTCATAGCGACCCTATGTACTACAGAAGGAAATACTGCCCGGTCCTGCGCCATGCTCACAATCGTTGTTATGCTTGAGCCCATTGTTGCAGCCACTGTGTCACTCTATCTTGTTGAGGGTCTTCCTCTTTTTCGCCGACACTGTACTTTACCAAGCATGATGTCCTTCTCCAGGGACGGATCCCTCCTAACAACATGTCCAAAATATGCAAGACGTAGTCCCGTAACCCTTGCTTCTAAGGCACATTCTGGCTCTACTTCTTCTAAGACAGATTTGTTTGTTCTTTTGGCAGTCCATGGTACACCGAATATTCTTCACCAACACCATAATTCAGAGGTGTCAATTCTTCTTCCATCTTCCTGATTCATTGTCCAGCTTTTGCATGCATATGATGCAATTGAAAACACCATGGCTTGGGTCAGGCGCACCTTAGTCTTCAAGGTGACGTCTTTGCTTTTCAACACGTTAAAGAGGTCTTTTGCAGCAGATTTGCCCGATGCAATGCGTCCTCTGATTTCTTGACTGCTGCTTCCATGGGTGTGATTTGGGACATACTCATACTAAAAAAGCACTGCTTGAGACATACTTACACTAAAAGAAGTGTTTGCAGTTTATCTGACATTCAAATTTAACTGGGAATCTTGTATTTTATCTGGCACCCTAACTATAGGCTGAATGTTAAACATGTGGTGAAGACTGTAAGTATTATAAGAGTCTAGAGAGAAAGACATCAGTTCAAGAGGACTCAGGAAGCCTGAGACTCCATTTCCCAAGTTTTTGCTTTTGTTTGGTTTAATCTATCAATCCTCTTTAGATTTAAGTGGAGAAATCAAGTTCGATGGGAAACTGAGGCATAGGCTACAGGTTAGGGGCAACCTAAGTTCCAGAAGGAACAGAAAAAGAGAAGAAAGGAAGAGGGTGGGCAGACAGTGAAGAGAATTTTTCCATTCCATTCTCTCCCTCCCACCTGTTGATTACAGGGGAAGTGCTCCCACAAGTATTTGCTTATGTCGCTGAGAGAGGACACTGCGGGCCTTCACATGGGAGCTCTTCTCTGACTTTAGAGAATGGTCTCTTCTCTAACTTAACACCCAATTCATCCAAGTATCTTAGTTTGACATGTGCCTGCTTGAGGCCAGCAGTCTCTTCAGGAACCGTGTTCAGTGTTTGGGGCTCCATAGCACACTGTGAGTTGCGGGTACCCATTTCCAGCTCTTCAGATTTTATAGATTTAATCATTCATATTGGTTGGCTTTGCATTTTCTTTTTTCCTAATTGTGCAGTTGACTGATGGATGAAAAGTACAGTCTTGTGAAGAGTAAGCAAGGCATAATCTCTGTCATTCGATTTGACTGTATATTGCAAAGAACCAGCTTCCTGGGACGGAGGCAAAGGAAGAAAAGTGTGCGGGGAATCTTCTACATTTTAAGGGAGAGTTGAACATTTCAGGAGCCAATTGTGTTCTTACAGAGAATGTTCGACAGAGAAAGATGTATAAGTCATTGGCCCTGGGAGATGTGGGGAGGGGGAGGATGGGGGCATTTATGGCTTTTTGCAGAGGTGGGTTGTCTACCAAGACTGTTAGGGAGATCCTGTTCAATAACCAGGAAGGCATCTGTAGATTTGCAGAGTAGGCTGAGATTATTTTTGATGCTGTGTTCCCATGTTTTTAGTTTCTCTCTCTTAGCCCTGGAACTTTCTCCCTCTCCCATATTTCCTATTCCCAGGTCCTACCACCTGTTCCCCAAAACCAAAGTCTCATCCTTTGGCCACTGTCTTCTTCCCAGATGGACCCGATTCCAACCTTCTCTAGCTGTGTGACCTGCAGCAGTTACTCATACTTCTTTCCTTTTCTGTAAAATAGTAGCCTAGCCAGGAACTAGCCCATATGATGATAATCGCTGCTTAGAGCAAATGACATATAGAAAGCCCTCTAGAACTCACAATGAGGGTCAGATATGTTGAGCAATTTCCTATGTACCACACATCCATCTATATAAACACAATGCATCCTCACAATAACTGTGAGATAGGTAGCATCATTAATCCCATTCTACAGGTAAGGAAACAAAAAAAACCAAACCTGTTGCCGTCGAGTGGATTCCGACTCCTAGCAACACTATAGGACAGAGTAGAACTGCCCCACAGGGTTTCCAAGGAGCGGCTGGTGGACTGTGAACTGCCGACCTTCTGGTTAGCAGCTGAACTCTTAACCACTGTGCCACCAGGGCTCCACTCCATGAAGAGACCAGGGCACAATTAATTAATGTGTCTAAGGTTGCACAGCTTTTAAGTGGTGATGCTAATATGTGAGGAGGCAGTCTGTCTCCAGGGACTATGTTATTAACCATGATGCTCAGAGTCTTTCTAGTAATGTTAGGTATTATTATTTTGTTATTATTGCTATTATTACTATTATTATTATTTCCAACTATTCTGAAGAACACTAGTGCCCAAGAGAATATCACAGTTATTCAATTCCTTAGTCATATTAATTTAGGAGGATTCACAATATATCTTAGCATATTAAAGTATCTGAGAAGTCCCATAGTAAAGACATCATTTAATTTTTTTTAAATAGACCTTTTATTTTATAATAGTTTTAGATTTACCTAAAGGTTGCAAAGATAGTGGGAAGAGTTCCCAAATACGCTGCACCAAGTATCCTTAGTTATTAAGATCTTGCATCAGTAGAATACATCATCACAATTAAAGAACCAGTATCGAGATGCATTTGAACGGTGGTGTTGGCAAAGAATATTGAATATTCCACGGACTGCCAGCAGAACAAGCAAATCAGTCTTAGAAGAAATATAACCATAATGTTCCTTAGAAGCAAGGATGGTGAGGCTGGTTTGCTTACTCTGGACACGACATCAGGAAAGACCAATCACTAGAAAAGCACATCGTGGTTGGTAAAGTAGGAGGTCAGTGAAAACAAGGGAAACCCTCCATGAGATGAACTGACACAACAGCCAGAACAAAGGGCTCAGACATATCAAGGATCATGGAGATGGTGCAGGACTGGCAATGGTTCAATCTGTTATACATAAGGTCGCCACGTGTGGGAGCCAACTCAATGGCAACTAACAACAACAAGGCCAAATCATCCCAGCTCTGCCCCAGGGTTTCAGCTGCACACTATCTAACCCAGCTGGAGACCATAGATTTGGCTTTTATGCTGTGAGCTTTCAGGTCTTCAGTGAGTTTCAAAGGGCCCTCTTCTGACAAGAGATAGGACTGTTTCCTCCTTTTGCCAAAGCCCTTCTGAAAGTATGGAAGTGGGTTTTGGATGTGATAATGCTAACTGAAAGAGGCAGTGTGGTGTATTGGACTTTAGCTGTTAAATCTAAGGAGAGAGCTGGGAAAAGAGCCCGTGTCCCAGAGTTCTTTAATTTGGTCTAATGACCCTGTGTGGTCCCTGGGTGATGCAAATGGTTTGCACTCAAATACTAACCTAAAGGTTAGTGGTTCAGACTCACCCAGAGACACTGCAGAAGAAAGGCCTGGTGATGTGCTTCAGTAAAGATTACAGCCAAGAAAACCCTATGGAGCAGTTCTACTCTGTAACACATGGGGTCACCATGAGTTGGAATTGACTCCACAGCAGTGGGTTTGGTTTTTTTGGTTTAATGATCCTGTGTAGCTTTAAAGACCTTAGTTAGCATACCAAAAAACCCCGTTCACAGCAACCCTGTAGGACAGAGTAAAACTGCCTGATAGGGTTTCCAAGGAGCAGTTGTGGTGGATTTGAACTGTGGACCTTTTGGTTAGCAGCTGAACACTTAACCACCATGTCACCAGGGCTCCTCAGTTAGCATGGAAATCTGTAAAATGGGACTATCACCTGCCTGCTTCAGTTAGTTCTGGCTCCTTTGAATCTCCAGTCCACATGGGTGTTTCTCACCACACATGTGGTTCTGATGATTGCTGCTCACAGCGTTGCTCCAAAAACATTTTGGATTTTGTGTATTCTGCCCCAATGGAGTGGTTTACACTACAAAGGTTTACAAATAGGAATTCTTACAAAGCCCTTGGTAATAATTTGTGAATGACTTACATGAAGGATGGAGGTCTATTCAAATGTTTTTATTTCCATGAATAAAACACTCTACTCTGTGTGTGTATGAATGGCTACTTACAAGACAAAAAATCCCTTTAATTTGGCTAAAAACACATCTTAGATAAAGACCCAAGTGATTAGAGATAAGACGCTTGAAATGACAACCCCAGGAATTGATGGCTTGATCATTTGAGCTTCAAATGGAATTCCACCTACCGAACTTTTAAGTATAATTAAGCGCAAAATACCACCTGAAGGAACACGGAGGATTTGATATAAATCCACAGAAGCCAGAAAATTCCGAATTAAAGCTCTAAGGTCACCAGGCTCATCCGTCTCTGGTTAGAAGGTGCTTTGATACCGTTCTCTCCCCGGGGGTGAGAAGCTGGGTGTAATCTCATAAACCATAAGGACCAGGATAAAGGGCACAAAAGCTTGAATTAAAGGTGACACATATGCCAGTTTTCAGCTGTTTTCTTTTTATCAGCTGAGGGAAGCCTATAGATTCTACTTAGCACATGTGGAAATGATGTTTCCTGATTTGGAAAATCAAATGTTTGAGCTGTACAAAGAAAAAGCCACCTTCAACCTCTACTTAGATAAACTGAAATCCTAAAACAATGTGCTTAACCAAGGGGGCTTGTTTCTTTTGGGGCCCAACTTCTTTTCTTTCGAGTATGAGTAAGGCTTGGGATTGTCAAACTTGCCATCCCCAGTGGTAAAATGAAGACTTCTCAGACTGGAGCAAGGAAGAAACCTTGCTTTTTCCTCCTGCAAGTGAGGGAAATATTTTCCTGCCATGCAAGGTATGAGGAAATGAATACTAGCTCTCTTTAGAGGCAGTAAGATGGAGCAGAACAGGGGTGCTGAGTGCAAATCAGCCCAGCTCGGCAAATCTATAAAATAGGGACAATAATTTGTCGCTCAAAGGGCCCTGATGGCCAACGGTTAAGTGCTCAGCTGCTAACCAAAAGGTTGGCGGTTTGAACCCACCAGCAGCTCCTTGGAGAAAAACCTGGCAATCTGCTTCTGTAAAGATTACAGCCAAGAATATCCTCTGGGCAGTTCTACCCAAGTGAGGGTTGCTATGAGTCTGAATTGACTTGATGGCACCTAACGTTAACAATATATCCTTCACAGAACATCTCAGAGGTGTATGTATGTGGTGGGCGTCTTTAAAAACAACAATAACAACATTTATAGGTGATTCATTATGTGCTGGTTACTGCAGCAGGTTGCTCTGGGAGGACAATATGAGTTAATACACAGGTATGCATCGCTTGAAGTCCGTTCAGGCAACATCCTACAACGTATATGTCCGCCGCCCCATGAGGTTCTAATAGAGTTCAGAAATCCCAACTGGAGAATCGGAGGTAGTGGACCACTTTGCTAAATACAGTGATCTGATCTCTCACCATGGTCGGCAGCAGGAGGAGGGGGGTCCTGCTGCCCATCCACGGCTGCCTGACCTACCACTCTCACCTCAGACAGGGACCGCGAAGACACCGCTGGAGCTGCCAAGGGGGATGTCCCGTGAGGCTGGAGCTGCCAAGGGGGATGTCCCGTGAGGCCGCGGCCCCACTCAGCCAGGGCTCCCTGCATGTGACCTCCTGGGCCTGAGGTCACGGCTCCTCCCCTGGTGGCGGCTTTCAAATGGTCCAGGCTGTGGCATTGTGGGGAAGAGGAAAGGTGGTCTGGGAGGAGGCAGAGGAGAAAGCAGAGGAGGGACGGGCAGGCCCGGAAGAGTTTAAGTGGAAGCAGGAAAGGCAGGCAGGGACGATGGAAGGGAAGGTAGCCTGTGGCAGGTTAGCCAGGAGACGACCAGTTGGACGGCTAATGTGTAGCTCAGGCAGGTGGTCAGGGGCCGGGCTCGACTTCCAGAGACCGGGCGGCCACCTTGCAGGAACAGCTGCGGTGGAGCCAAAGTTTTTGTGCAGTTCCTTGGCACAGCAGTGGTGGTGTGGGTCCCACACCTGCCTGGTGCCCATCCTGCATGCCTCTGACCTGTGTATAAAACATGGTGTTCTTACAAGGTCCAAATCACATAGCATCCTATCTCGCAGTACGTATCGTGGATGTTAAGCGGCACGTACCTTTACGTGGAAAAGGGAAGAAATGGAGAAGGATCCAAGGTTTATGAAGTGACCACTATGGGCCATTATGATTATGTTATATCACATAATGTAACTTTACCTACTTCTCATAAAAATCTGTGAGGTAAGATGAATTAACTTTTCTACAGACAGGACAATGGTTCAGAGAAGTTAATTAACTTGCTAGAAGTCACACAGCAAGGATGTGGCAGAACTGGGATTTGAAGTCCCAACCACCATAGTCATCAGTTACCATCAGGTTGATTCCAGCTCATAGTGACCCCATGTGTGTCAGAATAGAATTGTGCTCCACAAGGTTTTCAGTGGCTATGATCTTTCAGAAGTGGATTGCCAGGCCTTTCTTCTAAGGTACCTTGTGGTGGATTCGAACTTCCAGACTTTTGGTTAGTAGCCGAGGGTTTAACCATTTGTGTCACGTTTATTTCTACCTCAGTATGCTGAAAACAAGGAGCCCTGGTGGTGCAGTGGTTAAGTGCTCAGCTGCTAACCAAAAGGTCAGTGGTTCAAACCTACCAGCTGCTCCATAGGAGAAAGATGTGGCAGTCTGCTTCCGTAAGGATTACAGTCTTGGAAATCCTATAGTGCAGTTCTACTCTGTCTTATGGGGTCGCTATGAGTCAGAATGTACTCAACGGCAATGAATTTGGTTTTATGCTGAAAACACTTTAAAATATGCATTCCCAGAATGTGTCATAATATTACTTTTCGCCTGTTTCCTGCTAAAGCTTCATGCAAGAGTTTTCATTATTCCTGCCTCCAAGTCCCTGAGCAAACTGTGCTGTTTAATTGCAGAGATGACCCAAATAAAGGGGAAGGGAGAGAGACATGGGCAACTGGGAGGATGCCATGTTTTCGTATTTATCTGCCCAGGTTGGCAGGGTGATTTCTATGGGCTTGGTGCTTTCGTTAGGATCATGATACATCTTTTGAAAGGAAATGGGCATTTTTTTAGAATGAACAATTAGAGAATTGGTTCTGGAGAAGGGTTCTTACTAGATCAGGAACAGCTTTCAACTCCATGACACCTTTCATTTGTGTTAAAAGGTGAAATACTTCTTAAAAAATTATCCTGTGTGATATGATGAACATTTCTTTCCTGCACAGTAGAAAGAAATATGAGTGTCCTGCTTAGGACTCAGGTAAGAGCAAATTTAAAGAACAGGAAATTAAGGGGGCAAATCAGTACCTATCTCTTATGAGGATTAAGTAAGTTAATATTTATAAAACCTGACACATAGTAGGAATATAAGTATTGGCTAAATAGAATTCTATGGGTAACCCTGGTGCCCTTCTACTGGAACATGAGTTTCAAGGGTAACACTATTCATGGCACACAGTAAATGCTCAATAAACATTTGGTGGGTGAAAAATTCAGGGTAACTATAATGATCTCAAAATACGTGAAATGTTCAAATGCATGCTCATTTTGCTTCTCATTAAGCTGTATATGTTAAGGGGTTGGGAGTATAGAATATTGCAGAATCAAACCTGTGAGATTTTTCAACTTCTTTCCTCCCAAACTTGGAATCCATCCATTGTTATTGTTGTTAGTTGCTGTCATTTGGCCAAGAATCATGGTGACCTTATGTATAACAGAATGAAACAGTGCCAAGTCCTGTGCCATCTTTATGATCATTGGTATATTTGAATCTATTGTTGTGGCTATTAAGTCAATCTGTCTCACTGAGGGTTTCCCTTGTTATCACTGGCTTTCTACTGCATCATATGTGATGTCCTTTTCTAGTGATTGGTCTTTCCTGATGACATGTCCAAAGTAAGTGAATTAAAGTTTCACCATCTTTGCTTCTAAGGAGCATTCTGGTTGTATTTCTTCTAAGACTGGTTTGTTCATTCTTCTATACATGTCTCTAAAATAATAATAATAATAATGTTCAGAAAGAATTATTGCATATAAAATATTTTTGGATCTTCAATTTTTATCCACATAAATGTATATCACTCCACCTGGCTTTATGAAATGCTCAAGCTGGTTGTTGAAATGAATGTATAGATGTTATTGTGTTCCTGGAGATTAGAGGTAAACACTTTATAATACCTGAAGGGTCAATTTGTAATCTTCAATAAAGTGCTGGTTGTTCTGTTAGAGATTCCCAACCCCCCTTTTGCAACAGAGCAAGCAAGAGAGGTGCTACAACAAATTACTTGATTAGCTATCTTTCAAAATTAAATTGGTTATGATCTGGATGTTGTCAAAAAAAAAAAAAAAATTCTAAGGCCTGGGGAAGATTACAGTGTTTTTACATTGAAAGCAGCTGCTTCTATTTGTAATGGCATTTTGTTAAAAAAAAAAAGAAAAAAAAGCCTGATCTGACAATCCCCCTTTTTGATTGGAGTTCAAGACAAATGTGAAAAACAGGCAAAAAGGTAAAGCACAAAGAACAGGTTTTATCATGGAAATTATGAAAGACCCTTAACTGTTGCAGTGCTGTGAGATGCTGGTTGGATTATCAGTCAAGAAAGGGAACCCAGCAGTTTGTAATGACAGGTAGTTATGTAAATAGATTTCAGGAGCCAGACAGTTGGGCTTTCCTGGAAAATAGAAGCCCATGGAGCAGGAAGGATGCTAAGAAAGGCTCTGTGTGAATGTATACAACTCTCATCCACACACAGCACAAAGCCCTGGAGTGCCTATTTATGCCTCTGCTGAGGACCACAATTTAACCAGAGTTCCTTTCACGGTTAGAGCATTGCTTTGGATTCCAGACATTCTTCTGTATCTGGTTCATTCCCAGAAGTAACTTTGCAGAGTGTTAAGCTTAGTTCAAGTTTACCTGGAAAAACAACCAGAATGCTCTGAGGACCAACATTTTCTGTGTTATTATCCAGTAAGTGCATGGAGTTGTAACATCTGAAATTCTCCATCCTGGTCATCACAGGGTAAAAAAAAAAAAAGTTAGTTCCATTAGACAGCTTTGTATTGTGCCCTGGTGTGGCAGTGAGACTGCAGAGTCACACAGACCTGAGTTTGGATCTTGCTCTCGTCCCTTAATAGCTTTGTCATGTTGGCTAAACGAGTCAACCTCTCTGAGTCTCAGTTTGTAAAATATAACTAATAAAGACTTGTTCCTGGGTAGTGTAAACAGTTAAATTGATGGACTGCTGACTGAAAGGTTGGAGGTTCCAGTCCACCCAGAGGCACCTCTGAAGAAGGTTCTGGAGATCTACTGAAAAATCATCCATTGAAAATTCTCTGGAGCATAGTTCTACTCTGACACACATGGGGTCACCATGAGTTGGCACCAACTACAAGACCACTGGTTTGGTTTTGTTTTAATCACTGGTTGCTGTTATTGTCGAGCTTTAGAAAGGACATAAAGGGCAGCGTTTCATTAAAGGTCTCCTGCTTTGTGTCCTTGAGCAGATAATGAAAACTCTCTGAATCTCAGTTTCCTCATCTGTAAAATGGAGATAACCATATCCATTTCACAGGGTTTCGTGAGGATTAAAAGAAATGTTTGGCAAGTGTCAAGAATGTAGTAAGCACTGGGTAAGTGCATAAATGGTAGCTGTGTTATCTGCATGATTGCTGGTTGAGGTTACTACTATTAAAAAAACTAAATAATGGACTTTCCTTAGATGATCCTTATCACTTTATACTGTTATATTGATGTCATAGCACTTATTACTATCAGAAATTTTTGCATATTCCTTGTTTCTTATCTCTCTGGGCTTCTATAATATAGATTCATGAGGTCAGGGGACATTGTCCCGTTCACGGCAATCTCCTAGCTCAGTGTCTGATGCATCGTAGGCACTCAGTAAATATTTGTAGAGTGATTGAATGAGTGAATGAATGAATTCAGTCTTTAGGCAGAACACCACTTTCTCCATCCCTTTTGCATCCCTGGACCACTGCGGAGTGGGCTCCCCAGCATCTGCCTGATTGATTCTTCTGCTTTATGCCTCATTCACTGAAAACACTCTCCCCACCTCTTGGCATATTCTCAGGCCACCTCCTTCCTCTGCCTGCTCCCCTTCCCCCATCCAGTGTGTGCTCAGGGAATGCAAACTAATTTAACCAAAGCCAAACATAATTAGGAGAGTAAATCTGCTGCCGCCACTGCTTCTGCTGGTGCTGCTGCTGGTACTGGAGCAGCAGAAAAAAAACCATAGAGTACATTCCAAAATGAAATCCAATCTTATGGCTTCTTGGACCCCCTGCCGTTAGCGCACTCACTTCAGTTGTGGGCTGCCTGCCTTCCCACCAGCCTGGACAGGAAAGAGTGAACTGCATTGTGGTGCCATTTTACTGTCCTGTTGGGTGAGGAGGCAGAGCTAACACCCACCCACCCTCTCCGTGGGGTCAGCTAGATGACAACTTTTTTTTTTTAACTTGCCAGTTCTCAGAGGTTCAAGGTTAGTGATATTTGACCCAAAGCGTTTCCAAATTCTGGGCTGTTTATTTCCTTCGATGATTCGTTCATTAGTTTTCTTGCACATTCAGTCATTCATTTGTCCGCGTGTTAGTTCATCTACCAGCGCTATCTGGCTTGCACCAGGCACTGTGCTGAGTATTAGAATTACAGTGGAGAGCAGAGGCATCTCCACTGAAAGTGGGTAGCTTGGGGCCTACAATTTTTGGAAAACTAGTCTAGGAGCTAGTCCCACTGAGAGGTTGAAGGTTCGAGTTCACCTAGATGCTCCTTGTAAGAAAGGCCTGGTGACCAACTTCTGAAAAACTACTCACTGAAAACCCTACAGAGTGTAGTTTGACTCTGTCTGACACACATGGGGTGGCCTGAGTCAGAGTCGACTGGATGGCGCCTGAGTTTAGTCTCGAACCTAGGATGTTCTTGGTTTCTTTTGGTTAGATATCTAGACAGATCCCACCCCATGTATTTCCCAAGGGCATGAAAGCTCAGGCATTTGAAGAATTAACAAAGCAGGCACTGTCACTTTAGCTTCGATTTTACATTTCTTTGGATTATTTGAGGTAGGGGGGTCTGATGTGGAACATGGGCACGCGAGGGTCCTCACTTCTCATCACCGCCCTGAAGTCCCACTTTAGCCGACCCCTGGCATGTGCACTGGTCGTGAGCAGAACACACCCCACCCTCATGGGAATTACAGTACTGTGTTAATAGAAAGGCACAGAGATCCTTGGTTACTCTTACATTGATTGAAAGCTACTGAGGAGCTACTGAGGAAGCTACTGCGACTTTCCTGAAGCCAGACATTATACATCAGTCTGGGCTTTGATGTCTAACTCTCAACTCAATCCCCAAACGTCAGTATTATCTAGGGACCACTCATCAGGCATAGAAAGAGGAAAGGGCCTCTGTAACTGGGAAGAAAGGGAATGATAAAATATATGAATCTCAAGTGTTAAGGACTGAATTACCAAAAAAAAAACCAAAAACCAAACCTGTTGCACTCAAGTCGATTCCGACTCATGGCGACCCTGTAAGACAGAGAGAACTGCCCCATAGGATTTCCAAGGAGTGCCTGGTGGATTCAAGCTGCCAACCTTCTGGTTAGCAGCTGTAGCTCTTAACCACTACACCACCAGGGTTTCCATAGTGTACTGACCTGAACCAGAGCGTGCCTTCCCAGCCACGTAAGAAGGGACATGGGTAATCCGGGAAGGATAAGAGTGTCTCCTTTGAGACTCTGTTGTTATTGTTTACTGTTTGCTTTCTGTAGATAATAGTAATGGCTTGCATTTTGCCAAGACTGTGTAAGTGTCTCATGTGTCTGGCTCAATCCCAGATGAAGTAGCACCCATGGAATGATTGATGCCAGTGGGTGTACGTGCCTCATTCCCAGCAGTCCCATGGCTGCCTGGAAGTTTGAAGTACAGCCTGTCTGCATATGCAGTGCAGATGGACAGACAGAGCATGCACTACCACAGTGTGACAAACTGACAGACGGGTGATGGGAGAGATTGGTAGTCAGCGATATCATCTGGTAGTGTTCTAGGTCCAGGGCTGTAGCAGTGAGCACAAGAGACAAGAACTTCTGCCTCATGCGGCTCACCTCCTAGTCGGGAGTGACAGACAATAAACAAATAAGCATATAGAAGAGAGCTCAGAAACTTTAGTGATTGATAACAATGCCGACTATGGCATTTGCGAGCTCTGCTAATGCGTCTCCCTGGAAACTGGAGTGGTTGATAAGAAGATTAAGAAACTAGAAAAGTCATAATGGTGGATTGGTGGACTTTTGAGTTACAGAAGCCTGTGGATCATGATGGATATGGGATTCTGTCAGTTACATTCTGGCTGGGAAGAAATTCAATTAAAATATATATGTCTAAACTTTCTTCTTAAGGTATTTGTTCCAGAAATCAGAGCTCCCTTTTAGTGCTTGTTAATATCAGGAAATGAATATCTGATTACATTTTTGAAGGTGAGTCCCTAAGTAGCAGGTGGAATCTCATCATATCTTCTGCATAATTCATTATAGGGAAGGTCCCTTGAGTTCTGCTTTCAAAACTTGAGGAGAAAAATGGATCTGGTTTGGGGGTCAGAGGAGTTTTTAACCTTTCTGGATAACTGCAAATACCTAATGTGGTTCCAGGAACAGATGCATTAGGATTTCTCTAGAAATGAGAGAGGAGCTAAGACTTCCCAGTAGGAAGCTTAGGTCATTCTCTCAGCCTGGTGTGGGTATGAAGGGAGAAGGGGCGGGGGCAAGGCAGCAAGTGAATGTGGCAGGCACGTTGCCCTGTTTATCCATCAAGCATTTCTCAGGAATCACTTCCCATGCTTGACTAGAGCTTATTATCACAGGCACGCTATGGGACATTATTCTCTCTGTTTTCGCTGCAGCTGCCCTGCCGTGGAAGCCACAGTAGGTGATGCTTCCACATTACATTTCGAAGTGTTTGCCGAGCCAGAATGGGCACTTGCAATTGTTCATGATGATGACGCGTTCATCCCTGCCACAAAGTCCTTATGACTCTCAACTGAGCATGGGGCTGCTCTGGGGGGATGGGCAGACCCCGTCCTCTGCTCTTCTTTTAGACCCCTGGCCTGGCCTACAGCAGAACTGGGACCCTGGACGTGATTGGGAGAATGTCATTGGCTAAGTGCTTGGCTGCTAACTGAAACGTTGGTGGTTCGAACCCACCAGCGGCTCCGGGGAAGAAAGATGGGGCAGTCTGCCTCCGTAAAGATTACATCCTCGAAAACCCTGTGGGACAGTTCTACTCTGTCCTGTAGGGTTGCTATGAGTCAGAATTGACTCAACAGCAATGGGTTTGGTTTGGTTTTGGTTTTGTATTTGCTTTAGTCCCTGCAATGGAGGGGGAGGGGGCGGGGATTGTGGCCTGGGGTGTGGAAGACTCTTGGCTAGAGCCATGTTTATCAAGCCAACGAACATTTTCTTTGTTTTACCTTTAATTCAACAACCTAAATAATTTCTTCCAGGCTTTTAAAAAATAAATTTAATTTTATAAAATTGGAATTATTAAATATACATATACACACACAGAATACATATAAAGTGATGTTGTTGTTAGCTGCCACCGAGTCAGCCCCCTACTTCTGGTGGCCCCATGCACATCGGGATCAGACCATTGTGATCCATAAGAATTTCATTGGCTGATTTTTGGAAATTGATTTGTCAGGCCTTTCTTCCTATCTGTTTTAGTCTGGAAGCTCTGCTGAAATCTGTTCAGTATCATAACAACACCCCAGCCCCGGATGAAGGATGAGGGTGGTGGCCGCGCATAGGATGCATTAGCTGGGAATCAAACCCGGGTCTCTCGCATGGAAGTCAAAAATTCTACCACTGAACCACATTACCCTGACTGCTGGTTGTTGTTAGGTGCTGTCAAGTCGGTTCCAACTCCTAGCTACCCTGTGTACTACAGAACAAAATGCTGCCCGGTCCTGTACTATGCTAAAAATCGTTATGCTTGAGCCCATTGTTGCAACCACTGTGTCAAACCATCTCGTTGAGGGTCTTCCTCTTTTTCCCTGACCCTCTATTTACTAAGCATGATGTCCCTCTCCAGGGACTGATCCCTCCCGACAACACATCCAAAGTATGCAAGACGTAGTCTCACCATCCTTACTTCTAAGGAGCATTCTGGTTGTACTTCTTCCAAGACAGATTTGTTCTTTCTTTTGGCAGTCCATGGTATATTCAATATTCTTCCCCAACATTACAATTCAAAGGCATCAACTCTTCTTCTGTCTTCCTTATTCATTGTCCAGCTTTCTTTTGCCTATGATGAAATTGAAAATACCATAGCTTGGGTCAGGCACCTTAACACCTTAGTTTTCAAGGTGACATCTTTGCTCTTCAACACTTTAAAGAGGTCTTTTGAAACACATTTGCCCAATGCAACGCGTCTTTTGATTTCTTGACTTTTGCTTCCGTGGGTGTTGATTGTGGACCCAAGTAAAATGAAATCCTTGACAACTTATCTTTTCTCCGTTTATCATGATGTTGCTTATTGGTCCAGTTGTGAGGATTTTTGTTTTCTTTATGTTGAAGTGTAAGTCAAGAAGTGAAGAATTCTACCACTGAACCACGTTACCCTGCCTGCTTGTAATGTACCTATTTTGACTATTTAGATCACAAAGCTCTTGAAGATGGGGATTTTTTTTTTTTTTTTTTTAGTAAATATTTCAGTTTCATGTCCATGACCGTGAGGGCGTTCAGTAATTGTGTTACAAAGAAGTATTTTGCTCCTGAACTTGTCTCTTTGATATTGTAGCGTATTTAGCTTACAGATTTCTTTTGTCCCCAGGTAGAGAAACATCGTGGACTCTTTGTGTCTGGCCATGTTTCAAGTAGAATTAGGACAGGGACTGGTCTAAGGGCCTCCTGTCCCAGCTCTGCCTCTGAGCATATCTATTGTCCCCGCTGGTCACCCCTGTAGGTCTTAAGAGACAGCACCCGAAGATTACCCATAAGCACAGTCCCAGTGCCTTGTATCTCATCTGGCCCTCCCCGACCAGTGCTTTGTCAGTGATTTACGCACCCGTGCACGTGGACCTGCCCTGCCTTTTCTCATTTATGCCTGGATTAGAGGGGGGGATGTGACGGACACTTAGCCAGAAGAGGAATTTAAAAAACAATAATAATATCTAACATTGTCAGGCACCAGTCTGTGTTCTTTACATATATTAACTCCTTTACCTCCTTAACAATCTGGTGAGGTAGGGTCTGGATAAATGTTGGGGGGGTGCTTAATCAGCTGATCCAGAAGAGGGTTGATCTAGTAAAGGTGTTTTCAGGGCTCCATCCCACTTGATTAAGAGATAGCCACAAAGAAATGTAGGTCCTAGAGGGGCCAAGCTCCCTTCCTCTCTGTGTGGGGTCTGCCTACCTGGCCTCACAGTACATGTAAGGAAGGGGCCTTTCTAGCTCACATGTGGGTCTCAGTTTCCTTATCTGTAAAATGAGACCAGTAATATCTACTCTCACATTTTTTGTGGCGATTAGATATTAAGGAGTCCCTGGATGTATAAACAGTTAATGCAGTCGGCTGCTAACCAAAAGGCTGGTGGTTCGAGGCTACCCAGAGGCTCCAGGTGATCTACTTCTGAAAAATCAGCCATTGAAAACCCTATGGATCACCATTCTACTCTGACACACATGGGATCACCATGAGTTGGAATCAACCCAACGGCAACTGATTCGGTTAGATATGAGACATACAGAGTGTTGGTACCATATATCAGCTAGTCAGCCAAGCAGCTAGTAAGTGCTCAATAATTTACATATGTTCTTTTTTCTTTCTTGCCTACCCAGAAAGGTTAAGTTCTATGAGATAGGTAGCATGATTAGTAAGTCCACTTTACAGATGAGGAAATGAAAACACAAAGGTTAAGTAACTTGCCAAAATCAAACACCAAGTAAGTGGCAAAACTGGAATTCTAACCCAGGGATCTGATCCTGGAGCCTTCTATAGGAGGGCTGGCAAGTTCAAAGGCACTGAGGTAGCCTGCAATTGGCATGCTTAAGGCATAACGAGGCCAGCATGACGGGTAGAGTGAGCACAGGACAGAGTATGAGGAGGTGAGGACAGAGATGGGATAGTGAGCAGATGAATAGCTGAGGGCCTGGTAGGCTATTCTAAAGACGCTGCCTTTTATTCTACATTGATTGGGAGCCTATTGAGGGGTTTTAAGCTGAGAAGTGACAGGACCTGTGTTTTGAACCCCTGTATTAAAACTCTCCTCCTTTCTTTCTAACAATAGCTCCCATTCACTGGACATTTATTGCAGGCATCACTGTGCTAAGTGCTTTTCATGCACTTTATTTAATTTTTAAATCAAAATTAAAAGGTGGGACTTACCAACCTCAATTTAGAGATGAGGAAACTGAGGCTCAGAAAGATTCAGTAACTGGTAGAAGGTCCTGTAACTTGTAAAGGTTATAATCAAGTTTTAACCCAGGGTTGTTTGATTCTAAGAAGTCCGTGGATGGTACAAATGATCAGTATGCTCAGCTGCTAACCAAAAGATTGGAAGTTTGAGTCCACCCAGAGGTGCCTTGAAAGAAAGGTCTGCTGATCTACTTCCAAAACATCAGCCATTGGATACCTCATAGAGTACAGTCCTACTCTGCAACGTGTGGGGTCACTACGAATCGGAATCGCTATGATGGCAATTGGTTACTTGTTTGGTTCTGAAACCAGTATACTTTTTCTCTCCCATCTCCTAAGCGTTCCTCATCTGCTGTTGTTTTGCTATCCTGATCTACAGACTTGGTTCCAAATGGTCCACATTTACAGGGAGAGCTCCAGACTGAGTTAGGGCTTGAGTAGCAGTGTCGTTAACACAGAGGCCAGGGAACGTATGCTAATGCAATCATCACTATACTCGTCACTGAGCACCGTCATGGCACAGAGGAGGAAGATAGGATGGGAAGACAAGAGCTCATGAAAATTAAGCTGGTTGACCTGAATTCCCGTTTACCACCAACTAGTTGTGTGATCTTGAGCACCAGCATTTGCCACAACTGTAATCAAAAGATGATTTGTAAATTTGTGACTTAATGTCTGTATTTCCCAAGAGGCTTCAGGGGAGAAGGGTCAGTGTTGATCTCATAATGCTGTATCCTCAATAACTGAAGCAGTGTTTGGCATGCAGTAGAAGCCCAGTTGTCATGTGTTGAATGAAAAATAATAATAGCTAGCAATTATGGATGGTTTTCTCCCCGCCAGTTATATCCCATGCATTAACACATATAATTTAATCATCATAACTATTTAAGAGTGGATAATATTATCATCATCTCCATTTCACAGAATAGGAGACTGAGGTCAGTGATGCTGAACAACTTGCCCAAGATCACATAGATTAACACATAATGAAGTTAGCCTAAGTTTCCATGTACCTGGATGGAAAATTTGAGAGCTGGACTAGCTCATGGCAAAGGGCTCTTCCAGTTCTAAAATTAGCCCTGAGTCTCAGTCCAATGCTCTATCTTCTCTATCTCACTGCCTCCCTATAACTCAGAGGAGTGTAATTTTAGGACAAATGCATGCTTTTCGCAAAGTTCATTTTATTCCCTCTCTGCATTCCTTTTTCAGGGAAACATGATATAACGAACCATTTAGCTTGGCTGTCTTGCTGTAGAAGGTGGTGAGCTGGAGGGGAGCCTCTTTGCAGAACTTGGCTTACGGGTATGGGATTTGAACTTGTGCCTCTGCTGGCAGGACTCCTCCTGGTGCTCAGATGAGCAATGCTTATGCAATTTGCTTCCCCTCCCTACACCACAGGACACCGATCTTCTTGAAATTACTCGTATGTCTTGTCTTTTCTGAAGCAGATGTGTCATCTGAAACCTTTTATGGCTTTATAGGAATCTAAAGGGGCTTTCTAAGCATGGGTGGGCTAGGTTTATCTGCCTGTCTTTTCCCCTCACACTCAGTTAACCCCAAAGGAATGAGACTGGGTAGGAAGTTAAGCTTCTCTTTGACTTTGGCCCCACCACATTGGATGATGAGAGGGCATGAAACCCTGTCATTGGAGAAAGAGTTGAAAGATTCAGGGATGATTAGCCTGGAGAAAAGAAAGGACCATGGGACCATGACTGGATCCTGAAATACTGTATGCCCTTTTATTAAAGGTTCTCTACCTTTAATCTTTTGGTTGTGATCCATAGAGTTCTCACTGGCTAATTTTTGGAAGTAGATTGATAGGCCTTTCTTCCTAGTCTACCTTAGTCTGGAAGCTCTGCTGAAACCTGTCCACCATGGGTGACCCTGCTGGTATTTGAAATACCAATGGCATAGCTTCCAGCATCATAGTAACATACCAGCCACCACAGTATGACTTATTGACAGATTGTGGTGTTGGTGAAGAATACTGAATATACCCTGGACTGCCAAAAGAATGAACATATCAGTCTTAGAAGAAATACTACCAGAATGTTCCTTAAAAATGAGGATGATGAGACTTCAGTTTGCTTACTTGGGATATGTCATCGGGAAAGACCAATCGCTAGGAAAGTACATCACGTTTTGTGAAGTAGAAGGCCAATGAAAATGAGGGATACCCTCAGTGAAGTGCGTTGAACCAATAGCCACAACAACGAACTCAAACATACCAGCAATCATGAAGACGGCACAGGACCAGGCAACATTTTCTGTTATACATGGGGTCGCCATGAGTTGGAGCTGACTCTATCGCAACTAACAACAACAGCATCTTTAATCTTTAGGCTGTTCGGGTGGCAATTCAGCTCTTATTCTGGGAATCCAAGGAAACTGGAAGGATGGGACAAGTGCGTTCTCCACTCCCTGCTCTCCAAAAGTGCATGCATGTTGACTGAACCCAGTGGCCAGGAATGTTGTCCAAAGTTTTAAGCATCAGTTGAATGCTTGTTCTAGATAATATGTTGAGGGTCCCACTCTTCTTGACTTGCTATATTTATCCCATTTATAGAAATTAAGTTTGGCATACTTTTGACTTCTTTCCTTCATTTTTAACTCCAAAATACAGAGTCCTCTTCCTTTCTTTGAATCAGTTTAAAATGATGAAAAGATGCTCTGTAAGAATTTACTTTATAAGGATTTAGAGCAAACGGGGTAGCTTCATTTGCGCTGTAAGAATTTATTTACTTATCCATTCATTCATTTGACAAATGTTGATTGAGTATATGTCCCTGGGTGGCACAAACGGTTTGTGCCTGACAGCTAACTCAAACTCACTCAGTGGCACTGTGGAAGAAAGACCCGGCGGTATGCTTCGGTAAAGATTACAGCCAAGAAAACCCTATGGAGCAGTTGTACTCTGTAACACATGGGGTTGCCATGAGTTGGAATCAACTTGATGGCAATTGGTATAGATCTGTGCCAGGCACTGGGTTGTAACAGTGACAAGACAAACTCAGTCAGTACTCTAATGCAGCTCACATTCTAAAGCAGGAGACAGACAGTAAACAAATAAATTAGCAAAAAAAAATTGTAAGGATTGATAAGTGGTATGAGGATGAAACAGAGGAAAGACATCCACCTTTAGATGAAGGTGGCTCAGGAAGGCTTCTCTGAGGAGATGACTTTTAAATTATGTTAGGAATGAGAAGGTTCAACCCAGGGGAAATCACTATTTGTATATCAAGGAAAATATATACATTTGTCTCTAGAGCCTAGTCCAGTATATCGTCTCTCCTTCCCACAACTTCACTGTTCTGTGTTTCGTATTTCAATTCTGTTAGTGCAATTAAAAACAAAAAACAAAACATTTATTGAATACATTCCACATATCGTGAACTCTGCTGGATTCTTTATATTTTTAAATTTAATGTATGTGTTAACCCAATATGGTAGAAATTGACATTGATGAGGTAATGGGTTCTTAGAGTGTAAGCAACTGACCTACAGTGAGATGGCTAATAAGGGTTAGAGGTAAGATTTGGATTT
The DNA here is from genome assembly GCF_000243295.1 of Trichechus manatus latirostris. Classification (NCBI taxonomy): domain Eukaryota; kingdom Metazoa; phylum Chordata; class Mammalia; order Sirenia; family Trichechidae; genus Trichechus; species Trichechus manatus. Next base: position 19,990,952 of record NW_004443970.1, read on the forward strand.
TTATGTCCAGTGTCTCTCCACTGAATCACACTTTGTAAATCCTCCAGGAGACCCCTGGGGTTCTGGGCTGCCTGGAGGTAGCTGAGACCTTCTCCACTGAGGGGACCAGTTAGCTCTCTTTATGACTCTGGCCCTCTATTTGGGATTCAGGGACCTTGATTCCCATCACTGAAAGTAGTCAAGTTTGTGGTCCTACTGAGATTTGGAAGGAAGTCCCAGGAAAATGGAGTAGGAAGAGGGAAGCAGTACATCAGGAGTGGAGTCATTGGGTGTTGCAAATGGTTAATGCACTTGGCTGTTTACTGAAAGTTTGGAGGTTCTAGTCCACCCAGAGGCTCCTTGGAAAAAAGGCCTGGTGATCTTCTTCTGAAAAATTGGCCATTGAAAATCCTGTAGTGCACAATTCTACTCTGACACACATGGGTTCTGTGGGTTGAAGTCAACTCAGCTGAAGCTGGTAGATCAGGAGCAAGGCAGAAGAAGAAGAATTAGCAGCCCAGGAAGCAAGCCCAGGCCTTCAAGGGTCACAGAGAAGTGGAAGTAGTTGTAAATTATGGCAGTTTCTTTAGATACCCTGAGTACTTCAGAATGAGTCTTCCTATGGAGTCTCTCCAAGAGCCAGCACTTGGCAGGATTTGCGCAGCTGCCTTGGTTGGACACAAACGATATCACTGAGTTAAAGAATAAATCCCAAACTGAGAGAGATCGCTAGTCCTAGATTGAGGGAGACTAAAGGGAAAAAGGCACAGAAAGTGAGGAGAGTGGGCAGCCGGCTACTGACCTACTTTGCTTGTCTTCCCCCTGGTAGATTGAGTAGATCAGGGGGAGAAGAAGTATGTGGGTCACTCCTCACACTTCAGTACACCCACGGGCTCAACTGAGGGTAAATTCTGTCATACTAAATTCATCAGACAACTGGAGCTCATAACAGTGAATATGTTTTGCAGAATCAAAGAGGAAGTTGTAGCCAATTGACTTAAAAGGGTTGTGGTTATCGTTAGCTGCCATCGAGTCAGCTGCCGACTCATAGCAACCCGTGCACCATGGAACCAAATGCTGCCTGGTCCTGCACCATCCCTATGACAGGCTGTGGATCGGACCATTGTGATTCATTGAGTTCCCATTGGCTGATTTTCAGAAGGAGATTGTGAGGTCTTTCTTCCTAGTCTGTCTTAGTCTGGAAGCTCCAGTGAAACCTATTCAGCATCACAGCAACACACAGCCTTTATTGTAGTGGTGGTTGTACATGTGGTGCATTGGTCAGGAATCAAACCCAGGTTTCCTGCATGGAAGGTGAGAATTCTACCACTGGACCGCCACGGCCTTACTTACCAGTGAGGATCTCTGAAATTCCATACTGCTTCTAATCCTCAGACAGGTGCCATAACCCACTGTCTCATACTGATCACTTCTTGGCATCCTCACTGAGCCTTATACATTCTTTGCCTTACATCATACTGCACTGGGCTGCTTCCTCTCTTTCTCTCCATCTCCACTCTGAGCTCCTTGTAGAACAAGACCTGATCTAACTTAATCCCTGCATCCCCAGCTCCGGGAACATACTTGGCTCTCAACAAATGTTGCAAGAATGAACAAATAAAATCAGTACTTCTTGACTAAAGCAGTCTTTCCAAAGACTCAGAAACCCAAGCTATCCACCTTTTTATTCATCCATTCTGTTTATATTATTAAGTGCCTACTCAGTGCCAGTAACTGTGTAAGGAGTTGGAAAAATCAGTTGTCGTCAAGGTGATTTCAGCTCACGACAACCCCATGTGTGTCAGGATACAGCGGTGCTCCACAGGATTTTCAGCGGCTGATTTTTCGGAAGTAGATCACCAGGTCTTTCTTCCAAGGCAACTCTGGATGGACTTGAACCTCTACCCTTTCAGTTAGCGGCTGAACATGTTAACTGTTTGTACAACCCAGGGACTCTAGGAGTTGGGAATACAGTGGTAAAGAAACAAAAAGACAAGATCTCGGCTCTCTCAGAGCCTATTATCTGGAGGAGGGAATGTGGAAGGGGGCAGGTTAAGCTAGCAAACAGATACACAGATGTAATAATACCGTAGATAACTTGGACGGTGATTGTGTTCGGAAGAAAATGAAACAGAATAATGGATAGAGTACCAGGGTTACTTCAGTTAGGGTGGTACTGAGGCAAGGTCTGTCTATGGGAGGTGATGTTTGAGCTGAGACTTAAATAATGAGGAGGATTCAAGTGTTGGAAGACATGGAGGACCAGCCTTATAGGCGGAGAAAACAGCAAGTGTCATGACCTGGAAGTAGAAGTTAATCCAGGGTGTTTGGAGAGCAGGAAGAAAGGTGGCTGGTGGTGAGCAAGGTGAGAAGGGCAGAGGGGTCTGGGATGATGTCAGAGGGACAAGTTTGTCTAGTTTGACATCTTCTGAAGCCGGAAGAGTTCCAGTTCATAGGAGAGTAACTTACGTGTTTCTGCTATGAGAAAAGCTGCTTAAAATTACATTTGATGTTTATGTCCAGGAAGGGGAGCCCTATGGATCATCATGTCCTGCATAAGCCATGGGGCTACATTCTTGTGGAGGCGAGAGAGGGAAGCCAGACCTCGCATTTTCTCCCCATTAGATCACAGGAGGTCTGAGTGGCCACCCATGGTGGTGGTTCTGACTTGGTGCAGTTTACGCCTGGCTTTTGCTTTGTTAAAAGCTTTGTTTCCTTTGTGTTCTAGCAAAAAGGCAAGGCAGACCTGACTTTTAGGGACCATGTCTCTGGCTGTTATTAGCCGTGTGTCACTGGTATGAGCTTTTCGGCTGCCTGTGTCCTGCAGTTTGGTGGCAGGGATATGGGAAGTGGCCTCTTGTGATGCAGTTGTTTTGTTTGTCCTTGGTTTTTGCATTTTCATTAAATTATAGCTGTCTCTAATTGCTTCTCTGCGGCCAATAATGCCTGTTGATTGGAATTCTATGGAAAATAGAGTTTGTTTTATTAAATAGTGTTTCTCAAGGGATTTGGTTTTCTTTTTCTTTCCCTTTCTTTCTTTTTTTTAAAAATTTGTTGCAATGCATAATCACTTGCTTCTGTGCTGGAATTACTCTCCAAGCGTCTACATTCGTGTATTATCCTTCCCTTTATTACTGCAGAATCAGTTTAGCCTTCAGTTAGGATGACTGGACAGAATCAAATGAAATAAAATCAGTATCTATTTTGCATGAGGCATTGCTCCCAAAGCCAGCGCGGCCCCCTTGCTTGCTAAGTTTTTGTGGTTTTAATTAATTAAATTAAAATTAATCAATACCTGATCTCATTGAAGCCTCATAACACCTTTGGTACATAGATATAAGCAATCTGCATTTTACAAATGAAGGAATGGACTCTTTTCCCGAAAGAGGTAAAAAGACTCTTCTAAGGCCATTCATACGAGTGTCAGAGCTACAGGGCCAGTCAAGCTCCTGGAAGCCCAAAGCTACCCCTCTCATCCCCATCTATAGTGTTCATTGATGTTGTTAGTTGCCATTGAGACAGCTCCGACTCATGGCAACTCCCATGTACAACAGAACAGAATGTTGCCCGGTCCTGTGCCATCTTCAGGACTGGTGGTGTGCCTGAGTCCATTGTGGCAGCCACTGTGTATCTGGAGTGCCTTCCCACCTAGGGGGCTCATCTTCCAGCACTAGTTGGGCAATATTCTGCTGTGATCCATAGAGTTTTCATTTGCTAATATTTGGACATAGATTGCCAGACCTTTCTTCCTAGTCTGTCTTAGTCTGCAAGCTCCACAGAAACCTGTCCACCATGGCGGTATAGCTTCTTACTTCATAGCAACACACAAGCCACCACAGTACAACAAAGTGGCAGACGAACGGTGGATCTGGGGTACAGTTTTCTAAAATACGAGAAAACAGGAAAAAAAAAATGCTCCTGAGACTTTAGAATAGAACAAATGATGTCTAGTGACATGTTTTAGTGACTCCCTTGTACACTATTGATAATTAATGCCTCCTCTATATCTGGAGTAAAAGAAGTTCTATTTTTACTACAGGGTTGCTATGAATCAGAATTGACTTGATGGCAATGGGTTTGGTTTTGGTTTTTTATACAGTAAAATACTGGGACTTGGGAGTATAATGTCTAGATTGAATCTTATGTTTATCATGTACTAGTTAAGTGACCTTGGTGAAACTCCTTGAGCTCTCTGAGGCTTACTTTCTTCATCTATAAACTGGAAATAATACTATATAACCCAAATGAATGTTCTAAGAGTTAAATAAGACAATTTTGTGAAGTGCTTAGCTCATGTCCTGGCGCAGAGTAAGGACATAATAACTGTGAATTCTTTATTATTGTTACTGTTAGCATGTTAAGGAGCCCAGGTGCATGCTTGTGTGTGTCTCTTAGGTGGGTAGAAGGTGGTTTGGTGGCCCTCAAAAGTGACAGATGATTGTTCTAGAAACCATTCCTAAGACAGGCCTCAGAGTTACCATACAAATGTGAGTCGTTAGAGTATTTAAGCATATAAAAGGTATCTTTGATGGTAGTTTTAAAGTGGAGGCATTTGCCCAAGTAAGGACTATTGATAGATGCCTTAGTTTGCTAGGGCTGCCGTAACAAAATACCACAAAATCTGTGACTTTAAAGAAATTTATTTTCTCATTCCAAAGAAAACCAAACACATTGCCGTTGTGTCGATTCTGACTTATAAGGACAGAGTAGAACTGCCTCATAGGGTTTCCAAGGAGTGGCTGGTAGATTCAAACCGCTGGCCTTTTGGTTAGCAGCTGAGCTCTTAACCACTGCATCACCTTTTATGAGCCTCCCTTCTAGTTTCTGGTGCCTGCCGGTGACCCTTGCTGTTTCTTTGCTTTGACGCATTTACCTTCGTGGTCAAAATGGCACCTCCCCCGTGTGGGTCACTGTGTCACTTCTGTTCTTTTTATGAGACTCCACTCAGAAGAGATTAGGTTTAGGGCCCACCTTGCTCTGGTATGTTCTCATCAATATAGCAAAAAAAAAAAAAAAAAGACAAAAAAACCCTATTTTGAAACAGGGTCATACTTACAAGTACAGCAATAGGACTTTAACATAACTTTTTGGGTAACACAATTCAACCCATAACAATAGGGAATATAAAGTTCCGGTGTGTAGAGAAGCTGGCAGACAGGTGGTACATTAGAAGCAGATATGCAGGCCCTGAGAGCAAAGGCATGGCCTGTCTTTGGGGTGGGGATGGGAACGGGGAGGCAGGGCAAGGACAAGGAGAGTGAGCATAAAAGCCAAACCAGCAATAAATCTCACCTGACCATTGGTAAGCAGCCTCCAAGAGAAAGGGAAGAAGAAAAAAAGTGACCAATTATTTAAGAATAATGATATTAATCGCATCTTAGAGTTACTGAGTGTGCTCTGTGTTCCAGGTACAATTCGAAGGGCTTTGCACATATTATCTCATTGAATCCTTACAACAAACCCATGAAGTAGATCCTATTGCTGTCCCCATCTCCAATTTTACAGGTGAGAAAATCACGGCCCAGAGTAGTAAAGGAATTTGTCCAAGGTCACATGGTTATTAAGAGGCGGAGGTTACTTGGGCTTGTCACAGAAGATCCCTAGTACATAGAACACTATGGAATGATCATCACCCTTCCCTGCTTAAAACCCTTCTATGCTGTCCTTTTGCTTGTAGGAAGAGCTCCCCCTCCTTGTTCATCTCTTCCAGGTCCTGTGGCATCGGACCCCCCAGTGCTTCACCAAACTCACCTTCAGCCTCTTGCCCTTTGCTTCTGGTATGGGATCAAATTTTGTCCTTAAGTGCATCAAGATTTTTCAGCCTTGGGGCTGTTACCCTCACCTCCATTGACCAAGCCCTCTCATTCCTTGGCTCTTGGTTTAAACCATTTCCATGGAGTCGACGCCGACTCAGTGATTCTGTGTGTGTCAGAGTAGAACAGTGCTCTACAGGGTGTTCAATGGTTGATTTTTCAGAAGTAGATGACCAGGCCTTTCTTCCGAGGTGCCTCTGGGTGACTCAAACTGCCAACCTATCCTTAGAAGCCCAGTACATTAACTGTTTGCACCTCCCAGGGACTCCCAACTTTCAGTTTAAATGACACTTTCTCCAGGAAGCCACTTCTCCTCTCCCAGATAACATGAGTCCCCTTCCCCATCATCTCTCTCATAGCCCCTTATCATTCTCCTTCCTAGCACCTATCCCAACTATAATTTAATCATTGCTTAAGGTAATTGTTTGATGTAAATCGCCTGAAAGCAGGGGCCAGGCCAGCCTTGTTCACCCTGTTACCTTCAGTACTTGCACAGAATCTTCTAGATTTCTGTGTGGTTCCTTCCCTCCCTTCTTCAGGGTTGTACTCTCCACCAGTGGTTCTCAACTGGAACAATTTTACCCCCAGGGGATACTTGCCAATATCTGGAGACAGTTTTATTTGTCACAGTTGGGTTTCTATTGGCATCTAATGAGTAGAGGGCAGGGATGATGCTAAACATGTACAGGACAGCAATGCACAGGGCAGCCCCCCACAACAAAGAATTATCTGGCTGAAAATGTCAATCGTGCTGAGGTTGAGAGACCCTGATCTAAGGAGACATTCCCAGCAAGGCCTTTTGTGATCACCCTATCTAAAATTTCATTTCCTCTACCCACTTCCTGTCCCCATTTCCTGCTTTATTCTTTTTGTCCTGTGTACTTATCACTATCTAATAAATGATACTGTATATTGTCTTTATCTTGTTTATTATTTGTTATTGCTGGTATGTAAGTTCTATGAGGACAGAGATTTTGTTCCCTGCTTTATCATTAGTGCCTACAACAGTGGTAAGCACATAGTAAACCCGAAAAAAAGCCCAAAGCCCTTGCTGTAGAGTTGATTCTGACTCATGGTGACCCCATGTATGTTAGAGTAGAACTGAACTCTATAAGGTTTTCAATGGCTATGATCATTTGGAAGCAGATTGCTAGGGCTTTCTTCTGAGGCACTTTGGGTGAATTTGAACCACCAACCTTTCTGTTGGTAGCCCAGGGCGTAACCATTTGCACCACCCAGGGAATCCCTAGCACATGTTGTTGTCAGTTGCCATGGAGTCGATTCCGATTCATGGCGACCTCACGTCGTGTCAGAGTAGAACTACTCCATAGGGTTTTCAAGGCTGTGACCTTTCAGAAGCAGATTGTCAGGCTTGTCTTCTGAGACACCCCTTTGTTGTATGTGAATGAATTCAGTGGTTCAGTGGTAACCACCGCTAAGCCATCAGAGAGGCCATTTGAATTGAAATTGATTTGCCATCCCTATCGGTATTCTCCTTAGACCTGTAAAGATGAAGGAATGAGAAATCTTTTTTTTTTTTTTCATTCCTTGGTAGTGAAGCTTTCTTCACTTTTGCTCTGACAAAGACCCCCCAAAATGTTTTCCCTGGAGCCAAGAGGGGAAAGATGGACATGTTTTTTCTGTGAACAGCAAATACCTACAGAAAGATGCATTTGGAAGGACGCTTAGAATCTTTCTTCTATTTGACTGATGGAGAATGAGGCACGGAGCATGACCTCGAAGGGCCGTTTGAATTCTTAAGCTTTTGATTTGCATTTATGCAAGATTACCTAGCAAAGAAGTATCAGAGTCAGAATCAGGACCCAGTTTCCTGGCTCTTATGACAGTAGGAGTGGAGAAGTGAAAAATCCTGCAGGTCCAAATACTGGTACCCAGCAGGCAAGCCACACTTTTCTAAAGCTCTCCTTTGTCTTGCAATTTGTGGTGCCTAGTTGACAAGGCAGCAAACCGAGTAGCTAAATGCAGAGCTTTCTGAGATGCTGAGATGCAAATCAGCCCAGACCATATGCAAATTAGCCCAGACCATGTGCAGTTGTGGATCTGAAGCTGGTGTGCAAAATTGAGGCTGTGCTGAGGCTGCATTTAATACTCACCTTGATATGTACAGTGTTCTTCTCCTTCCCAGGCAGGCACTGGGCCAGGCACAAGGAATGCAGCAAAAAATCAATCTCTGCTCCTGCCCTCCAGGAGTTTTCAGTCTAGTGAGGGAGAAATAGGAGAGCACATTGTTTTTAATCCAATGGAGTCAGCAGTGTACTGTATATGTGTTGGTATTCAACCAATTAGGTTATACATTTTCTGAGAATAGAGAATTCTCATGTCAGTTATGGCATCTAACACTGTGTCTGCAGCAGTAATGATGGCTAAAAATTATTGGTGCTTACTATGTGCCCGGCTTGATTCTAAGCACTTTATGTCTTTGTTGTTGTTAGTTGCTGCCGAGTGGATTCCGACTCGTGGTGACCCCATGTGGGCAGAGTAGAACTGTGCTCCACAGGATTTTCAAGACTGTGACCTTTTGGTTCTGTCTTCTGAGACACTTCTTAAAGGTTGGGTCCAAACACCAACCTTTCAGCTAGTAGTTGAGTGCTTACCCGTTGTGCCAATTAGATAATTTAATCTTGGTAACAGCACTTCGAGGTAGCCACTATTATTCCCAATTTTGCCGTGAAGGCAACTGAGATTGAGTAACTTGCCCAGAGTTACAGAGCAAGGCAGCAATGGCCCTGGAATCCAGACCCACGCTGTTCTGATTGCAAACTGTGCCAACTGTACTGTAAACTCCGTTACTAATGAAGAAAACAAACTTGTTGCCTTAGAGTTGATTGTGACTCAAGAAGACGCTGGGTGTGTACAGTAGAACTGCATTCTGTAGGATTTTCATACCTGTGACCTTTAGGAAGCAGATCACCAGGTCTTTCTTCCAAGCGGCTTCTGAGTGGGTTCAAACCACCAACCTTGGGTTTGTAGTCATGTGCTTACCCGTTTGCACCAGCCGGGGACTCCTTCATTACTAATATATATTATTTAATATCTACAGCAACCTTGGCCTCGAGACTTTCACCACCACTTGATAACAGTATCTTTACTGGACGTTTACTTTCTTCCAGACACTGGTCCATATATTAAATAATTTAATTCTCACAATTAAAGATGAGACATTATTATATCCAGTGGAGCCCTGGTGGTGCAGTTGTTAAGAGCTCGGCTGCTAACCAAAAGGTAGGCAGTTTGAATCCACCAGCCGCTGCTTGGAAATCCTATGGGGCAGTTCTTCTCTGTCCTATAGGGTCGCAATGAGTCAGACTTGACTTGACTGTAATAGGTTTTGTTTTGTTTTGTTATTATATCCATTTTAGACATGATGAAATAGAAGCACAGAGAGCTTAAGCAACTTGCCTGTGAACACAGAGCTTGTAAGTGGCAGAGCCAGGATTTGAACCCAGATCAGTCTGCCTGTGCTTTTAGTCACTAGACTAGGCAGCCACCGTATTACAGCTCACAGATGTACTGTGTTACTGTATTACCTCATAGCATGGGCAATTCAAATTCCCACCAGGCCAGTTACACGTGTTTTATTTTCACTACAGCCTCAGAGGGAAGTGTGATTCTTTTCTACCCCTGCCTTATAAACTATGAGGCCAAGAGTGGACTCTGGCATGGGCTGAGTAGTGTGTGGGCTCCTGAATCCCAGTGAATCACTAACTTAATAGCTGTGTGTCCTGAGGACATCATTTCACCTTTTCATGCTTTGGTTTCCCTGCTGTAAAATGGGGATAATATCAGAACCTACCTCAAAGGGTCGTGGTGAGAAGTAACTGAGTGTCTTCATGGAATGTTCTCAGAAGAGTGCTGGACAAACAGTAAGCAGTCAAACCACACTTTGCAGAAGAGGAAACTGAGAACCAGGGCGGTGAAACACTGTAGGCAAGGATGTCCAGTGGTCAAGGACAACAGCTTGGACTAGAACCTAAGTGCCCTGAGGCCTCTAATTTTCCTGTGTCCATCCTGTCTCCTTTAGAGTCCTGGTGGCAGATGGAGTCTGGGAAGTGTGCTATTTGTGGGATGTGGGGTGCTTGGGGAACCTGTTAGAAGTTTGCAAACACATCAGCTACAGTCAAGGCCCCCAAGGAAATAATGGTAACTTTAAAGGAACTAATTCAACAGTGTAGAAAATTCAATACTCAAATCTGGAAAGAACATTGCTATTTTTTTTCTCTTTCTAAGCACTTGCTGTGGCTTTTCTATCCTACCTTGAGCATCATTGTTGGAGGAGAGTGTTCACAGCACTAAGGACCAGCCCTCACCTGTGCCTGGTGGGATCAAAAGTGATTTGTTAACAAAGAGATTTTCCTCTACTTGCAGGCTTCTTGGTGTCTTGCAGGTCATAGCGTCTCCTAGTCCAGATGTCCACATGCCTTAGGCTCATCACTGTGACTGTATCTAAATGAATTGAATGATAAGCAGGAGAGAAGGCATCTTGCCCAGTTGCAGTGGCTGCAGTGGTAGAAGACAGTAACATGGGTTCTACCTAAATAAAGGTTTCTGATGGCGAGAAGGGTTTGTCCTCAGTTATCCCAAGGAAGAATTGAAGGAGATTGAGAGGCTTAGACCATCCATACCATATCCTCCGGCCACACTGACCTGCCTGCCAATCAGAAACCTTCTAGGCTACTTTACAGCTCAGGGATGCACGTTATTTAATCCTCGGAGAATAGCGTAGTGCCGCACTTCTCAGTCCATGTTCTGTGAAACACCAGGGTCCTGCAAGACGTTAATAGTTGTACTTTGAAAAAAACAAAAAACAACACAATAGTTTTATTATCGAGATTTGAGGTAATATCACATATGATATCCCTTCCTGGAAATTCACAGAGCACATTAGCCTATTTAAAGGCTCTGAGGATGTCTGCATTAAAGAATCCTAGAATCCTACTGAACTCTGTTTAACCTAGTGTTTTCCAAATGCTGTAGACCAAAGAACCTCATTGTCTACTGGCATCATGGAGAAAGTGTCACGTGCATAGTTCTTATGAATATTGTAAACTAGCAGTTCCCAAATTTTGGAATATTAAATCATAGGGTATTTTTTTTGGGGGGGGTGGGATGGCGGGAGGATGGAGGTGGGAGACAGGAATTTGGAGCTATTATCAGGTATTTACAGATTCGTGTGCACCCAGCTTTGTTTGTAGGTAGACTACATAATGCATCATGTACACATGTACACCTCTATTTTCAATGTGGATGAATAGTATTCTTTGTAAAACGTGAATTTATTCTAAAGCATCACTGAATTGATAATAACCCCAGTCATGTGTATTTTCTTAATGAAGAGTGATTCAAGTTATAAATGGATTTTCATATTTGACTTCACTGCTCTAAGTTTTAAATGCCCAGTTGCTTCTAGAGTGCCTTCCTTCTCCATCCTGTCCAAATTCTAACTCTTAAAGGCCTGTCTTACATCCCTGTCCTCAGCTATATTTCATAACCCGTTCAGCCTAAGCTGGAGTTCCTACCTTTAAAGCCAGCACGACTTACTACCTACACCAACCAAATAATAATGAGATAACGGCCCCACACTTGGAGTTTAGAGTCTAGTTACTAAGACAGAAAAACTATTAAGTAGACATAATGTAAAGTAAAACAACAATACAGTAGCATAGGATGGTGCAGGGCCAGGCAACGTTTCATTTTGTTAAACAAAATGAAATGTTATGAGTCGGAGCTGACTTGATGGCATCTAACAACAACATAGGCGTAATCAGCATTGTTGTTGTTGACGTAGCTAACAGTGTCAGCCTCTGACTTCTGACGATCCTATGCGCAACGGTACCACTCATGCCCATAAGACCCCATGCCCAGTCCTGTACCACAACCATGATTGGTTGCAGATTGCACTATTGTGATTCATAGGGTTTTTATTAGCTGATTTGGAAGTAGATCACTAGCCAGGCCTTTCTCCTAATGCCTTCTTAATCTGGAAGCTCTACTAGAACCTGTTCAGCATCATAGTAACATGAAAGACTCCGCTGACAGAAAGTGGTGACTGTTTATGAGCCACATTGGAAAGGAATGGCACCCGGGTCTCCCTCATGGAAGGTGAGAATTCTACCACTGAAAACCATTAATTGCAAAATGTAAAAAACAAAACAACAATGTACTACAATCCAGAAAGAGTGGGCAGCTAGGCTGCAGCCTGGCCACATTTCACCTGCAGCCCTGGGGGCTTGAACAGGGGGAGAACCTGCAGAGTAAGAGTCCCTGCTTTTCCACATCTCCAGCAACATGTGCTCCTGTGGAACTCTTGGATTTTTGACAATCAGGTGGGTGTGCAATGCCCTGGTTTTAATTTTCCTTCTCTTGACTACAAGTGAAATAGAGCGTCTTTTCATAGCTTTTTTGACCATTTTGGCTTATTTTCTTCCAATGGTGCATTTTTTTAAAGTATATGGATTTTTTATATGTAACAGTTTGTTATATATTCTATTTACTAACCTCCCCTCTTGTCACTTACATTGTGGCATTGTTTATGATGTTCTTTGTCAAATGAAATGTATGTATTTGATATATTCAACTGGATAATTTGCTTCTCCTATAATTTGTCCTTTTACTGTGTTGTTTACAAAATGTTCCTTTCTTCCGAGGTCATAAACATATTCTCCTATCTTTTCTCCTAATAATTGGGGTAATTCTTTGTTTTTCTTCATTTAGATGCTTAATCCATCTGACACTTACGTTGGGTCGTGTATGGTATATTCTAGTTTATTTAATTTTCCTCGTGAAAAGACAATTGCCCCAATACTACTTATCAGGTAGTCTATCCTTTTCCCACTGAAAGGTAATGCCCTCTCTATCATATACTTAGTTTCCATGCATATTTCTGTTTGTTTCTCAGGTCCCCATTCTGTTCCCCTGCTTTGTTTGTCCATCTTGCTTTCTTCTCTTACATTATAACATAAGAATGTTCAGTGTTATTAGAAACCATGTGTATACATTATGTTTAAAGATTCCTATTTTCTTTCTAGTGAACATATATTTCCTTGAATCATTCCTGTATTGTGGGGCAAGCGCATTTTTCTTAGTTTTTTTTTTTTTTGCTGTTATAAAATGCTCCTGTGGTGAATACTTTTGCGTATAAAGCATTTCCATATTTTCGGATTATATCCTTTGGATGGATGCCCAGAAATAAAATTACTGAGTCAAAGGGCATGAATATTTTTAATGCTTTTAATTCATGACATATATGTATTTAAAAAATTAAATTGAATAAAGATTCTGATAAGTTCCTGGTACTCTATTATGTTGTTGGAGTGAACTGGGTTGTGCCAAATCTGAAGCTGGGAATGGCTGGAGAGAGATCATTGTGGTTCCCTTGAGAGGTTTATATTTGCTTTTTTCTTGTGTGTTTAACTTTTTTGTTGTTGTTGTTTATTCATTTATCCAGGCAGGTATTTATTAAGCTCCTATTATGTGCCAGGCACCGCAGTCAGCAAGATGACAGAACCCTGTGCTCTCGATGACTTTACATTTTGTAGTAGGTGTTGTTGTTGTTAGTAACCATCCAGTCAGCTCTGACTCATGGTGACTCCATGTACAACAGAACAAAATATTGCCTGGTCCTGCACCATCTTCGTGGTTGTTGGTATGCTCAAGTCCATTGTTATGGCTGCTGTGTATTCTGAGCACCTTCCAACCCAGGGAGCTCATCTTCCAGCACTATATCAGGCAGTATTCGGTTGTGAGTCATAGAGTTTTCAGTGGTTAGTTTTCAAAAGTAGATCACCAGGACTTTCTTCCTAGTCTGTCTTAGTCTGGAAGCTTTGCTGAAACCTGTCCACCATGGGTGACCCTGCTGGTATTTGAAATACCGGTGGCATAGCTTCCAGTATCATAGCAGCATGCAAGCCTCCACAGTACAACAAACTGATGGATGGGTGGTGGTAGGTAGGACGATAGTAAACAAACAAACAAAAAAACTATTGCTAATTGCTTCCTGGAAGATAAGCATAGACTGTTGTGATAGCAAGTTGGCTTCTATAGATTGGATGGTCAGAAGGGGACATGGAAGCTGAGATTTGAATAACAAGAAGGGAGAGGAAGTCATGTCAAATAGGAGAAATGTATCCCCTCTCCCCCACTGGTTGAATAGCTAGTACTAAGGCCCCTAAGGAGGAGTGGGGTATGGCTCAGAGGCACAAGGAAGGTCCCTGTGGCTGGATGTGGGTGCTGTACTGAGAATGAAGTGAATTGACACTAAAGGGGAAGACAAAGTCCCAACCAAGTAAGACAATGTGGTCCATGGCAATATGCAGCAATGGGAGCCATGAAGGGTTTTAATAGGAAGTGATGCAATCTAGGAGCCCTGGTGGCATAGTGGTTAAGAGCTCTGGCTGCTAACCAAGAGGTCGGCAGTTCGAATTCACTAGCCACTCCTTGAAAACTCTATAAGGCAGTTCTACTCTGTCCTATTGGGTGACTTTGCAGTCTAGTATATGTTATTAAAAGGTCATTCAGCTTCCTCTGTGGAGAACAGATCACAGGAGAGCGAGAGTGGTAGCTGAGAGATGGGTTAGGAAGCAATCCCTGTTGTTCAGGCTGGAGTCACAGGAGGCCCAGGCAAGGGATGGTTTTGGAGGGAGAGAAATGTTGGTGGATTTTGGTTATGTGTTGGAGGTAAAATTCACACATTTACAAATGAATGCAAGGAGCCTTGGTGGCATAGTGGTTAAGCGTTCAGCAGCTAAACAAAAGGTTGTCAATTCAAACCCACTCAGCGGCTCTGTGGGAGAAAAACCTGGTGATGTGTTCGCGTAAAGATTACAGCCTAGAAAACCCTATGGGGCAGCTCTACTCTGTCACATGGGGTTGCTCTGAGTCAGGAGATTAGGGGTCAGGGAAAATGGGGAATCAAGGATATACCCTACAGTGCTGGCCTAAGCAATGGGGAGACTAGAATCACATTATTGAGATAAGAAGATTGGGGAAAATAGGCTTGGAGGAGAGGGGTGGAAATTGGGGGTCTGGCTTTGGCCATCTTATGTCTGAGATGTCTCTTTGATAAGTAGAGATGTCAGTGAGGCAGCGGGAGCAACAAATCTGGAATTCCAGTGAGAATTTGGGAGTTGTGACTCAGATTTGGGTGTCACTAGCATATTTAGAAGAGGCCTGGTGGCGCAGTGGTTAAGCACTTGGCTGCTAACGGAAAGGTCAGCCATTTGAACCTGCCAGCTGCTCTGTGGGAGAAAGATGTGGCAGTCTGCTTCCATTAAGATTGCAGCCTAGGAAACCCTATGGGGAACTTCTCCTCTGTCCTATAGGGTTACTACAAGTAGGCATTGACTCGAAGGTAATGGGTTTTTTGGGCATAGTAAAACAAACAAACAAAAAAACCCAAACCTATTGCTGTCGAGTCGATTCCAACTAATGGCAACTGTATGTGTGCAGAGCAGAACTGCTCCATAGGATGTTTCTTTGAGGCTGTGACCTTTTGGAAGGAAATCACCAGGCCTGTCTTCTGCAGCACCTCTGGATGGATTTAAATCACCAGTCTTTCAGTTTGTACTGAACTGCTTAATTGTTTGCCCCACCCTGGAACTTCCACTGGCATGTTATAGAGAATTTAAGTTCCCTGACGAACAGATGTGTAAACAGAGAAGAGAATAGAGGAGTTTGATTATTATCCAGATGAACTTGCTTTCCTTCTGGGTTTTGAGAATGTGCTGGGTTTCTTATATTTACCTTTGTGAACAAAAACCTTTTCTCATTTTTTCAAGTAGAGACGGGAAAATTTGACTGCTCTTGTCTAGAGGGTTCTTAATGCCTATGCCCTGACGTAACCCTCCGATTTTTAGCGGTAACTCTAAGAATTACTCCTGTTATTTCCTCAATTCTTTGGATGCAGTTGGGTGGGTCACAAAAACATTTTTTGCATGTGCAAGCTTTTCCAGAAATGTTCTCTTGTCTGCTGTGTTTATGTTGGAACAGAGAATTTGTGCCTGCTTTTATGATGAGCTTTTTCTGAAGATATACGAGTTGCTGCCTTATCGTGTTATCCTAGTTATCCTGCCTCTCAGGACCTCTCACTCCTAGAGGGTGTGATGTAATATGAGGCATGGCGCTCATTGCTTCAGGCCTGCCATCAGTAAGACCTGTGCTTATAAAGTAATGCCTTGCTACGTCATTTGCAGAGCGGCTTTACATAGGGTCCCCAGTATATTATTTTTGATATGTTAAAATGCATGTCTCCATGTTTGACTATAAAACCCCATTGCCAATCATGTCGATTTCAACTGATAGCAACCCTATAGGACAGAGTAGAACTGCCCTATAAGGTTTCCAAGGCTGTAAATCTTTATGGAAGCAGACTGCCACATCTTTCTCCTGTGGAGTGGCTGGTGGGTTAGGACCACCAACCTTTTGGTTAGCAGCCAAGTGCTTAACCACTGTGCCACCAGGGCTCCTTTTGACTACAAAACAGAAAATTTACTTCTGAAGAGGAAAACACCATTTCTTTTTCACACCGGAATAGTATGGAGTAGAACAGGTAGTGAAACTCTGTTGATAAAACCCAAGTTCAGGAATCAGACGGGGTTCAAAGGCCACTTATTCGATCTGTGAACTTGGATGTTTCTTAACATCTTGGGGCCTCAGTTTATCCATTTAAATTAGCAGAATAAAATGATAGGGTATTGTGAAGATTAGGAAATTATGCATTGAGAAACTCTTAGCACTTTGGTTTGTTGTGTGCCTGCCCTGTGTTAAGTGCACAAGACATAGGTATAGATCCTGCGGGCCAGATGTTACATAAAGAATTATTTGATTAAAGTGTGATAAGGCCAGTGATGAAAAGGAATATGGCACCATGACAGGCTATGACAGGGAAGGCTTCCCTAAGAGAGTAGCATTTAAGCTCAATTTTTGGCACATAAAGATGTATACATTCTAGTCATTATTATTTTAAGATTCCCATAAGTAACATTTCTCTTTATAATGCTCATAATTAATTAATGCATTAGTGGCTCAAGGATGAAGATTGAATACATAAATTTCCCAGGTGTTTGGGGGAAGAAACACTGATGTATCTTTAGCTGAAAAGCTATATCTGTTAGATGCCAAGTCTTGTTGTCTTTCTGCCCGTTTCAGTATGCCTGTTTCCCAGGGCATCATTCATGGGCTGTAGGAAGTAAAATATAGTAAGCACTTTGTAAAGGGAAGCCTTGAATTATGAGGGAAGCCCAGAGACGCTCTATCAAGACACACAATTTACTGTCTTGGTAACATGCCGCTTTAGAATTTCTCTGTTAAAATGATAACTAATACGTACTGTTAAATAAAATACAATTTAACCAAAAATGAGAAAAACCATAGTTGAGAATGAGGAAGGAAGAAAACAATCCCTGAGACATGAGATATTAAAAAAAAAAAAAAAATCCCATAACAATAAATTTAAAAAAAGGGGGAATTTTATTTTCTCTCGTTGTATGCGTTACACGGTCCCTGGAAAGAGGGACCTAGTCAGCTGGGAGGAGCAAATGATCCTACCTTATTACTTTCATTTTGGCGTCTAGATGTAGAATTCCACAGATGTGCTGGAAAGCCTTGCTTTGGGCTATTCGTTCAGGAGGGGAGCCCCAAACATTCTGTGTCCTTAACTTTGAGTTGGAGGCTGAAACAACTGAGACAGAAGGTATTTTGATGGATATTGTTCTGGAGAAAAGACCATCACAGAGCCTGAACTCAAGGGCCAGAACCCCTTTATCTGAATCCTCTTTCTGAAAATTGATAGCTATGTATTCTTAAACTAATTATTTAACTTCTCCAAGCCTCAGTTTCCTCATCTGCAAAATGGGGCTAGTGATAGGACTTATTCCATAAGGTTGCGGTGAGGTTTCAATGCGTTTACAGAGACAATGAGCTTAGAATGGTGTCTGGCACATAGTAAGAGCTATGTCACTGTTGGCTGTTATTATTATATGTGGCTTGATTTGTGATCAACATGGTTTGATATAACACCCCACCTCCCCCCAACCCAGGTTTTGAGAAAGGGTGGCTAGAGATTAAGGTTGCGAAAAGGCTTTTATTAGTTAGGGGAAATGAATGACTGCACTCCTGTGAGTGTGAGGGGGCCTCTATCAAAGGCAAGGTAAAAGGCATGAGATTTGGGTTGTTCATTGTCTCCTGTCTCACCACAGGGGTGTGGCAGGCAAAGAAAATTCAGGAAATCAGGCAGTCAAGTGTCCTCCACCTCAGTTCCTTCGAGGCACATGCATTCCTTCTTCAGTATCTTCTGAGCGAGGTTAACCAATATATGTAAAATGGGAGTGACCAAAATGGTAAAAAAAAAAAAAAAAAAAATTAATAGAGTGCTATCAATGTGTGTGTGTACAAGAGGGTGGGGTTAGAAGACGAGAAATGGCTGTTTTCTAGAAACACAAGATACTGGTAAAAGCCAGTGCCCTTCCCATCTCCCTGCTTTCAGACTCCTCCATACACCCTCTCCACTCTGACCTGTTTATTTCAATAAAAAAAAAGTATTTTCAAGGATTAGATGCTTTATGTTATGGTTCATTCTTTGGGGGGGGGGGTGTATGTGTAACACGTGACGAGTGGTTGCCATGGTAATTTCTCATTATTGTTGAATTGAAAAATAATTACTTGGGCAAAATCCTACGTAACCTGTCAGCGCTTAACTTAAGGATGCCGGGGGCAGTCCTGGCACCAGGATCCTGTTTTTGGTGGAGAGGGACAGGAATGGGAACAGGAGATACTCTGGGAGAGAAGCAAACTGCTTTTGTAGATTTTTAAATATAATTAAAACTCTCTTCTGCTATTTGGCATGAATGTGTCTCCCATCCTGATATATGATGTGGCTGCCGGTGGAACTTGGTGTCTCCTGTGAGATAGGAGAAAAAGGACCAAGGATTTTAGTCGAAGAAATGCGTAGAGGGGATTATTTAGAATGGAGAAGCTTCCGTGGTATTTTTTCTTAATTGAAATGTAGGAGAATTGTCCGCACCACTTCCCCTGCCTGTGTTCAGGCTGAGTTAATTTTATCTTTATTTACCTGGAGGTTGCTTTATGCTATTGTTACTTTCCAGCTTTGGGGAAAAGAATCCAATTTTTACTGATTAGTATTCACTAAACACTAGTCATACACTTACAGGTACTAAATAATGGCAAGAATCGGACAGCACCTGTCTGATGGGAAAAGGCATGTCCGAGATCAGAAGGCTTGTGGCAGGTTGTACAGAGCCGGATCACCTCCTCCCTGCTCCTTGCTCTGCCTGTGAATTGTAGCATTTGATACTCAGTCACCCTGCTCCATGAGCCAGTTTGGAAGACCGTGAAGAACCTACGCTTTCTTTCTTGTGTTGATGCCAAGAAATAACCCTCCTTTGGGATAATGTAGTCTCTAGGTGACTTGGTGGAACAAACGGTTTATGCTCAACTGCTAACCTAAAGGTTTTCTGTTTGAGACCACCTAAAGGCACCTTGGAAGACAGGCCAGGCGATCTGCTTCTGAAAGGTCACATCTGTGTCAACTAACAAGAACAGGATAAACTCCTGTTTTACAAGAATGAATGATAGGCAAACTTTTTTTTTTTTTTTTTTAAATTCAATTATTGCATCTTCTTTGGACTTCTAAATGCTTACCCATCTCATTGCAGAGCTAGACTCCGTTTCATAATTATGCTGATCCTGCTACTACATCCCACTTAGAGATACACCATCTGGAAATACTCTTTGTTTCGTCTCTACCCGTGTATCAGTCAGACTAGACTTTTTTCATATGGGAGTATAAGAGCTTTCTAATAGAAGAACCAAAATAGAAACAAGTACAAACCCTGTGCTAACACAACCACTCTATGTATATGTCCTAGAGAAATTTTTACACGTATGCACAAACATGGAGCCCTGGTGGCACCGTGGTTGAGAGTTTGGCTGCTAGCCAGAAGGCCAGCAGTTCGAGTCCACCAGCTGCTCCTTGGAAACTCTATGGGGCAGTTCTACTCTGTCCTGTAGGGTCACTGTGAGTCAGAATCGACTTGACGGCAATGGGTTTAATGGGTAAAACACAGACATGTACAATTGCTTGTGATGGCAAAAAACAAACAAAAATTTCTAGAAACTACATAGTGACGATTAGTAGCAAAATACTTAAATAAAACGGATTATATTCATTCAGTGCACCACTGTGTAATTCATATAAGGTAAGAAAAGGCCCAAATGTATAACGTGGCTACTTCTCCAAAATACAATGTTGAATGAAAAAAAAGCTTAAAAACGCAAATGTAATGTATGACACCATATAGATAAAATATTAAAAACATAAAATAGGACTATATATGAATGGAATCATATATGCATATAAATATAAATGGTGGGACAGGGAGATCCATGAGAAATGCATGAGACCATTGCTTATGGGGGGCATGCAGAAGAAAGTGAAAAATAGACCAGGATATAGGAGACCCAGGACATTTGATTTTATCTACAAGTTTTATTTTCTTAAAAAAAAATAAAGCAGATAAAGTATCATGTTAATAATTGTTAATTCTGTGAATAATGAGCTCCTATAAAAAATCATCCGTATGAGATCAAACAGTCAAAAATTGCTTGAAAGCAAAGATGAGAAGGTAAGGGTGCAGGGAAACTAAAGTACCGGAAATGGTACAGTCAGAATGGAATGAACGAGGATGATGACACGTGGTGAAAAATGTAACCAATGTGACTGAATAATTTGTGTAGAAATTATTAAATGGAACCTAATTTGCTGTGTAACTTCCACCTTAAGCACAATAAAATATTATTTTAAATTAAATAAAAAGTATAATAATTGGCGTAGTCAATGTCACTGAAGTGTGCATGTAGAAATTTTTGAAATGGTGTATCTTTGGCTGTGTGTATTTTCACCCAAAAAAAAGGTTGAGAAGTTAGAGGGTTGACATGTTGTGGGGTTGTTAACCAATGCCATAAAACAATATGTGTACTACTGTTTCATGAGAAACTATTTGTTCTGTAAGCCTTCACCTGAAGTACAATTAAAAAAAAAAAAAAAGATAATCCTAAAGTTAAAAAAAATAATAATAATAATAATTGTTAATTCTGAGTGGCGGGGCCATGGGTCTTCACCATCCTGTACACTCTTCTTTATTTTTAAAATAATAAAATAACTCCTGGCTTGTTTAAATTACAATATACAAAGTGTATGCATGAGCTGTCTTCTTTATGTAGTTCTGCTGTAACAAAAATAACACAAGAGGTGGCTTTAAAGAAAAGAAATTTATTTTCTCACAGTTCTGGAGGCTAGAAGTCCAAATCAGGGTCTCAGCTGTGTCGAATCTTTCCTTATCAGTAGCCTTGGGTGTTCCTTGGTTCCTTAGCCTTCCTTGGCTTGCAGATGATCCTCATGCAGTGTCTGTCTTCCCCCATGTGTGTCTCTGTGTCTATTCTGGTCTTTTATAGCTCAGAGGTAATTAGGTTTAGGATCCACTCTGCACGGGAATATCCTCGTCAACGTAACCAAAGAAAACACCTATTTCCAAACACAGCCACTTCCACAGGTAAAAGGGCCAGGAATTCAACCCATATTTTGGGGGGACACAATTCAATCCCTAACATATGCTATAAGGAATATAAACGAACATTTCACTAAAAAGAACAACAAAATCACTCCAGAGGTGGCTCAGTAGAATGGCAATGTGAGCATGGATCAATTTTAACATTTCTGCCTCCATATGCATTTCTCATGGGTGTGTCTGGCACATCACATCCCGCTGATAGAAAGTGAGGCTTCAGGAGTGTGACAGAGAGAACACTTAGCTCAAAAAAACATCCAAGGCCTGTTGTCACTGAGCTTAGACTCGTAAGATTCCTTAAAGTCAGAGAAAGAATCTTACTCATTGCGGGGGCATGGCCTCTCCATCTGCTCTTTTTCCATTTTTCTACTCTTTTATTGGGTGCTAATTTATAGGCAGCACTTGGCCAAAGATGGAGAAAAGCATTGTACTCAGTCCCTTTCTTTAAGTAACTCACAGTCCGCTACAGGGACCAGAACCTTCAATAAATGTGCATTATAAGGTAGTGATTCAATTATAGTATGATAAACATTCTAATAGAGGTATAGTTATTGAGGTTTTCTAGTGTAGGGAAGAATGAAAACTGGGACTGAATACTCCAGGCCAAAAGAACAGCATATGGAAAGACAAGTAGAGAGGAAATGGTTAACAAGGACTCCTTGGCCCAGAAAGTTGACTTGCTGGAGGTCCCTTGCCTACACAGAAGCAGATCTGGAAGGAAAACTCTACACTCCGAACTATGCTGGACCAGTACTCCTCTAGTGAGGTTAAAATGGTTTTTCCCTGGAAACTCTTTTACAATATATACACTAAGGCTGTGGTTAGTCTATTTGCCAGTAGCAGGTATGCATTCCCACCCCACGTAACTGGAAGAAGACCTCAGGCTCATGCTTTGCCTTTTAGGCTTTCTAGCTCTCTGATCTTTATGGAGTAGCTTCACCTTTTTGAAACTCAGAGTCTCTATTTATACATATTGTAAGGGTCAAATGAGATAATAATGAATAATAATAGCTGTTATTTATTGAGCAGGAGTCCCTGGGTGGGGCAAAGAGTTAATGCACTTGGCTGCTAACTGAAAGGTTGGAGGTTTGATTCTACCCAGAGGCACCTCAGAAGAAAGGTTTGGTGATCTACTTCCTAAGGATCACAGCCATGAAAACCTTATGGAGCACAGTTCTACTATGACACACATGGGGTTGCCCTGCGTCAGAGTCAACTAGATGGTGACTGGTTTTATTTATTGAGCAGTTACTATGTGCTGGACAGTTTCTCTTTAGTCATCACAGTTCACTGAGGTTATTATTCTCACTTTACAAATGAGCAAATGGGCTCAAAGAAGTAAGGTGACCTGACTGAGGGCATTCAGTTACTAAGAGGCAGAATTCTTATTTTCAAGGCAATGTATCAAAGAGGTTAAGGACATAAATTCTCTATGGCTCAAAACTTTGCTCTGCCCCATAGTAGTATTAGGACAGTTGTGAATAAAGATGGTTCAGTAGAAGTAAACACTTATAAAACATCTTTTCATGGGCCCTATGATTAACCCAGGGGCCCCTCAACATCGCTTTTTTCCACTGTGCTCTGCCACCTTCATATTCAGCCAACCCATCATTGGGAACCTTTTCTTAACGCTCTACTCCTTTCTAGTCTCTTTCCTACATAATCATTTGTCACCTCATAACTAAGGACTAATTTAAAAGTTTCATATATGTGTGTGAGGTGGAGGGCTGGTGACAATTATAATGTAGATATATATCAAAAAATACATATGCCATGTATGCCAGTTAAAAAATATTGGCCAAGAGACAAGGTGGGGTCAATAACCAAGACCTCTTGAGAACTTCTTAGAGTGACTTTCCTAAGTTGGGTTTGTAATGGTACAATAAGAAATTCCATTCATTCATTCGTTCACTGGATTAGCCAAAAACATGTCTTCTTATGTGCCTACTGTGTGTCTGGCCCTGCGAACTTACGTATTACATTTTTATTTTTGGAGTGTTCTTCCAAGACTGGTAGACAAAGACAACTGATTTTTTGTGTAGTTACCTGATGGTACCTTGTCCTAGTAAACCTATCCTGAAACTTGCTGAGACAGATGCTCACCACATGTTCCACTGCAGTTAATTTGAATGAAGTGACATCGTACCTTTTTGGATCATTATGCCTTTTTCGACATCTACTGAAACTCGCTTATCTAGGCCCTGTGGAGCTAGTGCGGTTGTTTCTAGACGATTCTCAAACCTTATTTTAGCCTGAATCCTTCTTTTCTCCCAGCATCCTCAGACCAGCCTGGGTTCTCTCATGGCTTTTGCTTTCTTTTCACTGGTCTCCTTTCTGGAAGTGCCAAAGACCAAGAATTAGATCCCAGGAAAATGGAGGTGGAGCACCTGACCCAGGCATGGGGTCTCTGAATAATTAAGGTCAAAGGAGAGTTTATGAATTTCTGTTCAGGGTTTTAACTGTGTTAGAGACAGATGCTGTTGACAGGTAATTGTGCTGTGAACATTTGAAGTGATAGAGAAAAGCTCTTGATTTATAAAGAGGCTGCCTCGTAGAGTTGATTTTTGGTGCCGTTCTTTGGAGCATGGGATGTTTCGTCCCCTAGAAATGATGTTCAAGATGGTAGACAGAGAAAGGAAACAGGTATTTTATCGATCTGCAGTGGGTTCTGGGCACTCTGCTGGGAGCTTCACACCCACTAACTTATTTAATCCTCACATCTATCCTGCAAGGTAGTAGTTGTTGTTACTATTACTGTTGTCATCATCATTATTATTAACCTCAAATTCCAAGTAAGGGAACAGCATTAGGGAGTTAAATAAGTTGCCCAAGTTCACACAGCTGGTAAGAGGCAGTACTGGGATGAGAGTGGAGGGGAGGGTTGCCCACAGGAGGGAATCCCACCAGTGATGTGGAACCAACCTCTGTGCAGCGCCAAGCATCCTCCTGGGCGTGAGTCCTGGAAATGGGGTTGTATAGTACAGCTCCAAGAAAAAAGCGTGTTCCTTCTTTTTACCCTCAGACAAATGATTACCTACTGACTTTTCCTACTTTTCTTTCTGAATCCTGATAGTTGCCTTCCTAAAGACTGGAGAAATGAGTGAGTACTGTGCAGAGCAGAGATTAAGGACAGGTCTCCCACGTCAGATTGTCTGAGTTTAAATCCCAGCTCCTTCATTTATTGGCGGAGTGTATTCGGGCAGCTGAGACTTCAGTTACTTTGGACACGTTATCAGGAAAGACCAGTTGCTAGAAAAGGACATCCTGTTTGATAAAGTAGAGGGTCAGAGAAAATACGGAAACCCTCAGTGAGATGGATGGACACAGTAGCTTTACCAATGGACTCAGATATACCAAGGATCATGAAGATGGTGCAGGGAGGGCTGGACCACGTTTTGTTCTGTTATACATAAGGTTGCCGTGTATTAGAGCTGACTTGACAGCAACTAGCAATAACACTTGGGCAAGTTACCACCTAAGCTTTGGTTTCTGTAGTTGTAAAATGGAGACAATAATATGAGCTGCTTCATTCATTCATTCATTCAACAGCTTTTATTGAGTAGTGCTATGGGCTAGATAGACACTGTTCTCATTGTTGGGAGATAGAGCAGCAGTGGTGGTTCAGTGGGAGAATTCTCATCTTCCATGTGGGATACCCAGGTTTGATTTCCAGCCAATGTACTTCATGTGCAGCCACCACCCATGTGTCAGTGGAGGCATGCATGTTGTTATGATGCTGACCAGGTTTCAGTGGAGCTTCCAGATTTAGATGAACTAGGAAGAAAGGCCTGGCGATCTACCTCTGAAAATCAGCTGATGAAAACAATGGTTTGATACGCAATTGATGATGGCACAGATCTGGGCAGTATTTTGTTCCACTGTGCATGGGGTCACCATGATTCCATGGCAGCTATCTATCTCTCAGTGTAGTTTGTACGTGGATCCGTGAATTGCCCCCGGGTGGTTTTATACTTAATGTGTCTTAATGAGAAAAGTATTGGCTTTTAGTGTGCTGATTGGGATGATGCCAGAGAAAAAGAGAGACAAAAAAATTCATTTGTCTGAGCTGTTTCTTTTCTGAAGGAGCGGATGGCATCAATCTTCAGTGGCCCCTTAATTATTATTGCTGGGACTGAAGGCTCATTCTTGAAGGCTGCCAGTGACAACAACTTAATGTTGTCACAGGCAGGACAACAACTTAATGTTGTCACAGGCAGGACAACTTAATGGGAAGAAGGCTTCTGCTGTCCTCGCCAGAGCCAGACCAGTGGAGGCTCTTGAGTGGGAGCAGGCTTCTTTCTGTTTCCCCCATTGGACCAACAGCTGGGAAGCATCTTGTTCTGAATTCTGGCACGGACCAACAGCATTCCGGAAAAAGATTGCGCTTAAGAATTTGGGGGTAAATCAGGCCCTAGGCAGAGAGTGATGGCCTGCTATGGTCTCTGCTTTAAATACGAAACTCTGCAAAACCTTGCTAATTCCCTGTTCTAAGAGGCCCCCCTCTCCCCTGGGAGATTAGCGGTGACTCTAACTGTCTTAAACTGGACCAATTCCAAAGTGTTTTCTGGATGAGCAAGAGAAGAACTCAACCCAAGGCAAACAGACTTTATGTAGATGGCCTGCATTCTGCTGAAATGCTCTATTTTTAATAACTTTTAGTAACAAGCTAGTGGTTGCCTATAAGCTCCACAATCCTTGGGGACATTCCAGATGTGATGAGTGCTTGGGCTAATCACATCTATATATATATTCATATACATATAAAGGGGCCCTGGTGGCGCAATGGTTAAAGCCCTAGGCCGCAAACTGAAAGGTTGGCTGTTCGAACCTGCCCAGAGGCTCTGTAGGAGAAAAGACCTGGTGATCTGCTCCTGTAAAGATTACTCATTGCCTTTGAGTAGATTTGACTCATAATGACCCTATTGGACAGAGTAGAACTGCCTCATAGGGTTTTCAAGGCTGTAAATCTTTACGGGAGCAGAATGCCACATCTTTCTCCCATGGAGCAGCTTGTGGGTTCGAACCACCAACCTTTTGGTTAGCAGCCGAGTACTTAAGCACTCCGTCACCAGGACTCCTTCCTAGTAGACCTATAGGGCAGTTCTACTCTGTCATATAGGGTTGCTATGAGTCTGAATTAGCTGGATAGCACCTAACAACAACTACACACACACACACACACACACACACACAAACACACGCCACATATACATACATATCTATTTGTTTTGTTTGTTAGCTGCCATCGAGTCAATTCCGACCCATGGCAACCCCACGTATGCAGAGTAGAACTGCTCCGTAGGGTTTTCAAGGCTGCACCCTTTCAGAAGCAAATTGCCAGGTCTGCCTTCTGAGGTGCCTCTGGGTGGATTTGAGCTGCCAACCTTTTGGCTAGTAGTCGAGCGCTTAAGTGTTTGCGCCACTCAGAGACTCCTTTCTCTCTCTCTGTGTATATATGTATATATATACTTGTAGGAGTTGTCTTTGAGTCAGCTCTGATTCATGGTGCCCTTATGTATAACAGAATGAAACATTGCCCAGTCCCATGCCATCCTCACAGTCGTTGGTATGTTTGAATCTATTGTTGTGGTATTGTGTCACTCCATCTCATGGAGGACTTCTCTTGTTTTTGTTGACCCTCCACTTTACCAGGAGCCTCCACTTTACCAAACGTGATGTCCTTTTCTAAGAACTGGTCTTTGCTGACGATTTGTCCAAAGTAAGCAAGGGATAATCACATAGAGCTACCACTCACTTAAATGCCTTTCTAAATAAATTCTTTTTTTGTTAAACACAAACAAACAAAAAATTACCCTCCTTAACCTGGTTGTAATAGTGTGGTTTCCGTTTGTAAAAATGGACTCTTAAAAGAACAAAGAGAGAAAGCAAAGTTGAATGTAGATTTTATTAAATGCAAACTCTTTTTGTTAAAAAATGTCACATTGTGTTCCCTAGTACATTTATTAAATCTCCCCAAATATGTCCTTGAGAATTAATTTTCATTCAGTTTGCATTAAAACTCACTATTGAATTGGAATTCAGTCCTCATTCAAGGCAATTCATTTGAAGGGTGATCACATAGCCCCCCTCCCCTTCTAGAATACCCCCCTACACAGGCTAAGAAACAAGCTCACCATGACCAGGTCTTTCTTTCTGTTTTCTTGTCCTCTTTGAAGTATTTTTCATCTCTTGCCTGTTAAATAAATGTTCTGTCTCTTTGCAGGATAGTGACAACCTCTGGTGGGACGCATTTGCCACTGAGTTTTTTGAAGATGATGCCACATTAACCCTTTCATTTTGTTTGGAAGACGGACCAAAGCGATACAGTAAGAGAGAAGTTTATTTTTCTAATATTCCCTCTTTCTGCACCGAGCAGAGAACCACAGGGGTCTTATGAGAATTTCTCAGTGCTGACAGGCTGACAATACTACTTCACTCTTGACAGTGCTCTCGCTTCCCATCACGGCATTGTCAACGGGTGGCAGCCAAAGTCTGCTCTGAGAGATTTCCTTCGAGGCTTAGACTGTTGGACACTTGCCTGTTTACAGAGTGAGAGAAATATGAACCAAGTTGCCCAATGATAAGTAGGATCAGAATTGCATAAGGTGTCTATCCATCCCTTGCCTGTGACCCTCCTTTCTCCTTGACGCCACACACTTTACACCCAGTGTTCTGCATCTGAAGGCTCCTTTAAAAAATACTCCTTACAGTCACTGTGTCAGTCACATCCTTCTAATTCCCTTTTATCAATTATTTCAGATATTTATTTGACAAGTGCTATCTTTGCTTAGGGAGGGGGGTGTCCACAATTGCTCTGAACATACAGTTTTGGATTAGTGTTGACAGAATTATAGTTTCTTGTCTTTCAGGCAAATGATAACTCTGTAAAGATCCTCCAATTACAGCCTGTGGCACCTTGGGTAACAGCTGATCTGTCCTGATTAGGTTCAGCCACCTTGTCAGAGATCAGATTTGCTAGTTGTACTATCAACTCAAGAGGCAGAGATACATCAGCACAAAAGCAATTAATGTCCAGTTAGATCAGAGAGAGATGTGCTTTCAGAAATCACTGTTGCATGTATGAAAGGAACTGTCAGAGGGTAAAACAGCCCAACTGTCACACACACAGAGATGAAGCCTGTACCAGCCACGGGATGAATGAGTCAATCTAGACGTTTGGCAATTGATAGCAAGACTCTTGATGAACACGATTAACAGACCTGATTGTGGCTACATCTATTTCAAAGGCACCAGGGTACAAGTTGTTTTTTGTTTGTCTGGTTTTGATTTTGGAAAACTTAGACAACTTAGTATTATTTGGATCTATTGCATGATTTTAGGTGGTTAATTATGCTAATATATGCATATGGTGATCTTGCAATAGTGGCAAGCGGAAGAGAGCAGGACAATGTGGACTTGTTCTCCAGCTGAAATTCATCACCAACAACATCTCTTTAAACCAAAACCTGCTGCGGTTGAGTCGATTCATACTCATAATGACCCTATAGGACAGGGTAGAACTGCCCCCTAGGGTTTCCAAAGCTGTAAATCTTCACAGAAGCAGACTGCCACATCTTTCTCTTGCAGAGTGGCTGGTGAGTTTGAACCACCGACCTTTTGGTTAGCAGCTGAGTGCTTTAATCACTGTGCCACCAGGGCTTCTTATAACATCTCTTTAGATTTTTGTATTGTGGACGTTTAAGGCGTTGGGAACATTTTTCAGGTCCCTGGATGGTGCAAATTGTTTGTGCTCAACTACTAACCTAAAGGTTGGTGGTTCAAATCCACCCAAAGACACCATGGAAGAAAGGCCTGGTGATCTGTTTTGGTAAAGATTACAGCCAAGTAAACCTATGGAGCAGTTCTACTCTAATAATGGGATCACACTGAGTTGGAATCAACTCGACAGCAATGGGTTTGGTTATTGGTTTGGGGAGCATTTTTAATAAATATTTTGGGTGAGAGTGGCAGCTCCTATGCCAGATAACAGGCTATTTTGGAGTGTCTTTATGTTCAGCATAACGACTCTGTTGCAAGCACTGGTAAGCCCACATCATGGGTGTCCAGTTGAGTGAACTTGCCCTCCTTTGCATGGGCTCCCATCTGCAACCTCGTGTCCCAGAAGGGAGGAGAGATGGGCTCAAACGCCACTGTTCTAGAAGCCCCTGGGAGATAAATGAAGTCAGCAGTCCAACAATTACTCCTTCCCCAAAAGGCTGCTTGATCAATGGTGAACGATTTCGAACCAAGCAGCCATCCGTCCTCCAAGCCTTTCTATTTTTTCCTGAGGCATAGGCTCAGATAACTTCAAGTTATCATTGTTTTATACGCCTACACTTTGTTGGTTTGAGAATCCATCAGGGGCTGCTCAGGATACGAGAATTAGTTTTAAGCCTATGTTAATAAAAGAGATTCTCCCTCTTCCCTCGGTCCACCCTGCATCCCAACATCATTTGGGGGTAAGGCATGATTGGCGCCTGTTTGAGATCATCTATCCTAATGATTAGCCATTGTTGCCCGGGGTTTCTTTGTTTCTCAGAGCCAAAATATTTCCCGAGCAGAGAAGAGAAACAAAGATGATTGACAGCACTGAGCCGAGTCTCATCAGCTGCCTGGCTGACAGCCTGGCGATGCGCACATGCTGCTGATGTGCGGGCGGGTGACAGCTGATTGACAGCGCAGGGCTAGGAGACTGGGAAGATGAAGCAGGCTTACAACGCCTGACGCGCTGTTTATGCAGCACTTCGAGCACAGGCGCTGCCACATTAACCCATTCGCGGTCTGGGTGCTGTGTGCCAAGCTGGGGAGATGTCAAGCAGCCCCTGGGCTGCAAGATGTAGCTTTTGCTTGATACCTTCCTGAGAGCTGCGAGCTGTGTATGTCAGAGGAGGAAAATAAGAATTGGTGATTACATTTGTATTTGTAAAAAATTTTCCGCTAATTACATCCATGCTAGGAAATAAATATCCCACGTGAGGTTTCTTCAGTCCTTATTAGGGGGAAAAAAAAATTCTTGTTCCCTTTCTCCATCTCTGTGTTTTTAGAATGTCTGTCTGGTTCCAAGATAGCGTGTCTCTAAGCTACTGTGAACCCTGTAATATTATGTGTGTTTGCTTATTTACCAGCTGTCTGGCTCCCCCATTAGAATGTTAACTCCATGTGAACAGGGGCTTAGTTTTGTTTACTGCTGAATTCCCAGATTAACACAGTAACTAGCACGTAATAGGTGCTTGATAAATATTTGCTGGATGGATGGATGGATGGATGGATGGATGGATGGATGGATGGGTGGGTGAATGGGTGGATGGGTGGATGGGTAGATGACTAGATGGACATTTGGGGAAAATCTTATATCACCAAGAAGAATGTTGACAAATGAATCCCTTTACCGGGATCTTTGGACTTTTTTAAACTGGAGGAACTTGCTCCACATTCCTCCCATGCAAGCCCAGCATGTGGACATAGTGCTTTGCTGGAGTTTTCAGATAAGCTCTAGGGTGTGCTCTGATCTGCTTTCAGAGGAAATAAATCCTAGCAGTATAATAACACAGGAAGTAATGATGCTTTGGGAGGTACACTGGTCCTCCACTGTGTTGATAGTGTCGCTCTACCCATCCCAGCCCCCAAGCTCTTCACTCTCCTGATGGGGGAGGGACTCCCAGGTGGGATATGACTGGGGAGGTAGAGAAACTGTTGGGTCAGATGAGGACTCCTGCAGTCTTCCTAGAACACTGGGGGTATGGTTAGTATGGAGAGGTACTGGGATGGACAAGGTGACTGGACTGCGTTAGAAATTGAGCTGGCATCCCTTGGGCCACTTGCCTGGCCCTGCCTTGGAGAGCATCAGAAATGTGTTTCTCCAGCAGATAAGTAGGCAGTTCCAGGAAAGCAGTAATCTCCTTGGATTAGGTGGCATCTCTGGAGAGGAAGAGCCTGAGAAGTGGGCGATCCCTCTTTGTCAGGAAGTCAGTAGAATAAAGACCATTGGAGCTGGACAGGTCTTTTCTGAAAATGGGAACTTAGTCCAGAGAGGTTAGGCAGACCCCCCAGCTAGTGAGTCACTGAGCCTTAAACTCTGCTGACTCCGAAGTAGTGTACCCCCTTGCCATGTCCTACCCCTACTTCGTCCTGTAGCTAAGGGGAAAGAAATGGTTTTGTCAATTCCTTTATTTTCAGTAATGTAAGTAAGAGTCACAAAGAAGTACTGTGCTTTTATTTGACACAAGAAGGCAAGGGAAGCAGGGGACATGGTCCTCAAAGTTCTCTGCGCACCTGCTTTGCAATTCTAAGACCAGTGTATGATGTGTTGTTATTTCCCTTCCCTGTCTTATATAGGGGGGACCATTCTTAGGTTGCAGCCCAATGGTGGTTCAGTGGTTGAATTCTCACGTTCCATGTGGGAGGCCCAGGTTCTATTCCCAGCCAATACACTTAATGTGCAGCCAGCACCCATCTGAAAGTGGAGGCTTACATGTTGCTATGATGTCGAGAAAGTTTCAGCATAGCTTCCAGACTAAGATGGACTAGGAAGAAAGGCCTGGTGATCTACTTCTGAAAATCAGCTTCAGTGAAACCCCTGTGGATCACAAAGGTACACTCTGCAATCAGTCATGGGGATGGTGCAGGACTGGGCAGTGTTTGATTCCGTTGTGTATGAGTTACCATGAGTCGGGGGCTGACTCAACAGCAGCGAATAACAGCAATTCTTAGGTTAGGATGATCATTCACTGTTAGTTTCAAACAAAGTACTGATTTCCTCTGCTCCTTTTTGGGCATGTAGCAGAACTGTGCCCCACACTATTTCCTACTCTCCTGACCATAACACCCATCATTTAGGTAACAAGCTACTTGTAAAATCCTCAAGAGACCTAGACTGTGTTGAGATCCACATTGGCCACATTTTTTATCTATAGGAAATATGTGGCTCCCAATTCATTCAGGAAATATTTTCTTTCTGGGAGAGATCAGGAGAAAGATCTCTTGAGGCCCATACCCGGTACATGTTGCAGAAGCTGGGAGGTAGAGTAGAAAAGAGCATTAGAGTTCCACGTGGACATTCCTGAGTTTTAATTTGTTATTTACTTAGTAACCCAAACCTCCATTTTCTCGTCTGTAAAATGAGTAAAATATTGCCATCACTGGCTTGTGGTGGAAATTAAATGAGATAATATAATCAAAGAGCCTAGGACTACTTGAAGCATATAATAGGCTGTATTAATCACTATTCATGCTATGCACAGCCTGTGCCTCATGATAGCTTCTGTGCATTGTAGAAGCTTGCATCTGGCAGGGACTTACCAAGTGTATTCAAAGTGCAAATCTGTGTATAAAGGCCAGCTGGGCAGTTTTTGCTGAAATGCAGGGTTGAAGAAATGGCACTCTCCTTCCAGGCTCTCAAATGCAGAAACCCTCTAGTAAGTAATTGGTGCACACTCAGAGGGAAATAAGGTAGGGGAAGGCAATTGAGTGTGTCTGGGGCTTTGTACTTTTGGTGGCTTAAGATGCCAGAACACTTGATTAAACTATTTCTAGGTTGACATTGGAGACCATGGGTGGTGCAAATGGTTAATACACTCAGCTGCTAAGCCAGTGGTTGGAGGTTCAAGACCACCTCCTCAACAGAAAGGCCTGGAGATCTACTTCCAAAAAATCAACCATCGAAAACTCTACGGAGCACCGTTCTACTCTGACACATAGGGTTTGCCATGAATCAGAATTGATTTGACAACAACTGATTAATGTTTAGGTTGACATTGTCTTGGAAATGTAGGGGGAAAATGATTGCAGCTATTAAAATGCCATCTTGCTTCAAGTCACTTCCTATTGTCCTATTGATTAGGGAAAGGAACATAGTTCAGGCAAATGATCCAATTCTGATAGCCTGGGTTCAAACCCAGCTCTGTCTCTTACTACCTGTGTGATTAGGGCTAAGTCACTTTCTAAGTGTGAGCAGCCTCATCTGTAAAATAGGGCAACAAATAGACCACCTTATGGGGTTGTTTTGAGGATTTGATGAGCTGATGCATGTAAAGTAGTTAGCAGGGTTTCCAGCACCTTGAAGATGCTCAATAAATATTAGCTGTTGTTATTTGATTGACTTCCCATGAGCACATTGCTGCCTCTGTTTTGAGGCCCAGGACAATTCCCGAAATTTTCATTAATCCTTTACCTGCTATTGTTGTTAGTTGCCATTAAGTTGACTCTGACTCATAACGACCTTACGTAAAACAGAACAAAATGTTGCCAGGTCCTGTGCCGTCTTTATGATCATTGCTATGTTTGAGTCCATTGTTTTGGCCACTGTGTCAATCCATCTCCCTCACCTTCACTGATCCTCCATTTACCAACCATGATGTTCTTTTCTAGCTATTATTCTTTCCTGATGACGTGTCCACAGTAAGTGAGCTAAAGTCTCGCCATCTTCACTTCTTTTTTTTTCTTTTAATTGTACTTTAGATGAAGGTTTACAGAGCAAATTAGTTTTTCATTAAACAATTAATATGGATATTGTTTTGTGACATTACTTGCCAACCCCATGAACGTCAACACTGTCCGCTTCTCGACCTTGGGTTCCCCATTACCAGCTTTCCTGTCCCCTCTTGCTTTCTTGTCCCTGCCCCTGGGCTGTGTGCCCGTTTAGACTCATTTTGTTTTATGGGCCTGTCTAATCTTTGGATGAAGGGCAAACCTCAGGAGTGACTTCAGTACTGAGTTAAATGGTTGTCCTGGAGCCATACTCTTGGGTTTTCTCTAGTCTCTGTCAGACCAGTAATTTTATTTTATTTTATTTTTTGTGAGTTAGAATATTGTTTTACATTTTTCTCCAGCTCTGTCCGGGACCCTCTATTGTGATCTCTGTCAGAGCAGTCAGTGGTGGTAGCCGGGCACCATCTCGTTGTGCTGGACTCAGTCTGGTGGAGGCTGTGGTAGTTGTGGTCCGTTATTCCTTTGGACTACTCTTTCCCTTATGTCTTAGGTTTTCTTCATTCGCCCTTGCTCCAGACGGGGTGAGACTAGTGGAGTATCTTAGATGGCCACTCACAAACTTTTAAGATCCCAGACAATACTCACCAAAGTAGGATGCAGAACATTTTCTTTATAAACTATGTTATACCAGTTGAGCTAGATGTTCCTGGAGACCATGGTCCCCAGACCTCAGTCCAGTAATTCGGTCCTTCAGGGAATTTGTCACCACTTTCACTTCTAAGAAGCACTCTGGTTGTATTTCTTCTAAGACTAATTTGTTAGTTCTTTTGGCAGTCCATAGAGTATTCAATAGCCTTCACCATCACCACAATTCAAATGCATCAATTCTTCTTTTGTCTTCCTTTTTCATTGTACAGCTTTTGTATGCATATAAGGCGATTGAGAAGACCATGGCTTGGATCAGGCCCCCTTATTCTTCAAAGTGACATCTTTTCTTTATCTACTGATTGTAATTTTGGGCTGGTGGATCCTCGTAGTTATCATACACTTGTCATTTCTTCTGGAATGAGGATTTCCAACAGGACCACACACTTTCCTATTCACACAGCCAAAAACTACTAGTTTTTCCCTCTGTGGCAGCTGGGGAAACATTCTACTCTCCAGGAAAAGGGAAGTTGTTTTAGGAAATGTCATCACTCTCCTTGCTGTTATTTTCTTCCTCAGTCATCAAGTCTCTGTTAGATGATGGGAAGAATTGCAAATCAGCCCCTTTGTGGGGCCATTTCTATAGTAGCTGTTTCTCTTTTACATGTTCTTCCCCACCTCCCTCTTTTCTAAAATCTCTGATAGCATTGCAGTATTGACTAAGTTCTTCAATTTTGCCTGTAGTATGTGTTTTTATATGTTTTGCATTTGTGCATGTTCTCCTAAGGTAGACAAATTCTACAAGGCCCAAGAAGCTTCACTATCTCTGGGTACTGTTTTTCTCCTGCTTTTTATTGGTTCCCCTCACCCAGCTGTGTTTTTACTGTGCTTGATATGTAGGAATTCTGAAAGCATTTCCCCTCATTTTCTTTCTTTCTCTCTAATATCCTATTACACGATTAGAAAAAAATATTTCTGGGAAAATCACTCTGTGATAATATGAAAAAGGCATTTTGACACCACATTTAATAACTACTGTGGCATGAATATGGCCATTTAAAAAGGTTACATGTAAAGAGTGGGCACTGCAGCACATGGGAAAAAGGGATTTACAAGGGCAGAAGCCATGCACGTGTCTTTTCTGTGGATAAAGCCTCTAAGGTGTCCTCCTGGTACCTAGAAAACACACAGATTCAGTGGCTTCCGCTCACTCTCCTGAGGCTCCTCACCGGTCTTGAGGATTTGGTCCCAGACTCCAGAACTTGATTAAACTATTCCTAGGTTGACATTGCTTTGGAAATTAGGGGGGAAAATGATTGTAACTTCAAAGATGCTATCTTATTCAAAGCACTACCTGTTGATCTACTTTGTTAGGAAAAAAGTATAGTTCAAGCATAGTCTCCAAGTAAGAGTAAAGTAACTTTGTTTCTCTAAACATTTCTCATTCTTTTTTTTTATCCCATTCATGGAGGTGAAGATTAAAATCATGGACTTTAGATCCACACAGATTCTTTTTTTTGTCTTTTCTTCACCACAGGAGGGTGACTATAGGCATGGTGCTTAAACTTTCTTAACCTCAGGTTCTTCATCTGTAACGTCAAGGCCATAGTGATGCCGACATCATAGGGTAAAAATGAAATGTGTATGCGACCTTAGCTTTGTGTTGCCCACGGAAAGCGTACAATAAGTACTTATTGCATGTATGCATGAATGAATAGATGAGTGACCGAATACCTGAATGAATTAACAAGGGGGTAGTTTCCCTATTCATTCAGTCACTCAACACGGAGCAGGAAAAATTATGGCTTTGGGCAGAGCCAGATTAAACCTGTTTTCTTTCCATGTGGAAACTCTAAGAATTTAATCACCATTTGGGAGATAGACTGATGTTAATGGAAGGTGGTGATTTAAATAAACAAGTCACAAACTATTACAGTGATGGCGCTGGTCCAACAGAGGGTGAGACTTCCATCCTCCAGTTTGCTGTTGAGCACTTATCAAGTGTCAGGC
Source organism: Trichechus manatus latirostris (assembly GCF_000243295.1). Lineage (NCBI taxonomy): Eukaryota > Metazoa > Chordata > Mammalia > Sirenia > Trichechidae > Trichechus > Trichechus manatus. Next base: position 20,027,424 of record NW_004443970.1, read on the forward strand.
ACTGCGCTAGGCACCTTTGTTGTTGTAGTTGTTAGTTGCCATGGAGTTGGTGCTGACTCATGGCCACCCATGAGTAATAGGACAAAACATTGCTCAGTCCTGTGCCCTCTTCATGATCACTGGTATGTTTCAGTCCATTTTTGTGGTCATTGTGTCAACCCGTCTCACTGAGGGTTTTCCCTCACCTTTGCTGGCTCTCCACTTTTCCAAACGTGATGTCTTTCTCCAGCCATCTATCCTTCCTGATGATGCATTCAAAATAAGCAAGCTGAAGTCTTGGACAATATTCTGTGATCCATAAGGTTTTCATTGGCTAATTTCCAGAAGATGATTGCTAGGCCTTTCTTCCTAGTCTTAGTCTGGAAGCTCTGCTGAAACCTGTCCATCATGGATGACCCTGCTGGTTTTTGAAATACCAGTATTACAGCTTTCAGCGTCACAGCAACATGCAAGCCATCACACTACACAGGCACCTTTGGACTCCATACCTTTTTTACTGAGGCAACTGGGTGGCGCAAATTGTTACGCACTCGACTACTAGCCGAAAGATTGGCATTTCGAACCTACCCAGAGGCACCTTGGAAGACAGTTCTGGTGATCTGCTTCGAATAAGTCTAAGCCTTGAAAACCCTATGAAGCAGTTCTACTCTGCACACATAGGGTTGCCATGAGTTGGAATGGACTTGACGGCAACTAACAACAAGAACAACAACAATCTTGTTTACTGAGGACCAGGTGAAAGGAAATGGACTTTGATAGCATTCAAAAATGTATCTTAAAGAATGCACTTCCTCAGAGTAGTCCATGATGGTTACTTACTGGAATGGATTCCTGTCTGTGGCATCTTTTTTTGCATAACAACGTAGATATCATTGTCTCAGATGACTCTGGAAAATGCTTTCCTTAAAGCATGGAGTTACACTAAATGGTTTCTAGATGGCCGATGCGGTGATTTTAGTGAGTGGCCCTTTTCAACAGCAGTGCTTACTGGGATGACAAGAGTTGGAGTAAATTAAGTTAGGAGCAAAGCAGACTTCATCTGAAGTTCATTTTTTCATTCACTTATTCATTGTTTCATTCACTCAGAACTCACTGAGCTTTTGCTATTTGCCAGACATTGTCTTAGTGGGGCAGACAGTTCTTGGAAGGAAGGCAGTTCATTGTAATTTTTTTCATTTACTTCTGATTTCATTTCATTTAAAACTCTTACCTGAAATTAGCATAATCGACTAAGCTGCTCAGGAAGAGAATATTCTCGTGACATTTATGGAAAATCCAGGAATGGTTATAAAAAAGACTTGAGAGAAAGCTCACAATTGATAGGCCAACTGACAGACTTCTGAAGGGGAAAAAAGAGACTGACTCACTTCCCATTTGTGGTTTCAAATTGATGGTATCAAGAGTTACAAATTGGCCATCACAATAGGTTGAGCAGACATTGCATTCTCCCATTGCTAATAAATACCACACCAATGACCACAAGAGATAATGGACTGAAAAGTGTTTTGAATAAATTTAAAGTGGTATACAAGTTGAAGGTATAATTATCGTCATATTTTAATTGACCTTTAGGATTCTGGTGAATTGTTGTTGTTGTTAGGTACTGTCAAGTTGATTCTGACTCATAGCAACCCTATGTACAACAGAACGAAAGACTGCCCAGTCCTGTGCCATCCTCACAGTCATTGCTATGTTTGAGCCCATTGTTGCAGCCACTGTGTCAATCCATCTTATCAAGGGTCTTTCGCTTTTTCAGTGAGCCTCTACGTTACTAAGCATGATATGTTCTCCAGGGACTGGTCCCTCCTGGTAATATGTCCAAAATACGTGAGACGAAGTCTCATCATCCTCGCTTCCAAAGAGCAGTCTGGCTGTACTTCTTACAAGACAGACTTGTTCGTTCTTCTGGCAGTCCATTGTATATTCAGTATTCTGAATACAATATAATTCAAATGCATCAATTCTTCTTCGGTCTTCCTTATTCATTGTCCAGCTTTCTCATGCATATGAGGTGATGAAAAATACCATGGCTTGGTGAAGGGTAAGACAGTACACAATACTGGGGAAGCCAGCACAATATGTACAAGGCAAGGTCATGGCAGCTCCATAGACACACCCAAACTCCCTGAGGGACCAAATTACTGGGCTGAGGGTTGTGGGGACCATGGTCTCAGGGAACATCTAGCTCAATTGGCATAACATAGTTTATAGAGAATACGTTCTACATTCTACTTTGGTGAGTAGCACCTGGAGTCTTAAAAGCCTGTGAGCGGCCATCTAAAATACTCCACTGATCTCACTACTTCCGGAGCAAGGGAGAATGAAGAAAACCAAAGACACAAGGGAAAGATTAGTCCAAAGGACTAATGGACCACAAGTACCACGGCCTCTACCAGACTGAGTCCGGTACAGCTAGATGCTGCCCGGCTGCCACCATTGACTGCTCTGGCAGGTAGCACAATATAGGGTCCCAAACAGAGCTGGAGAAAAATGTAGAACAAAATTCTAACTCACAACAAAAGACCAGACTTACTGGCCTGACAGAGACTGGAGAAACCCTGAGAGTGTGGCCCCCGGATACCCTTTTAGCTCAGTACTGAAGTCACTCCTGAAGTTCACCCTTCATCCAAAGGTTAGACAGGCCCATAAAACAAAACGAGACTAAAGGGGCACACTAGCCAGGGACAAGAATGGGAAGGCAGGAGGGGACAGGAAAGCTGGTAATGGGGAACATAAGGTCAAGAAGGGAGAGTGTTGTCATGTCGTGGGGTTGTTAACCAATGTCATAAAACAATACGTTTACTGTTTAATGAGAAGCTGGTTTGTTCTGTAGCCCTGCATCTAAAGTACATTAAAAAAGAAAGAAGAATTGACATTTTTAGTATATCGAAGTTTCCAATTTGTGAAAATCGTATGTCTCTCTAATCGTTTATGTCTTCTTTGATTTCATCATGTAGATCCTATACATCTTTTGTTAGACTTATACCTAAGTATTTTATTTTCCTTGGAGCAATTAAAAAAAAAAAAACCATGCACACCTGAGTCTTCAGTGTGACATTTTTACTTTTCAACACTTTAAAGAAATCCTTTTCAGCAGATTTGCCCAATGCAATCTGTCGTTTGATTTTTTGACTGCTGCTTCCAGGGCGTTGATTGTGGATCCAAGTAAAATGAAATCCTTGACAACTTCAATACTTTCTCTGTTATTGGTCCATTTGTGAGGATTTTTGTTTTCTTTACGTTGAGGTGTAATCCATACTGAAGGCTGTAGTCTTTGATCTTCATCAGTAAATTCTTCAAGTAGTCCTCTCTTTCAGCAAGCAAGGTTGTGTCATCTGCATAACAGAGGTTGTTAATGATACTTCCTCCAATCCTGAGGCCATGTTCCTCTTTATATAGTCCAACTTCTCAAACTATTTGCTTAGCATAGAGATTGAATAAGTATGGTGAAAGGATACAACCCTGATGCATACCTTTTCTAATTTTAAACCACACAGTATCCCCTTGTTCTGTTCAAACAGCTGCCTCTTGGTCTATGTACAGGTTCTGCATGAGTACCATTAAGTGTTCTGGAATTCCCATTCTTCACAGTGTTATCCATAATCTTACAATCCACACAGTTGAATGCCTTTGCATAGTCAATAAAACACCCGTAAACATGTTTGGATGTTTATTGGTAAATTTGTATTTGCCTCTTATGTAAATTGTAAGTCAAGCTGTCAAGAAATCTCAAGTGGTTGTTGGATTCTTTCACATGGGATTAAAATTAATTGTCAAATGTGCAGGCTTGAGCAGGTTAGATCTCTCACTGCCCTCAAGAGCTTATTTGGAGAGTCTGTATGAGGTACTAACTAGGAAGTGTATACTATGGATTATTTTTGAGACTCTGCATGACTATGATATCTGTGGGCTTCTGGCACTTGCATTTCCTGACTCTTGGCTTCATGGAGACTATTCCTACTCCTGCATCCTTCCTTTGGTTCTCAAACCAAGGTGGCACTGTCCTGTAGTGGGTAACAAGAGAAATGTGGGGAAGTTTTTGATTGTCAGAAGGAGTGGTGATACTACTGGCATTTATTGTCTGAGGGCTGGAGATGATAAATGTTCTGCACAATAAAAAATTGTTGATAAATGCCTTGCCTGGCCTGCCTGACCTCCAACTTACTAATTATCTTGAAGGTAGGGTGGCCAGATAAAATATAAGTATACAATGCAATACTTTGGACATAAACTAGAAAATTATTTTTTGTTATCTGAAATTAAAATTTAACTGGGAAGCCTATGTTTTTATTTGCTAATTTGGCAGCCCTACTTAAAGGACCCTAGTTTATGCTCAAATACGAAATCTTGGTCACCCCAGAGCAGCTACTGTGGAGTGCGAGCATGACGCATTCATTCCATGGAAAAGACTCTGAGCAATTTACCCACTCCTTTCATTCAAAGAAGTACTGCGTCTTTTTACATCCAATCACTGCACTCATGAGCCCCACCTAGAGAAACAAACACCTTGGGCTTGGGGTTGGGGCTGAAGCCTGCATGAATTGGAATCTAATGTCCATATTGCAGGCCTTCCGTAGTTGGCTACACCAGGCATTTGGGCAGGTGCTGAGCATACACAGATGACTATGATATACTGTCTGCCTTCAAGGAGCTTACAGTTTAATCAGGAACAAAGATACAAACAACTAACGCTAATGCAGTATCATCAATACTGTAAGAGTAAGGCCAGCAAAGTACTATGGAGCATTGAGGAGGGTGTGATAAAATCTGCTTCCAGCAAAAGAAGGCTCAGGCCGGCAAAGACTTCTTCCTAATCTTCTAAAAACCTTAGTTTCCTAAACCCGTAACAGAAAAGATTCTAACACAGTACCTTGCAAATATAAAGCTTTCTGTAAATATTTGTGTATTGAATAAATGATATAGTGCTGGGACATAGTACAAATATGACCCAAAGAATGTGAGTATCTACTCCACAGGTATAGTATTCCATCTATGGTTTCTCCTATGTTTTAGTAAGTTTCCAATATCCAATCTCAAGTTTTAGCAACTCGTTTTGTATTATAAGAGTAACAAAGTGTTGTAGAGCAATTTGGATATTTGTCCGCAGCTTGGCACTCACATACTAAACACCAAATTAAAATCACATCTGCCCAACCCTACAGTACTAGGACTGAGCTTTTTTCTCTTTTGGGCCATGGGTTGGTGGAGTATTTTCACTACATAGTTAGCCTGCTAACTTGCTAGTAAATTAAATTGTGTCATTAAATTGCATAGAATAAGTAATCCCCAGGAATGGCTGACTAGGTAGTTGAATCTTTCTATTGAATGGATCTTACTGGCCATAATTTCAGTGGAAACATCTGTTTATTTATTTAACCTTTCTTGAGTAATTTCCATGTGTTAGCTGGCTTTCTGTGTTCTGAGGATAAGAAGGTGAATAAGCAGAATCTCTTGCCTTGGAAAAAGCTACATACAGGTCTAGTGAAATATTCCTAAGACCTTAGCTATTAACAGATCTTAGCCATGTATTTTTGTATAGATGCTTACTCTCTATGAACTTGTTCTTAATCAAACTTAACATCATGATTTTAGACTCAATATCCAAATGTAACATCGGTACCATTTTTTAATATAAAGGCTTTGGAAAAACCAGTGTTAAGCTGAGATACATGCAGCATTCCCTTTGTGTAATACTGGTTTGTGATGATAGTTTGTGGCTTTGAATTAGTTTTCAGTCCGTGTGTGATCAAAGTCTAACATTACCCCTGTTTTGTGGGAGGGCTGACTTGAGGCATCCTTCCCAGAAGCCAATGTATAACTTCATCTTCTCATTCATGTCGTGTTTTCAGGTGGTGAACACACCTTATTTATGCAGGTGGAATAAAATAAAGCATTTGTTGAAGTCAAGTTGAATTACAATTCTTCTACAACTATATTAAGCAATATTCAGGGGAATTTCATTAAGAACGTAGAGGCTCCATAACAAAATTACCCATCAGGGTATGTTTCATTATTTATTGTTTAATCAAGGTAGTCATATTGGAGTATTTGAATTCAGGAGCTTACAGAACTTGGTGCCTTCATATATTTTGCTTTTATTATTCATTCTGGGAGAATCAGCTTCACACAACCATTATCTTGGGCTTGTTTATTTTTACTGATGTTGGTCCTTTCCCAGTACCAGTATCTTTAATACACTCTTTGATGGCAACTGCTCCGGTACAACATGTATCTTCAGCTTTTCAACAAGTCACGACTTGAAATTGACAGCGATTAACACTAGCAATCATTCTGAAGACCTGTAGAAGGAGGAAGCAAGGTCACCTGGGAGTTTGGTAATAAAGCCACTCCCCTTTTATGAGACAGCACAATTCCCCACTTACGCGTCGGAACACGTTCTCCGTATTATCTACAGCAAAAGGAGCATTGCATTATTTTTATAGACGTTTCCAAAAATACTTATGGCTTACTTATTCCTGCCTTTAAATGAGGGACATTGCTGGTTCAGTGGTAGAATTATTGCCTTCCATGAGGGAGACCTGGGTTCGATTTCTTGCCAATGCACCTCATGTGCAGCCAGTCATCTGTCTGTCAGTGGTGGTCTGAGTGTTGCTGAACAGTTTTCAGCAGAGTTTCCATACTAAGATAGACTAGAAAGTAAAACCTGGTGATCTACTTCTGAAGATTAGCCAATGAAAACCCTACGGATCATAAAGATCAGATGATGGTGCCAACTCAGCGGCAGCTAACAACAAACCTTGAATAATCTTTTGGTGCAGTAGTTAAGCGCCCGCTGCTAACTGCAAGATGGCTGTTTGAACCTACCAGAGGCTCTGTGGGTGAAAGATGGGGCAGTCTGCTTCCGTAAAGATTACAGCCTTGGAAACCCTATGGGGCAGTTCTACTCTGTCCTATAGGGTCGCTATGAGCCAGAATTGACCCAAAAGCAATGGGTATTTGCAATTTAATTGTTTATCTTTGTTTTACTTTGGAAAATGCATCATCTGCAGTGTTGGAATGAGTTAGTTACAGTGAGAACAATGAAAAAACAAGCGTTCTTTCCAGAATCTAATTCTGAGGCAAGCCCAGTCAGTAATGTTTAGGTGGTTATTTCCTGACAGACCACAAGGTGTTTCTATGTTGCACTTGAATTCCAAATAAAAATCAACCACCTGAGCTGGTTCTCAGATAAAGGATGATGACTATTGGTGTTTTCAGAACTAATGCAACCTTTGAAAATATTCCAAAAATTGAAGTTATGTAATGCTGCCTGAGAGATGTATGTATCCACGTAAAATTTCCTCTGAAAAGATTTATGATGTCATGTATGTAAAGTAGTACTAGCATTTGGTAGAGTCAACTATACTTACTCAGTTTTCAATTGAGATATTTAGGGAAGTTCAAATTTCAAGCTTTTTTTTAAAAAAAAAGAATAATCAACTTTTTCAAGGTTGCCTGCATAACATAACATTCTCATGCTTATTTGCTTCCCTTCGAAAGGGCCACAAGAGAGAAAGGATAAAACGGTGTTTGACTGATTATGTAAATAATCACTAATTATAGGCTTAATAGTTCGCCACATTTCTAGACACAGTACCGTATGTATTTCCTATAAAATGCTTTAGTATTTAGAGCTTTATTATTTTTTTAAAAGATGGGCCCAAAATCAATGATTATGAGAGTTATTATTCAGGTTCACAGCAGTGCGGTGGCTGTTTTTCACTTGATAATTACCTTAAATTATCTAATGTTAAACTAACGTCAGACCAGCGCCATGCCTTATTTAAGAAAATGGTCCACCAGCCCCGCACAAGCAGGCCCAGCTGTGGAAAATTAAAAGATTTATTAAATCCAGGCCCATCTTCAGCACTGCCTCATCAGCATTACTTACAGAAGTTCTAGGAAGTTTTATACTTCTCATTAGTTGTTTGCCACATCTTTCCCGAGGTCACATTGCCTCTCTTGACAATTGCTGTTTCCATTCTGTTCATTCCATTCTTAGCTCTGGGCTTTGTCACCAATCAGCACACTGTTTTAATTGGCACTGTGTCCATTCAGAGCCTTCAGGAGAAGAGAAGAGGACCCAGCTCCAGGGAAATAAGAATATGTGATACTATTTCTCTTCCTACATTCCTCATTTTTGAATTGTGATTTTATTTATTCTGTCCCTTTAAAAAGCAGGAAAAAGAAAAATTCAGGATCCTCCAATATTAACTGCAGTTTTGTCTAAAAAGAGTTACTGAGTACAATTTCTAGTCCAAAATAAGGAATTCTTTGTTTAATATTTTAATTTGCCAAAAATATATGTATATGAGTCAGTTACTTGGTGGATTCTTGTCTTGGCATTTTTCAAATGTGTCCAACAGTAACCTCCTGGATTGCTTAATGAGTTAAAATGACAAACATTCTGATCATGCTTTGCAGTTTATACAATTCTTTCATAAATCAGGACCATCTGTAAGCTCGTTGAGGATGAGGGCTGGGTCTTATTTATCTTGCAAGCTCTGTGCCTGCCGATGGAAGTGATAGAAGGAGATCCATGACTGACATTGGCTGAACAGGACTGGATGGAAGTATCTCATTCCATCCTCACAACCCCCGGGAGCAGGGGTTATAAGGACCATTAGTATTGTATGTTGTTGTTAGCTGCCATTAAATTGGCCCCCAAATCATGGTGACCCCATGCACAACAGAATGAAGCACTGCTCCGTCCTGCACCAGCCCCATGCTCAGTTGTGGATCAGACCATTGTGATCCATAGGGTTTTCAATGACTATCTTTTCAAAAGTAGATTGCCAGGACTTTCTTCCAAGGTACCTCTGGGTGGACTCAAACTGCCAACCTTTCGATTACAAGCATGTTAACTGTTTCCATCCGGGTACTCGGCTCTTCCTGACTCAGTGATCCCAGACCTTTGTGATCCATAGGGTTTTCATTGGCTTGTTTTTAGAAGTAGATCACTGGGCCTTTCTTCCTAGTCCATCTTAGTCTGGAAGATCCGCTGAAACCTGTTCAGCATCATAGCAGCACGCAACCCCCACTGACAAATGAGTGGTGGCTGTGCTTGAGGTGCATCAGCTGGAACTCGAACCCAGAGTTCCTGTGTGGTAGGCAGGAATTCTATCACTGAACCACCACTGCTCCTACTTGTACTGTGTAGATGAAGAAAGTGAGGCCCGAGAGACTCAGAAGTCAACTCTTCTGCCTTGGAGGCCCATATTGTGGCCCCTTTATCACCTGTTTCTCAGCAGCTTTTTCGAAGAACGAAGAATTTTTAAATGTTACCTGTTTAGATGAAAAAATCTGTTCTGTTGCTCTGGATTCTGAAAACTTATCTGCTCACCCACCCTTCCCAGATACAGCGCAGGTTAAGAATATAGTTCTTAATACAAACACATACCTCCGGCACATTTTCTCATCAAAGTTAAGTAAGGATCGCTGGAATCCTTCCAACATTGCTGCTACAAAGCTGACATTTATAAATTTCCTTTTTCAACACAGTATGGGATCCTCCATATGTCTTCCACAATAACTCCCCATGTTTTTGGGGAATCTAAAAACTTATTTCCTTCCAAGTCCTGGTTGTTGGCATTTTCTCCCGGCCTCCAAAACTGCCAAGAGATGAACTTCAATTTAGAGGAACTGTTACATTTGTCATTGTGAATTTGCTAAACTTTGGATAAATTTGAAGATTTATGCTTATTCCCAAATGGGCTCTGAGAATATCTTTGAAGCTCAGAAAATTCACTCCTGACTTCCTTTCCAGTGGTCTTGGTAAATGAGTTTTTCAAGCTGTATAGTCTTCCTGCCTGGGTTGCCATCATTGCTCAGCCTGGACACGCTCGGACTGCTGGGAGCTCAGATGTGACCCACCTTTCAGTTTGAGGGAGAGGGTCCTCTCCCTGCCTTGTGCCTTGGAAACTGCATGTTCGGTCTGTATTTCCAGGATGCCCGGGTTAGAGAGGCCCTTAAAGTAACCCTTCACTTTAAAGACAAGTAGCCCAGGCCATCGAGTTGGACAATCCTGGCTTCCAATCACAGTTTTGTCACACAGTAACCGCATGACCTAGGGGATTATACCTAACCTAAGTCTCACTATTTTCATCTGCAAGATGAAAATAATGTCTATCTGGCATTTGTTAATGGGATTTATCTACTGGATTTTGCAAGTAATATACATATAGTTCCTGACACACAGCAGTAGTTATTATAATGATTATTTATAAATAGTATACCAACAAGTGAATCGGCTTTGACTTGTTCAAGGCATCTCAACCAGTTAGTGATAGAGCCAGGATTTGGTTTCATGTCTCCTGATTTTTTATAAAACACAAGACTACTCATTAGTGACTAGCTAAAAGTGCTTTAGTCTTTTTTTCATTGAAAATAGTCTAGAAGAAACATGGTCCCTGGGTGGTGCAAACAGTTTGCACTCTGCTACTTGCTGAAAGGTTGGCTGTTCGATCCTACCCAGTAGTGCTGCAGACGAAAGCCCTGGCAATCTGCTTCTGTAAAGATCACAGCCAAAAAAACCCTTTGGAGCAGTTCTACTCTGTAACACATGGAGTCGCCATAAGTTGGAATCTACCTGATGGCAATGCATTTGGATTTTCTTAAGCATATTATTTAATTTTGTTCTTATTATACATTATTAATATAACTTATATGTTACAATATAATTTATAATATATGTTATAATGCACATTATAGCATATAATATGTAAGTTATATTATTTTATATATATGGTAAAACCTACGAAAGGCAGAAACTGTGTAAGACAGGAGGGTGTCAAAGCTCAAATATTTTGCACTAAAACGAGTGAGAGAAAAGTGGTAAGCTGCATCCTTTCAAAGGTGGAAAACTTGCAAGACTGGGAAAAACAAGGCAGTCCTGTCGAGTTCTGGCTCTCACAGATTTCACTGTATTATATATATAATATCATACATTATTTAATTTTGATCATCATGAAAATCTTTGAGAGTACCAAGTACGATAACAGGTGTCACTGTATCACTGAATCCGGTAATACAGGTAGTCCCCCACAACTCTGTCATAAGTCTGTTCAGTATCTTTATAAATCCGATCTTTATTTGTCTTGGGTGTTGGAAACATTACAAAAACTTATCAAAAAAAAACAAACTAAATCCACTGCCATCGAGTCAATTGCAACACATATCAATGCTATAGGACAGAATAGAACTGCCCCGTAGGGTTTCCAAGGAGCCACTGGTGAATTCGAACTGCTGACCTTTTGATTAGCAGCCCAGCTGTTAACAACTGCATCACCAGGGCTCCATATATACTTACAGATATATGTTGATACATGAATATACATAAAAAAATACACAAATCATAAAAATTTACTTCAGCTATGACAAAGAGTTGGACGATGTGGGCATTTTTTCAGTTGTAATAACTCCACCTGTGGAAGGTTCTGGATCATCTGGATTACCCCTGGGAATGGGGATGGCTTTTCTAGTCAGAAAATTAGTAAGAGTTGTCTGTATGGTCCTGTTCTTTTTCTCTTCGTATGTTTCGTGGTAACATATCACTGCTTCCCAAATTTGCCTATCGACTGTAGCAAAGCAATCAGCATTTGGGTACATGTTTTCAAGCAACTGAAGCCCCTGGTTTAGTTTAGAAAACACTCCAGCTAATCCTTTTACTGTAAAACTTTTTTGACTTCTTCTTCCTCATTTTTCTTTCTTCTTCAGCGTTCTTTCCTCTTCAAAAATCCATCAAGTCCTAATCTGTCAATTCTCTTTCTTCATGATCTATGAGCTGTTCCATATCGGAGATATCAAGTTCTAAATTCAGCGTTCTTGTCATATGGATGATTTTTTCATCGATCTCGTCTATCATATTATTTTGATCAAATGCTTGGAGGGTGTACACATAATTCAGCCACTTTTCCTGTATCCCCTGCATGCATTTCTCATAACTTCCTCCCAGGAAGATGAACTAACAATAAGATTAAAAACAACAACAACAACAAAAAAGGACAGTCGTAAGTGCAGTTAGTAGTAACTCCAATATGTTGTAAGTCAGGGACTACCTAGAAACAAAAATTAGAGACCATCTATTTGGTGGGTGTTTTAGTTTTCCATTGCTGCATATGAAATTACTACAAACTTAGTGGCTCAAAACAACACACATTTATTATCTCATAGTTTCCATGGGTCTGGAGTCCTGGCACAGGTTAGCTGGGCACTCTGCTCAGGGTCTCACAAGAATTAAATCAAAGTGTCCATTGAGGCTGTGATCTCAAATGAGGCTCAGCATTGTTGGCAGATTTCAATTCTTTGCAACTATAGGACTAAAGGTCCCATTTCCTTGTTGGCTATTGACCAGGTGCTGTTCTCAGCTCCCACAGTGCTCTGCCAACCTTACAGTATGGCAGCTTGGTCCTCCTAGGCCAGCAGGGAATCTCTTTCCTTTCAAACTTGACATTAATGGCTCACCTGATTATGTCAGGCCCACCTAGGATAATCTTCCGTTTGATGAATGCGAAGTTATCCGATTAGAGACTTTAATTACATCTGCAAAATCCTTCTGCCCGATAATGTACCATAATCATGGGATGATATCTCATCATAGTCACAAGTGCCACTCACACTGAAGAAGAAGAGATTATATATGGCAAGGGCACCAGGGAGTCTGAATCTTGGGGGCCATATTAGATTTCTGCTTACCACAGGGACATGAGACAGGAACATAAGTATAATATAAGATATCCTGTCAAGTGTCATAAAGCATGTGTAAAGTGCTCTGTGAAGTGCTGTGAGGATTGGAAGGCATCATAAAGGCAATGGGAGACAGACATGGAAGTAAGTGGGGACAATGGGCACAAAAGAGAGTGGAAGAGGCACATTCCAGAGAGGAAACGTATTTTAGGAAAATGGCTACTGATTTTGTTTGTCTAGAACTTGGCATTAAGAAACTGCTCTGTGGTTTTTAAGAGATTGTCATTTGGAGGGTTTGGAATCAGAAAATGTAATGGGAACTCCCTTGGAGGCCTCTGAGTCCACGATCGTCCTTACCTTTTAATGTGCTGAGTCTGTTAGGCAAGGGAGAGTCTGGCCTGGACACACGTCTTTATGTTTGGGGCTCCAGTTTCCATCTCTATGGCTACCCTTCAGGACCTTGGAAAAGTCCGTTTCTTCTCTATGTTTTTTGACAGAGATTTCTGAATCTGGTGGTTTTTATGACTTGTAAAATGCTTTTCTCTGGAGGCCTCCCCCCTGTAGACCTCCAGAGAGTAGAGAAGTCTGGAAACGTAGGTTTAATTCTATAAGATACACATCAAACCAGTTGGAGCTGATTTTAGGTAAAAGAACTCAAAACTATGTTGTTTAAGAAATGGTGCGTTAATTATTCATACATTCATTCAGCCAATATGCTTAATGTTCCTACTGTGTCATTGAATCCAATGTTGCTCTGGAGATACAGGGAACAAGATAGTCGCAGCCCCTGCCCTCATGGGGTTTACAATCCAGATTCTAGATAATTCTAGATTATTTTAACTATAGATTTTTGAGGAATAGAGAGCTAGTAAAACAAAGACTATGCTAATTATTCATTAATTTTAGCTGTGGTAAGTGCTTATGAACATTAATTTTAGTTGTGATAAGTGCTTATGAACAAAATATATGGGATGCAATGGAGAAAATCGGGGGCTTTAACCAGTCTCTACAGGAGGTAGCAGTAGATAGGGGATCAGGCTAAACCTCTCTGAGGAAATTATAAAGGTTGAAAAGTCTAGAAGAATATATGTACCTTGGAGAGAAAACAATCAAGGTGAACCTGAGTATTGTCATGTATCTGTTGGACAGACAGGGTGAAGAGATTTTAGATTTTGGATAGAATGAATCTGCCTGGATGCTTTCCTTGTCTCTTACTTGATGTAACTGTTCTTATTCTTCATAGTCCATCTCTATCCCTAGTTTCCTCTTGAGGACTGATTGCTCCCTTCTCTGTGTATGTGTGACATGAGGCACACGCATTTATTACGGCACAACTCTGATACTTCGTGGATATCTGGGACCCCACTGGAAGTTCTCTGGACCAGGATTATACCTTTCCATCTCTTTATCTCCAATATCTAATACTTTGTCTGGCACTACAGTTGTCACTGAATAATATTTGTTGAATGAATAAACTAGTCCCTGGGTTGTACAAATGGTTAAACACTTGCTACTAATAAAAAGCTTGAGGGTTCAAATCCATCCAGAGGTGCTTCAGAAGAAAGGCCTGGTGGTCTGCTTCTGAAAGGTCACAGCCATTGAAAACTCTATGGAGCACATTTCTACTCTGAAACACATGGGGTCACAATGAGTCAGAATCAACTCAATGGCAACTTGTTTGGTTTTGTTATTTGGACATGATGAAAGTAGTATGTTGTAGGCTATAGTGATTTCAGAGGAAGCCTTTTCAAAAAGTCAGAGTTTTCCAAACTGGAATGCTCAGCCTTAGAATGAAAAGAGCTCACCATCCCTGGAGATGACAAAAGTCCCATAACTCTGTGTATTTGAATCAGAAGTGAAATAGAATTTGAACCTTTGATTAAAACAATTACCAAATTAGGTCTGTGACCCTGATTACACGTGAAAGTCAATACATTTTTTAAAGAGCTTGATTTACATTCAGGAGAAGAATTATTGCTTGGGTGAGTATTTCATGGCCATATATTTCTGGATTGTGCTTTGCCTTTTTCATCTCATTATTGACTGTGATATTTATGATATGGAGGATGTTATGGATTGAATTGAGTGCCCCCAAAATATGTGTTGGAGTCCTGATCACTATACCTGTGGATGTAGTCCTATTTGGAAATAGTTTTCTTTCTTATGTTAATGAAGCCTTATCAGTGTATGGTGTCTCCTAAACCTAATCATTTCTTTATTTTATTTTATTGTTGTACTTTAAGTGAAAGTTTACAATTCAAGTTAGTCTCGCATACAAAAATTTATACATACATTGTTATGTGACCCTAATTGCTTTCTCTATACTGTGGCAGCACACTCCTCCTTTCCACCCCTGACTTCCCATGTCCATTCAACCAGCTCCTGACCCTCTCTGCCTTCTCATCTCACCTCCAGACAGGAGCTGCCCATTTAGTCTCATGTATCTACTTGAGCTAAGAAGCACACTCTTCATGCATATCATTTTATGTCCCATAGTCCAGTCTAATCTTTAACTGAAGAGTTGGCCTCGGGAATCGTTTTAGTGCTGGCTTGACAGAGAGTTCCATGGGTCATGCTTTCTGAGGTTCCTCTAGTCTCAGTTCAGACCATTAAGTCTTGTCGTTTTACTAGAATTTGAGTTCTGCTCCCCACTTTTCTTCTGCTCCATCAGGGACTCTCTGTTGTGTTCCCTGTCAGGGCGGTCATTGGTGGTAGCCGGGCACCATCTAGTTCTTCTGGTCTCAGGCTGTTGCAGTCTCTGGTTTATGTGGCCGTTTCTGTCTCTTGGGCTCATACTTCCTTGTGACTTTGGTGTTCTTCATTCTCCTTTATTCCAGGGGGGTTGGGATCAATTGATGAATCTTAGATGGCCATTTGCTAGCTTTTAAGAGCCCAGACGTCACTCACCAAAATGGGATGCAGAACATTTTCTTAATAAACCTTGTTATGCCGATTGACCTAGATGTCCCCTGAAAGCATGGTCACCAGACCTCCGCCCCTGCTACTCTGTCCCTCGAAGTGTTTGGCTAAACGTAATCATTTCTGAGTGACATTCAGAGCAGCCTACACAACTAAAGGAGCCCTGGTGGCGTAATGGCAAAGCTCTCAGCTGCTAACTGAAAGGTCAGCGCTTCGAACCTACCAGTGGCTCCTTGGGAGAAAAGACCCAGAGATCTGCTCCCATAAGGATTATAGCCTAGGAAACTCTATGGGGCAGTTCTGTTCTGCCTATAGGGTCACTATGAGTCTGCATCGACTCCACGGCACACAACAACACCAGACAACTAGACAAACAAGCAAGCAAGCACAAATGTGGAAAGATAGACACCACATGGAGATCACCAAGTAACTGATGAAAAGAAGCTGAGAGAGATAAAGGTCTTCCCCTAGAGGTAACACAGAGAGCTTTTCCATATAGTTGGTGCCCTGAACTCAGACTTCTAACCTCTTGAACTGTGAGAAAATAAATGTCTCCTCTTAAAACCATCCATTTGTGATATTTCTGTAAAAGCAGCACTAGGAAAGTATGACACAGGATATGATTTTTTTTTAAGTATAAATAAAATACACGGCTTCTATTAAGGAGACGTTCCAAGTCGTTGTTAGGGGTGAAAAGTTTGTCAAGCCAGCTATGAATGAAAATATACCTGTAATATAGAGTAAGGCATCACGATAGAATAACTGTGTCACTTAATATAGAAGAAAATACGTATTCATGTACATGAATAAAAAGTCACCCAGAACGCCATTCTCCAATGGGAGAAAGAAGCCTGAGGAGTGGGTATGTCCTAGAATCCAGAAGTTATATTAGATAAGTATTCCATTAGCATGAGATAAAGATGAAACCAATGCAGAAAGTTCACTAGTTAACACTTGGCATGCTGATTTTAGCAGCGGGAAGGACAAAGGATATGGAAGGACAATCAAAAGAACAGTTTGCACTATTGGAGGCCTGGTGGGATTGATCCATGGACAAAGAACAAAAGATTGGCGATGTAGCTAAGCAACTGTTGCCAAAGAATGAATTGTGACATACACCTATAAACTCCCCAGGCCCATGAGTGGCATGTTTAGGGCAGTGTATGTCTGGAATATAACGAAATGCAACAGGATGAAAGAAGAATTTAAACAGTTGGGTGTCTTCCAGAAGACGAAATGCTGGAAAGCCTTTCTTAGAGAATCAAAAACAAAGCTAATTTCTTTCAAATAGAAGATGTCCGGCTTTAGTGCTAATAAAACAAAACTGAGGAATATTTACTGACGTCTCACTACAAATTCTCTAGTAACGCTTTCCTGTCTCCAGTTCCAAGTTTAAAATTTTTAATTGTTTTCTTTCCATTAATCATACAAACCGGGCCATGTTATCAAATGATTTCTTTACTCCACGTTCAAGGAAACTACTTCATTTAATCCAACACCAGAACAAATGCTTTTATAATGCATTTCAATTGTAATTTTAAAAGTATAAAAATTTGAATTCAGATACAAGATGCAATCTGTTTCATTAACAAAATAAGTTGATTTAATATATTTTAAAACCTTAACTGCTTACCTTCTTTTTTCTTTCTTTTGTACTTGTTGTCCACTCTGTCTCCAAAAATTCTCTGCAAAAGGAAACGAAAAATATTTATCTCACCAAAAGGAGTTTAAGAAACTGACAGGGTGGTCAAGCTACTGAAATAAGGTTATTTTGGAACTGCCTTGTTACCGTTGGTTTTCGACTCATAACGACCTCATGTGACTGAGTAGAATTGCCCAGTAGGGTTTTCTAGGCTGCAGTCTTTACAGGAGCAGATCTTCAGGTCTTCCTCCCATGAATCAGTTGGGTGGGTTCGAATTGACAACTTTTTAGCTTAACTATTGCACAGCAGTGCCTTAGATTGGTTTAATTAAAAAGAAGCCCAATTGGAAGTCCCATTTAGAAGAATTGGAAGGCCGTCTCTCTTTCAATTTCTGTGTTTCTTGCTCTTGTTTTTTTTTTAAATTGTGCGACAAAAAAAAAAAAAAATATATATATATGTATATATATATATGTATGTATATATATAACAAAGCATTTGCCAGTTCAACAATGTTTACATATATAATTCAGTGACATTGATTGTGTTTGCCATATCATGCAACCATCACCACTATCATTTTCCAAATTATTCCACCACCATTAATGGAAACTCAGAGCCCCTAAGCAATGACTCCCTCTTTCTCCCTCCCTCCCGCTCCTGGTAACCACTAATAAGCTTTGTTCTCTACCCATTTTCCTGTTCCAGTTGACTTTTATTTTCCTCTTCCATCTCAAAGATTTTGGGACAGGCATTCCGAAATGACTGGGATTATCCTAAGTTAGGAGAATTTGCCCAGAATTTTTAACTGCCCCCCTCATCAAAAGGAAGGAGCCTTAGTGATGGAATGATTAAGCTCACGGCTGCTAGCCTAAATGTTGAACCCCCACAGTGGCTTCACAGGAGAAAGACCTGATGATCTGCTCTTGTTAAGATTAAATACCAAAAACCAAACCCATTGCCAGTGAGTCGATTCTGACTCATAGCGACCCTACAGAACAGAGTAGAACTGCCCCGTAGAGCTTCCAAGGAGCGCTGGGTAGATTTGAACTGCCGACCTTTTGGTTAGCAGCCAAATTTTTAACCACTAAACCACCAGGGTTTACGGCCTAGAAAATCCTGTGGGACACTTCTACTCTGTCACATGGAGTCACTGTGAGTCAAAAATCTACTCAACGACACCTAAGAACAACTCATCAAAAGAACCCGAAATTACTAGAACTATCAACCTTCTGACTTTAGGAGGTTTCTACAAAGTATGGATTAATAATTCAAGATAAGAATTTAATTCAATATGGGACTGTGAATGTTTAGTCACCCATTCTCATATTCATTCATTCTACACTAACACTCCTAATATTTGTTCATTAATTTGCCAAATGTTCTATATATCCTTGTGCTTAATATATATGTACCAGATTTCCACATCCCACTGTGCATGCCTCTGGAAGGCTTAAACATCTTCACAGACAGTGCAAGAGCAAAAGTGTCTCTTCTGCATTTGACATAAGCAAATCTGGATTTTGTACAGCAAAAACCAAACTTATTTTAGGTACTGCAGGGATAAACATAAAAAGTAATAAATCCTAGATGGTTGTTTCTAGTCTTCTGCAATGCCTCTGCCTCGTATGAAAGCCTCAGGAGAATAATTTCCAGAGTTCAAAGCTCTATATATGTTTCATCATTACGTGCTCCCCCTCCTTTTTTTTAGATTTAATTTAATTGAAACCACACAGTGTGTACTCTTTTGTAACCTGTCTTATCCTCGCTCAATATTCAGTAAGCATCTTTCTGTCATAAATTTTTTATGACATCCGTTTTAATGCTTGTGTGATATTCTATTTTCTGAATGTTCTGAATGACTTTCTATTCATGTATGTGAATATGCATTTTTCTTTCGTAGTGGGTGACACAGTTACTCTATCGCGATGCCTTACTCTGTCCTGCGGTCATATTTACATTCACAGTTTCACAGACTTGGCTGCCCTGATAAATTCCTTGGAACGTCTCCTTAATGTCATCCATCTTCGGTTAATTAATTGTATTAAATAAAGGAGTCCCTGGCTGACAAATAGTCAAGCACTGTACTACGAACTGAAAAATTGGTGGTTCAAACCCACCCAGAAAACACTTGATGAGTAAGACCTCACCGTCTGCTTCTGAAAGGTCACCGCCTTGAAAACCCTACAGAGTGCAGGTCCACTCTGAACCCTCGAGGTCACCGTGAGTTGAAATCAAATGGGGGGCAACTAATGACAATAACAATGCATTTTCAATTTCTGTTCTCACTCATTCTGTCTCTCTCTAGTATATATATAGAGAGAGAGAGTATATATATATGTACATATTTATCACATTTATCACATTTAAAGCTAACCTTATGCATAAATAAGTTCATTAATAAATATTTTCCTTATGCAGATTTTCGGTGATTAAACAAAAATTAATGCCTCAGGGAAACCTCAATATTTTTGTGTTTTTGTTTTTAGATATTTTTTTTTCTCTCTCTCTCTCTTTTTTATTATTGTGCTTTAGGTGAAGTTTACAGAACAAACTATCTTCTCATTAAACAGTTTGTACACATACTGTTGTGACATTGGTTACCAACCCCACGACATGTCAACACTCTCCCTTCTCAACCTTGGGTTCCTTATTACCAGCTTTCCTGCCTTCTAGTCCTTCCTCATGGGCTGGTGTGCCCCTTTAGTCTCATTTTGTTTTATGGGGCTGTCTAATCTTCGACTGAAGGGTGAACCTCAGGAGTGATCTCATTGCTGAGCTAAAAGGGTGTCCGGGGGCCGTACACTCAGGGTTTCTCCAGTCTCTGTCATGCCAGTAAGTCTAGTCTTTTTTTGTGAGTTAGAATTTTGTTCTACATTTTTCTCTGGCTCTGTCTGGGACCCTCTATTGTGATCCCTGTCACAGCAGTTGGTGATGGCAGCTGGGCACCATCTAGTCGTGCTGGACTCAGTCTGCGGGAGGATGGATATATGTTTTTTTAATTAAAACATTTGATACCAAATCTGTTTTAGGTAGAGGACTCTGTTGATATGAATTTCTGCCACATTTTATGCTACCTCCTAAAAACAAAAGGAGCTAAGTTCCTGGAGATTTAAAAAAAAAAAAAAAAAAACAGACTGAAGAATAGATTGACAGTACTTCAAAATTAGAAGCAATAGTATGGATTGCATTTCCAAATCTGCACACTTTGATATTATGTGTCCAAGAAAATTCTGCCATTTGCCCACAAAACCAGTTAGTGGCCAGGGCAGATTTGAACTCAGGCTCCCTTATACTTAGCTATCTATATTTTTGTTTTGGTACAACGGTTAAGCGTTTCGCTGCTAACTGAAAGGTTGGCTGTTTGAATCCACCAAGAGGTTCCATAAGTATTAACATTGCCTCCTGCTCAGTGCTGTATTTCAACAACTCAAATGCTGTAGAAATGATACACTAGATTAGGTATAAGAGAAGAGGGGCAAATCAAAATGGAGGTGGGGCGAGACTTTCAACAATATAGGTGGACATTGTGGAGATTGGACTTTTGTTTTTTGGGGAGAACAAACTCAGGAACGCTGTGTGGTGAATACTAATTTTTCTATTTAGGAAAATTTTTTGTTACTTTTTTTTTTTTTGGTAGTCTTCTGAGAGGCATGGAGAGTTAGAGAAAAATGCAGGCAGGTGAGTGGGAGTAGGGGAAATTTGTGTGGTGAGAGCTACAGAAAGCAGAGGGACCGGGGGTAGAGAGGACCCACTGTGCCCAGAACAGAGGTGCAGGTGCTTCAGAGAGCTTGAGGCTGGAAGGAGCAGCAGAGGAGAAGCAGAAGGCTGGGGCCAGCCTCAGTCTCTAATAGCTGGTGTTGCTGGACACAGGCTACTGTCCACAAGGCTATGGCTAGTTCCTGCCCCGTCTACATGTCTAGCTCATTGACCAGCTGCTCTTCTCTTAAAGGAATAAAGAGAGATACAGGGAAGGGGAAGAAAATTAGCCAGCCCCCAAGGGTAAGAACAGCTGCTTCACTTGGAGGATCTGTTTGAGACTATCTTCTTATAGACCCTCTAAAAACCAAAACCAAACCCATTGCCGTCAAGTCCATTCTGACTCATAGCAACCCTGTAGGACTGAGTAGAACTGCCCTGTAGGGTTTCCAAGACTGTAATCTTTATGGGAACAGACTTCCACACCTTTCTCCGGCGGAACAGCTGGTGAGTTCAGTCTGCCGACCGTTTGGTTAGCAGCCAAGGGCTTTAATGACTGCTCCACTAGAGCCCTTTAGTCCCCTTCCCATCTCCCACCACATCAACAGACTGTCAGTGGCAAAAGTGAGAGGAGGGTGATCTGGACCACAAAATACAGGAGGCCCTGATGTGAAGCCACATTTGTGTTTTGATGTCACATAGGTACATGAGCAACCCCTATCTTTGCAGAATGATGACTGTTCTCCTTCTTTTGTACACAAGTTACAGCGTGTCACTTCACAACCTGAGTCCTCAGAAGATAGGGACAGGTTCTTAATTCATCTTTGATGAGAAATGATGTGGACAGTAGCCAGAAGGGAAGGAGGGGTGAACAAGCAGAAACCTGGGATGGCCACAGGGAGTGAAGGGGATTGGTTAGAAGAGGACTTCATGCAGATAAACATCTACATGTAGGGGAAGTTAAGGCAAAGGACCTAGAAGTGGTGACCGCCAGTACAACAATGCTGAGTTGGGAATTTTTGTTTTTTATAAAGTTTTATTTTATTCACTACAACAAATTCTGAGCACCAGGCCCTGTTCTAGGGATAAAGAATACACCTTCTGTAAATTTTAGTAATTATGCTCTTGCCCATGGTAAAGATGGCATGTTCCTTAAATCATTTTCTTTCATTCATTCATTCTCTCGTTCATTCATTTACTTACTTAATCAACGAGATTGAATATATAGTTGTTGGATGAATGACCTCAGTAGATGGACTTTCAAGCATTTGGCTTCAAAGATCTGACATAACTAGCAGTTTTTATTAGTCATCATCATCATCATTACAACAGCCATTTAACAAGAACCCACTATGTGCCACATAAAGCATCTCATCTAATCTATCCAGTGACCCTAATGTTAGGGTGTTAGGTGCCGTTGATTTGGTTCCAAGTCATAGCGATGCTATGTACAACAGAATGAATTGTTGCCTGGTTCTGTATCGTCCTCAGAATTGTTGTTATGCTTGAGCCCATTGTTGCAGCCACTGTGTCAATCCATTTTGTTGAGGATCTTCCTCTTTTATGCTGACTCTCTGCTTTACCAGGCATGATGTCCTTCTCTAGAGACTGGTCCCTTCTGATAATATGTCTGAAGTAAGCAAAATGAAGTCTCCCCATCCTTGCTTCTAAGGAGCATTTTGGCTCTAGTTCTTCCAAGACAGATTTGTTTATTCTTCTGGAAGTCCATGGTATATACAGTATTCTTCACCAACACCATAATTCAAATGTGTCAATTCTTCTTTTGTCTTCCCTTAACAGATGGAACCTAATAAAGCATTATTATTTTCACTTATCGGATGAGAAAAATAAGACTAATACAATTTCAACAATCACCAGAGCTCACCTGGCTAGTAAGTGGCCAAGTCAAAATTGAACCCAGATTTGTTTTCCCCTGATACTAAAGCCTGTTCTCTTTTCCCCATGCTGGGCTACCTCCCTAAAAAATTACATTATCTTCTGCAGCTTCATCTCTCCCAAGAAGTACTGAGATTTTATTTATTATATCTGTTACTCCTAATAACAATATTTTAAAAAATAAGCCCATATGTGACGATCGTGTGAAAAGTAAACATGGTAATTAGAGAACATCAAAATGAAGTTAATTATTGCCTTGATAACTAGGGTGGTTTGTGTACAATAGTTGACAGCTTAAAGCATCATATTAGAAGGCAATGCTTCTATTCTACATGCCTGCCATATCACAAGGGCATTTTCATCCCGTTAGTGGATTGCAGGAACAAAGAGCAAACCCTGGATTCACTGGTACCAAACAAATAAATTTTATACCACACTGCTATTTCTGGAGGGTTTTTTCTTCTATGATTTCACTGTATCCCTATAGCTTTCCTTTAAGGCAGATGCATTAAACCCTGAGTTGTAGATTGTTGGTTTTATAATATAATCCAAAGTCATATGTCTGTTCCATCAACAGCAAAACTCTTGATATCCAGCCCAGTTCTTAGACTATATTATGTGTGCATTGTAGATGTCTAGAACTTTCAGACCTTCTCAGAAATCAGACACCAATTTGGGTATTCCTGTTGGATACTAGCCTTATTGAGGTTTTTGTTAGATGCCCTTGAATCAATTCCAACTCATGGCAACCCCATGAGTCCATAGGATTTTCATGGCTATGACCTTTCAGAAGCAAATCCCCAGGCCTATCTTCTGAGGCACCTCTAGGTGGGTTTGAACCAACAAACTATGGGCAAGAAGTCGAGCACTTAACCATTTGTGCCACCCAGGGACTCCTAGCCTTAGACATCCCTTTTTTTCAAATTCCCAATTATTGGATATCTGTTGAAATTCTTATGAATTATGCTATTCACAGCATCTTCGTCAGGCTTAAGTTTTTATACCATTCCTATTTAACCGTATGATCATGAGTGGCTAGGTTAGATCCCTATTTATTCCTATCTGACTTTATTATTAGAGGTAGGAGAATATGCTACGTCTAGGTTGGAAGCGGCCTCATTTGATTTGGACTCTATCTTTTGTGGAGATGTTCCTTTTAATTGAAATGCTCCATCTAAGAAGAGACGTGAGGACGGTGTTTGTCCTAGTTCGCGGTTTCAGTCTTTTCCTTCTGGTAGTTTTTAAAAATGTGTGTCCGGTTCCAGTCAAGGCTAGTTTCCAACAGTCATCCGTGTGTGCTTCTGTTCAATAACCCCCGAAGCTACCGCAGGGATTGTGAACACCCGCAAGCATTTCTGTCCGTCTTACACGGTCATCCAATACAGACAAACAGGAACTAGGTAGAAGGTGAGTGGATTTACTTAATTTGGTTTTCTAAGTGCAGAGTGTTCATTTTTAACTTACACATTGGTTTTCCTTTGTTGCTAAACCCTTTTTCAAAGAAGAATGCATCCTTTTTTTTAAAAAAAAATTTGTTTTCCTCATCCTGGCTCCTAAGAGCCAATATACTTCAGATGTACCTGTTTGTCCAAACAGGTGAGAAACCGTCTCAGTTCTCTCCCATCAAAATAAAACTTCCTGTATTAGGCAGTTTCTCACATTTTCCAATTTGACTTCTATATAGAACTAGAGCTGTGGATGATAATGAATTCGTCATGGCAATTTCAAGCTATCTATACAAGTCCTATTCTTTTCCTGCATAATAATTAAGGTTATTAATGAGGGATTGAATTAGTAGAAAAACAGTATACTGAGCCACTGTGAATTGCTTGGTGTAGGTTGATAATCATACATTATATAGCATTCTAGCTTCCTTGGGCTCCAGAATAGGAGCTGTGGTGGCAAGGAGCATTGTGATCAAATCCACACTAATGAAGTAACATTTGCAGCTCTGCAGGGGATAAAAAGGCATGCACTGTTATTGTGAATGCTGTAGTGTTGTCCTTTACCATTTGAGGATGTATTGAAATGCATAACTAATAATTGTATTTGCATTTATAAAAGAAAGCTTCAACTAAGTCCCATGCCCCTTTGAAAAGATGAGGCTAGGGGGCGAAAATCATAAAGCTGGGTGTCTTGAAACAACAGTTCATTAGGGAGACTTTTTTTTCTCTGTGCAGCAGGCTCAAATCCATAGTAAGACAGGTTGGAATCTGAGCAACTTATGATTGATAGGTTAAGTTGTGTACATAAAATTACTTTCAAGGAACGGATCTACTTTTCAAGGCAAGGCCACTGAATTCCTGTTGGGACATTTCTTAGAATTTCACTCACAGCCTGAAAGTCCAACTGGGTGGGCTTTGAAAAAGAAGTTGGATTTGCCTCAAATAGCAGAGGAATTGTGCTGGTTTGCTTTCCTGAAGTGACTGCTTTAGAATGAAAGCAGACAAATCCAGATGGGCAAATAACATTCAAAAAGAATGTTACTGGTTGAAGCCTTGGTCAGACCAAGGGATTTGGAAAATGAAGCTGACTGAGTAGGTACCTAAGACCTTATAGAAATGTACGAGTAAACACACATGCCAGGAAATGGAATAGGCTTGTGCCAAGTGGGAAATTGAGTTTTAATTCCATTCCATTCTGTTTCATTCCAGTTCATTTCATTCCATCCCATTCCATTCCACTCCAGTCCGTTTCTTTCCACTCCAGTTCATTCCACCTAATTCCATTCATTTCCACTCCATTCCACTCCAGTTTATTCCATCCCATTCCATTCCACTCATTTCATTCCATTCCTTTCCACCAATTCCATCCCAGTTTATTCCATTCCTTTCCATTCTACTCCATTCCATTGCATTTGATGCCATTCCATTCCTTTCCAATCACTCCACTCCAGTTTATTCCATTCCATTCCACTCTACTCCACTCCATTCCAATAAATATATCCTGAGTCCCACCTGTGTACCCAGCATATTATCTTTAACTCAATCTTCTTTTTCCTGTGCCCATCCTTTCCTACTCCTATCTTGTTACTGGACGAGCCCTGGTGGTGCAGTGGTTAAACCACTCAGCTGCTGTCCAAAAGACTGGTGGTTTGAACCTACCAGTTGTTTCATGGGAGAAGAATGTGGCAGTCTGCTTCTGTAAAGATTTATAGCCTTGGAAACCCTGCGGGGCAGTTCTACTTTGTCCTATAGTGTCCCTGTGAGTTGGAATCAACTTGATGGCAGTGGGTTTGGTTTTCCGGTTTATCATGCTACTTTTGGTGCCCAAGAGCAGTTCTTTCTTTCCTTCTCTCTCTGCTTTTACTCTCTCTCTCCAATTCCAGTTTCCTTGGAGAAGCCCTGGGAAGGTATCAGGCTTTGTCCAGCAGACCTGAGTTTGAATCTTACAGGGCCTCTTACTTGCCATAGGTTTCAGGGAAGTCACTTAAACTCTTTATGTTACAGTTTTCTTGACAATCAGGGAGACAATAACAACAGTAATATTTAATGGAATGGGGTTGTTGGCAAATACTAGGCAAAATGTCTCAGAACAAGGATGTAGGACCTTAATACATGGATCCTGGCATTATGATGATGAACGAGAAATGCTGGTCTCATCCTGATGATTTCTTGGCCTAGTGTGGGAAGTAGCTATGAGAGAAGATGAGACTAGTAAGTCAGCCCTTATGATCTGAAGTCAACCTACGCAAGGCCAAACCTTGCTTCTATCATGCGCTTTAATGACTGGGCAAATTTCTTAACCTCATAGAGTTTGGAGAGGAAATAAACGAGGTAATATGTGTTAAGTGCTTGGTTTGTAACATATACTCTATAAATCTTAGCTAATACTATTATAACAAAAAATATACCTATAATGTGGTTAAGTGGTTCAGCTATTGCATCTTTATCATGAAAAGCACACTGGGCTGGGCATGGAGGATTCAAATTAATAGTAATCTCTGCCCTCATGGAATTTGTAGTATCATAGGTGTTGATGTTGTTATTAACATCATTGAGTTGGCCCCGACTCCGTTCCCCTTATACAATGGAAGGAAATGCAGTCCAATCCTGCACCATCCTCATGATCGGTTGCAGATCGGACAATGTTTCCTTGTAAGCCATATGATTTTTATTGGCTGATTTTTGGAAGTAGATCTCTAGGCCTTTCTTCCTAGTCTGTCTTAGCTGGAAGCTCCACTAAAATCTGTTTAGCATCATAGCAACACACAAGCCTCCACTGAGAGACAGGAGGTGGCTGAGCATGAGGTGCACTGGCCAAGTATCAAACCGGGGTCTCCTGCATGGGAGACAAGAGTTCTACTATGAACCAGCTCATATGAAACACCTCATAGTGTCAGAGGTAACATAGGCATTAATCAAAGACTGGAAACCCAGGTTCCTGGTGCTATGGGGCTGTGTAGAAGGGACTTGAATTCGGGCTGGAGGCCTGTAAAGCACAGAGAGGAGAGATGGATTCTGGACATTTAAGTATCCCTCTATTATGCTAGCCATCAGGAGAAAAGCCAGGACCAAAAAGCCAAGAAAGATGTGTTTCTTTCTGAGGTAGCTGACCAGAATCTAGAATTCGTTACAAACAACAAATATGAAAACACAATGAAACAGAAAAGACCCGCAGTACCTGGGTAATGCAGAGTCCAAGTTGTTTGCAGCATAAGAAAATTTGTTTCTCCAAAAAAAAAAAAAAAACTGGATTGTGAGAGCAAAAATTAGAAAGTGGTCTCAGTGATTCTCTGATATTAAACAGCTACACTCCAACCGTCCACTCCTCTCCCACGGTGTTAAAAATCAATGCTAATGATGAAAATCCCCAGTCAAAACAAATGCAAGAGGTGAAGTGTGCTCGGTGACAGAGTTTTGTGTGCTCCTTAGAAAGGTGATCTCTTCCCTGGAGAGAGAGGAAAGGATTAGAAATGATAACCACTTTTTAAATACATCAGGTTGCTCATCTGTTGGGTGGTGTATTTTTTTTTTTTATCAGCTTTTCAGCCTAAGTTTCATTTGATTTGTGCATGGAGGTGTATAATAGAGCAAGGCCAGTGAGCTGATTTTTATAGAGTTCATTTGTGGCTTAAACAAAGATGGGGGATTTTGAGGATAAAGACAGCCTGGAATATAGCAGATTATGCAGCTTGATTTTTCGAAGATTTGCTAATTCCCCTCCTCCCTCTCCTCCTTTCTGACTGGGCTGTGTTCTGTATCTTTTTTTTTTTTTCTTCTTCTTTCAATTGCCTTTCAAAGAGGAAAGGGCAAGTTCTAAACTAGAATTTCCAACTGAATTTCATGTAACCCTGTTCTGTCCCTGTGGCCGATCCTCTCTGAGCAAATGTGCTTTACTCTTCAATAGTGCAGCATTGTGATAAATAATATGATAAATAAATAAATAAAGGCTGAACTTATAAACCCTCTTTTCATATGAGAAGCATAATTTGCAGCATGAGCAGAAAGGTCTAGAGGGTTTGTGTTTTTGTTTTTAACAGGAAAGATACAGTTTGCTTTGAAACCTGAAATAATCTGAAATACAGTAAGAAAAGGGGAAGTGCTCGGGTTTTCTGCAAGGCAAAGATGTGCCTTTTCTGTGTAATTCTGGAGCTTGTCATCTATATTTTCAGGATCTGACTGAAAATGACATGGACCATCTTCCATGCATTTCCAGGCCATAGATCCATACCCAAGTCCACCCAATAAAAAAGGATCTCATTTGATCTTTAAATGTGGCTTTAATTTCTTGATGGGGTTTAGGTCTGTATTTGCATGCAAGCTGCTGGGGCAAAAAGTCCTGGGGAGCCTCATTTTAGAACTGTTTTCACCTTCTTCTTTATTTGTTGGTGAGATAATTACTTTCTTTCATTTGACCATTCAACAAATATTTATTGTGCTCTCATTTCATACAAAACCTATACTTGTTGAGAGATGCAAAGATACACATGATATGGTTCCTGCCATCCAAAAGATGACAGTCAAATAGTAATCCATGGAGCCTGACATACTAGAATATTTTAATGTGTGGTCAACTAGCACTTAAATTAATTTAAGAATTATTGTTATTGTTAGCTGCCTTCAAGTTGGCACCTGACTCATGATAACTTCATGTACAACAGAATTGGACCATTGTGATCCATAGGGTTTTCATTGGCTGATTTTTGGAAGTAGATCACTAGGCCTTTCTTCCTGGCCCAGCTTAGTCTGGAAGCTCAGCTGAAACCTATTCAGCATCATAGCAACATGCAAGCCTCCACCGACAGATAGCAGGTGGCTGCACATGAGGTGCCTTGGACAGAAAATCAAACTCGGCATGGAGGGTAAAATTCTACTGAACTTCCCCTACCCACAATCTAACAATTGTTATTTTGTTGTTAGGTGCTGTCTTAGGCTGGGTTCTCTAGAGAAGCAAAACCAGTAAAATGTATACATATATACAGAGATTTATATCAAGGAAATGGCTCACACGATTGTAGAGGCTGGAACATCCCACATCCATGGATCAGGATAGAGGCTTCCCCTGCCTTATGTAGCCACGGCGGCTGGCGAACCCAAGATCTACAGGTTGGAAAGCAGGGCTCTTGTTCACAGGCTGTGAAGATGGATGAATCCCAAGATTGGCAGGCAAGACCACAAGGCTTCTCCTGATTCACATAGCTGCAAGGGCTGGTGAACCCAAGAGCAGCAGGTCAGAGAGCAGGACTCTTGCTCCCAGGCTGTTTAGATCCATGAATACCAAGATCGGCAGATAAGCTGCTAGCTCAAGTCTCAAGAACTGGAGGTCAGACAAGCAGAAGGCAGCTGCAGGATCCAGAGCAGGCAAAAGCCAGAATATACAATTATATTTGGATGCAGGCCGCACCCCCAGTGTAACTCCCTTTCAACTGATTGGCTACTCACAGTAGATCGCATCATCGGGGTGATCACATATAAACACTGAGAATATGGCCCAGCCAAGTTGACACATGGTCTTAACCATCACAGGTGCCATTGAGTGGGTTACGACTCATAGCGACCCTGTGTATAACCAACTGAAACACTGTCTGGTCCTTCGCCGTCTTCATAATCATTGTTGTGCTTGAGCCCATTGTTGCAGCCACTGTGTCAGTCCATCTCATTCAGGGTCTTCCTCTTTTTTACTGATCCTCTGCTTTGCCAAATACGATGTCCTTCTCCAAGGACTGGTCCCTCCCAATAACATGTCCAAAGTATGTAAGACAAAGTCTCGCCATCCTCGCTTCTAAGAAGCATACTGGCTGTACTTCTTCCAAGACAGATTTGTTCATTCTTCTGGCAGTCCATGGTATATTCAATATTCCTCACCAACACCATCATTCAAATGCATCAACTTTTCTTCTGTCTTCCTTTTTCATTGTCCAGCTTTCACATGCACGTGAAGCAATTGAAAATTCCATGGCTTAGATCTGGCTCACCTTAGATCTCAAAGTGACATCTTTACTTTTTAACACGTTAAATACTAAATAGATGCATTATATTAGTTATTGTGCTATGGGATAATGAAGCTTAAATAATAACTATTTCACTGACTACTTCTATAACTAACATGTTTTATATATATACTGTTGTTCTTAGGTGCCATTGAGACAATTCCGACTCAGAGTGACCTTATGTACAACAGAACGAAACACTGCCCGGTCCTATGCCATCCTTATAATCATTGTTATGCTTCAGCCCATTGTTGTAGCCACTGTATCAATCCATCTTGTTGAGGGTCTTCCTCTTTTTCACTGACCCTCTACTTTACCTACCATGATGTCCTTCTCCAGGAACTGGTCCCTCCTGATAACATGCCCAAAGTACGTAAGATAAAGCCTCACCGTCCTCCCTTATAAGGAGCATTCTGGCTGTACATATGTAGTTCCTTATTACCTTGCTTGTTTTTGAGTATTTTAAAATATTTTGAGTTAATATTTTTCATGATACCTGATACTGTACTGCTTAATAAACTTTCTCAATGGTTCTCTCTGACTCCCTCTCTCTTCACTTTCATTTGTTAAAAAGCCATGTTTCTAGGTAAACTGACTTCCTTAAGACTCTTGAGGGAAGGTTCCATGTCTGATAGGCCTTCCTGTTGCATGAAGGATTTGCTCTGCTCACCCCCTAGATTTTCTAATACTTTTCTATTCAAATGAATTTTATTGTTTTTTTTCTTCTCTCTTCCCCTCCTATCTCTTTATTCTTTGAATTAATTCCCCTCACTCCTATGTACAGAATTAACGAACAGATACAACTTTCAGAAATCCATAGAGAACTCAATTGCTCCCCTCCTACTCTCCCACACCCTGACAGTAAATCCTTGCTCTGCTCTCCAGACAAGCACTAGACTGAGAGTCAAAAGACCTTGGCTCAGCCTGTCAATAGCTGGTCCTATGGCCTTGAGAATGTTGAGAAAGTAAACCTCTCTGAGCCTCAGTGTAAACTTGGGCTAGGTAATGACCCAGGCTCTTTCCTAAATTAGCATTCTATGATTATGTGTCCTTCATTTAATTAAGTAAGGTCTGCTTCCACCTTAAAAAGAAAAACAAAGAAACAAAAAATGAAGACTTAACCAAACTTTGGAAATTACAGGGTTTAATGCTATAGCATGGGGGCAGTGGTGGTTCAATGGTAGAATTCTTGCCTTCCATGCGGGAGACCCAGGTTCGATTCTTGGCCAATGCATCTTATGTGCAGCCATCTCATGCATGCAGCTATGATGCTGAACAAGTTTCAGCTGAGCTTCCAGACTAAGACAGATTAGGAGGAATGGCCTGGCTATCTCCTTCCAAAAAATCAGCCAGTGAAAACCCTGTGGATCACAACGGTCCTGTCCCCAACTGATTCATGGGGATGGCACAAGATCAGGCGGTGTTTCGTTCTGTTGTGCGTGGGGTTGCCATGAGTCATAGGCAGCTAACAACAACAATACTATGACAGGAAGAGTGGGCTGCTGGATAAAATAACTATAGGAAGATAAAAGAAAATATATGCTGGTTATTGATAGGGCAAAACAAATATTTTCAAAATGGCCTAAGGTATCTCTCCCTAAGAGCAAAATGTTATCTCTGTGTTTTGGTTTGGGAGGGGAGAAGTCAGACGAGCCTTGGGAAAGCTGTCTGTACCACTTTGCAATGGCTTTTCCCACACCCTGGTGTTCCCCATTCACACAGGGGTGTGTGGAGCACCTCTCGATATGCACATGACCTTGGAAGGAGCTAGCTGCTGGCCTTGCTTTATGTCATCCCTAGTATACTTGAATATAAGGAGCTCTGGTGGTGCAAAGCTTAAGCACTGGATTGCTAACTGAAAGGTTGGTGGTTTGAACCCACCTAGCAGTTCTGCAAGAGAAAGACCTGATGATCTGTTTCTGTAAAAATTACAGCCAAGAAAACCCTATGGAGCAGTTCCACTCTGTCACATCAAGTCACTATGAGTCAGAATGGACTTGACGGCACCAAGCAACAACATACTTGAATATACTGTGCCAGAAGAACAAATAAATCAGTCTTAGAAGAAATACAACCAAGTGTGCCTTAGAAGTGAGGATGGTGAGACTTCGACTTACGTCATTAGGGAAGACCAGTCTCTAGAAAAGGACGTTATGGTTGGTAAAGCAGAGGGTCAGTGAAAACTAGGAAAACACTCAATGAGATAGAATGACACGGTAGCCACAACAACGTGCTCAAACATACCAACAGTCATGAAGACAGCACAGGACCAGGAAACATTTCATTTTGTTATAGATAAGGTCGTCATTTGTCAGAGCCTAGTCATCTGCCTTTTAGTTTGAAAATCTCCAAGGCGAGTCTTTCTTTCTCAGAACAGAACTTCCACTGCTTTCTGCCGGTGAACAGCTTGATAAAAGTACATTTTCTCCTCAGTCTTCTGGTGGCCTAGGATTTTGCATCCTCTTTGGGTTAATATGAGTTGGGATCGACTCGACGGCAACGGGTTTGCTTTTTCTTTTTGGTTTGGGTTAATAAGTGAGGAATCTGTGGTCCTGGGATCATCTATGTTACTTACTGGTTGTGCTGCTAAGATACCTTGAGAGGAAACTGATCCTTCTCATCCATCATTTAATACCTTTCAGTTGGTTTACTAAACTGTGAAGTTATTTATGAAATAACTTGTCATCAATCCACCTTAATTATGCTATTTTTCTAAAGCAACCTGATCCAAGTTAGTGCGAACATTTTAAAAAACCACACACACACACACATAATGTACATATGTAATGTCCGAGCTCCAGATTTTTTACTGTTAGCGTCTATTTAAAGCTTTTGAAAGAGATCCAGGCTTTTCTGGAAAATGTGTGAAGATGGATTCAGGACTGTTTTGTCATCTACTGAATTATTTTTCTCTTTCTTAGTTTTAAATCTGACCAGCGTTCAAAGACCCCCTAAACGGCCATTGAACACATGGAATCTGCAGTGCTTCTCTTTGGTTGTAAATGGCCACGGGCTGGTCCTCCCTCCCCTTTAAAGCCTTCCTTGTAGATAATGTCTTGTGATTTAGCTAAGATGGTTTAAATAGCTTTTCATTGTCAGTACTTTACTTAATAAAGACAGAAATTTTCTGGCTGCAGTATAGTTGACCAGTGGTGGACTTCAGACACTCTGGATTTGAAAAAAAATTCAGAACTGGATTCTGGTTGCAGTTGGTTGTTTTTGTTTTGTTTTGTTTTTCTCGTCCTTCTTGTCTCCTGATATTTTGCATTTGTTAAAATACAAATGTATTTATTGAGCACCTGCCTGAGTCTGGTGTATTCCTAAGTACCATTGAATCTCATCTTTACCATAAGCCTATAAAGTTGGAAGCAACATCTCCATTTGTCAGGTGATGACCCAAAACTTAGAGAGGTTAGGTCACTGGTCCTAGGTCACACAGCAGGTGAGAGGCGGAGCTAAATTCAAGGTTTATTTTGCTCCTAAACTCAGCATTTGCCTAACTAAGCTACACATACTACTGGTAGTATGTAAAATGTTTTTAAGTGGTAACTGAATGTATAGATTTAATTTACTAGATGTTTAGTGTGTTTTAGAAAAATTGTATTTTTTTGCCTCAGATAGAAGTGTTGAAATTCATTTTTTAAAACAATATTTAAAAATTTAAAGGGAATATATTTGAGAAAAATATTAAACAGTGATTAATCTCTATTGACATGGACATAGAAAAAGTTATAAAGGCGACATAGCAAATGATTAAATGTTGTATAATGCTGTAGAGATGGATGGATGGATGGATAGATAATTTGTATACTAATGGCTTATCATTACTAATAATTCAAGTGCATACCTGTAAATGGGTAACCTTAATATAATTATCCAAGGGAGCCATTCTGCTTCAAGTATATGTGGACAAGCAGTTGGGAAAGAGAGATCAGGACAGGTTCTTATTAAAATCAGTTTCTGGTTTTTGAGGCAGAGTAATATATAACCTAAACAGACTTCAAATTTCTCTTGGTTCCACCAATGACATGTGGTGTCACTATCTGCAAATCATTTTCTCTTTCTAGACTTTCCCCACTATACCTGTAAAATAAGAATTTTAATAGCTGTCCATTAACTGAGTGACAAGAACAACGTATAAGTGTACTTGGCAGTACTTCCTAAGTGCTCACACTCTTCTTGGGAGAGGTTCTCTATGAATTCTTAATTATTCATTTATTTAACATTTATTGAGTCTCAATTGAATGCCAGATTTTGCATAGGGTTTTTGTTGTTGTTGCTGTTGAGTCAGCTCCAACTCATTGTGACCATGTAGATAATAGAATACAACATTGCCCAGTCCTACCCTATTCTCTCAGTGTTGCTATATTTGAGGCCATTGTTGCAGCCATTGTATCAATCCATGTCATGCAGGGCCTCCTTCATTTTTCCTGACCCTCTACTTTACCAAACAAGATATCTTTTTCTAGCGATTGGTCTTTTCTGATGATGTGTCCAAAGTAAGTCAGACAAAGTCTCACCATCCTTGCTTCTAAGGAGTATTCTGGTTGTAATGTCTCCCAGACAGACTCGTAGTTGAACTCAGCCCCTTCTCATCTTAACTGGGGATTTTTCTAATCAATGGGCTGGAGAGTCCCTAAGAAGTGACTCAGAAATACAGATTGTAAACATGCTTCTGGGAGTAGAGTCTTTCAGGCCAACTGTACTTGGCATTCTAGCTTCACCATGGCTGAGTTAAGGGTGCATACCAGGCACAGAAAACTTGAACTAGCGTCAGGGGAAGCCTCTGAGTTTAGTACTGGCTTCATTCACTCCACAAGCATGAAAGCACTCCTCTGCCTATCTGGCGCCATTGCTGAAGACACAGATAAACAAGACAGGATTCATGACCTTGAAGAGTGTACAGAAAGCACTTGTTCAATGACACAATCATCCAGCTCCCAGCACTAAGATGCATCACCCCATTCACGTGCCCACAATTTCCCCTGCATCCAATGCACCCGTATTACTCATCCTACCCCTTAGTGGTAGAACCTATGTACCCAAACCTCACTGCAAAGAAATGAGCTTCACATCCTGTTGGTTGTTTTTGTAACAAGTATTACAAGCCGCTGACCAGAGATGGACTTTGGGTTATTCACCTAAAATTTCACATTTAAATTTATTGCTATCATAATCCTTAAGTGTAAAACAAATTCTTTTAAAAGCATTTTCAATATCTGTGTGATGAAAATTTATTTTATTATTTCGTTTATTATTCAACACAGTGTTTGATTGGCTAGTATGTGCTAGGCACTATTCAAGGTGTTGAGGATGTTAATAGATGGAGCTAGATAGCTGCCATTGGGTCAACTCCAATTCATGGTGACCTTACGTACAACAGAACAAAGTGTTGCCTGGTCCAGTGTCATTCTCACAATTGTCAGCATGTTCAAGTCCATCGTTGCAGCTATTGTACCAATCTGTCTCACCAAGTGTCTCCCTTTCCCTTGCTGGCCCTGTTCTTCACCAAACATGATGTTGATGTGTTCAAAGCAAAGGAGTCAGATAATTTTCTGTTGTGACTTACAGGGTTTTCATTGACTGATTTTCAGAAGTAGATCTCCAGGTGTTTCTTCCCAGTCAGGAAGCTCCACTGAAACCTGTCCACCATGGGTGACCCTTCTGGTATTTGAAATAACCGTGGTCTAGCTTCCTCATTGCAGCAACACACAAGCCATCACACTACGACAAACTGACAGGTAGTGGGCTAAGGATGTAGCAATAAATAAATTGATAACAATTTCTAACTTCATGGTGCTTTCATTTGAATAGAAGGAAAACAGGCTAAATCCAAACATCTATGCATTATTTTAGGTAATAGAAGATGCCACGGAGAAGAAGACGTAGCCAGGTTTGGGGGCAAGGGATCAGGAAATGGAAAGTAGTCCTCCGTGAAGGACTTTCTGGTACATCGACACTTTAGCAGAGGTCTAAAGGAAGTGAGGAAATGAGCCTTGCAGTTCTGAGTGAAGGCATTTCAGGCAAGTGGGATTTACCTTTAAGGTCCTGAGGCCGGGCCTGTTGGGGTGATGACAAACAGTAAGATGGCCAATATGGCTCTAGGGGACAGTGGCAAGAGATAAAATGAAAGCCAAGAGAAGACAGTTTGGGGGTGTAGGATAAGGAGAGTTCGTGGATGGCAGAGAAAGGGGAACAGGTTATTCTAAAACATATTGTTCAATATTCTTTCCAAAAAACCTTGTCAAAATTTGGAAGTGTCTTAACATCTGTACGTATACATGCTAGATAACACAGTCCTATTTAAATGAGCACCTATCATGTTACAGCTTCTGGCGGCACACAAGATGACCAAGCCATGGTCTTGACTTGGGAGAGTTAGCAACCAGATAAGAAAGAAAGGAAAGCTAAATATAGCACATACCATGTGATAAGTTTTAAAAGCCAGCATTTAAAACAATGCTTATCTCCCTTAGACCCAGGGCATACAGGCGGGGGCATTTTATCTGGGTCTTGAAGGATGAATAATT
Source organism: Trichechus manatus latirostris (assembly GCF_000243295.1). Taxonomy (NCBI): domain Eukaryota; kingdom Metazoa; phylum Chordata; class Mammalia; order Sirenia; family Trichechidae; genus Trichechus; species Trichechus manatus. Next base: position 20,064,224 of record NW_004443970.1, read on the forward strand.
CTTCAAGTGAATGCTCCTTCTGAGGCTAGCCCTTTAAACTTCCTATTAGATATTTTGCTATATTGTAGACTCACAGAATACAGGAGCTAAAGGAACTTGAGAGAACATCTCATTCAACTCTCCTATTTTTAACTGAGAGGCAGTATAGCACGGTGGTTAAGAGTATGAACTGGACTCTTATTTGACCCCATCAAATGACCCTGCCCTGGGCAAGTTACTTTCTGTGCCTCATTTTTGCCACCTGTAAAATGGGATTACTAATGGTACCTAGCTTATAAGGTTGTTGGAAAGACTTGATGAATGGAAATGTGAAAGTGCTTTTGGAACAGTAACCAACACATAGTAAGAAAGCTTTAAAGTAGTGTTAGTGTGTCATACTGTGGTGGCTTGCGTGTTGCTGTGATTCTTGTAGATATGCCCCTCGTATTCCAAATGCCAGCAGGGTCACCTATGGTGGACAGATTTCAGCAGAGCTTCTAGACTAAGACATACTAAGAAGAAAGGCCTTTATGGATCACAACAGAACATTGTGTGACTTGCTTGCTTTGAACACGTCATCAGGAGGGATAATCCCTGAAGGAGGACGTCATGTTTGAAGAAGTGGAGGTACAGAGAAGGTGAGGGAGACCCTTGGTGAGATGGATTTGCCACAGCAGCTATAATGATGGACTCTAACATGCTGGTGATGGTGAGGATGATGTAGGACTGGACAAGATTTCATTCTTTTGTACATAAGATTGCAATGAATCAGAGTAGACTCAAAGGCAGCTATCTATCTGTCTGTCTATCTATCTATCTATCTACCTACCTTCCTACCTACCTATGATAGGGAAAATGAGGCCCAGAGAAGTTAAATAATTTGCCTACCACTTTACTGATAGTTATTGAGAAAACTGGATCTAGAACCCAGATCTTCGACTTTCCAGTCCTGCAATCTCTCTTGGACCCAGCATTGTATTCATCTTGAACTACTTTATTGTAACTTGTTTTTTTTACTTAAACAAAACAAAAAATGAAGTTAAAGTCTTTTCTCACTTTGCTGAGCTGTGGTTCATAGCTTAGGCAATGAGTGCAGTTGTTCCAACTTTATCTCTACCTCTTTAAAATTCTTTGAAGGTACCTACAAAGGTCATTGTCCTTTCACTCTCTGGGCTCTTGGCTCAGACCATCTTGAAGCTAACTCTCCCGCAGCCCAAGCTTATTGACAGTGCAATAAGGTTGGAGCAAGTCGAGACAAAGAGCATTTTTCCACTCCGGGTAGGTTTGATGGGAGCTTCATTTATGAAGCCAAGTACTTTTTCATCTGTAATGAAGTAATTAGTTTGTTAATCTATGTACTAGGGAAACATTTGTCTACAATCATTTTACCCTGTTCTGCCTCTGATTTTTGGTTGGATGGTCTGAACTTAAGAGAGTTCAGTGGAAAATTTAGAATACATACATATATGTATAGTGATGCTAATTCTTATTGACTTGGTTTAATTAAGACTTCTGATACATTTAATCTACTGATGGAGAAAAAGGGAAGGTGGCAGAATTCTATCTAGGAAGTGGATATTTTTCAGCCAAAATCACCTTCTCATCATGGAGAGGATGGGGCACAGACTTTAAAAGCCAGATAAAATTTTTCTTTTTTTTTGGTTCTTGTCTGTTGTTTTGGATTATCTGACTGTTTGCTCCAACTATCAATGTAGATGGCTGTGAACTGATTCTGACTTGGATTTATTGTCTGTTTATTTTGTAGTCACCCTTCTGGGAAACCACAGAAGAAAAGATTTACTGATTTATTTCAAATTTTACAAAAAAGTCTGAGCATACACATACTCAGTCATTTGAGAACAGTTTTATCAGCAATTTAAAATGATATGATGGAGACTAAATATGTGAATTCTCAGAGGACATAGTTTTGAAATAAAGGAGCCTAGCATTTGTCAACTTCAGCTGCCATCCAATGCTGGATTCCCTCTTTAGCCTCCTTGTCAAATGACTCTTGAACTTGGGCTTGAATACCACCACAGGTAGAGACCTTTCCATCTCCTGTATTAGCCCAGTCTGTTTTAGACTTCTTTTGTGCTTAGGAAATTCTTCCATGTGTTGGTCAGAATCTTACCTCTTTATTGCTTATACCTATCAAGCAACATAATGAATTCAAAACTCTTGGTTCTTTCCTGGAACATAGTAATGCCTCAGTAAATTTCTATTACTATAAACATTACTTATTATTGTCTTAGTACTAGTGGAAGGAAGATGGTGTTAGATAAATATGAAAACATCTGGATTGCTTATTGAAGTTATATATTGTTATAAGTCGCTTTAATTAAGTCCATGGGGATCTGGCAAAGCCAAGACCCATTTGACCGAAATGAGTTGGGTATTGGTGGTCACCATGATACCGGGACTCTGTCTTGGACACAGATACTTGAGTTTGAATCCAGGTGTATTAGTCAGGGTTCAATCAGAGAAACAGAACCACTAAGAAATATATATTATCAGTTTATTGCAAGGAATTGCCTTACTTAGTCATAAGGGCTGGCTAGGCAAGTCCAAAATCTGTAAAACAGGCCATCAGGAAGGGCATCCTGGAACTCTCAGGCATGAGCTGAAGCTGCAGCCCATATCTGAAAGTTCTTTTTCAGGGAAGCTTCTGCTACATTCTTAAGCTCTTTTGACTGATTGAGTCAGGCGCACCCAGATTTTCTAGGATAATCTTCCTTACTTAAAGTCATTTGATAATGGACTTTAATCATATCTAAAAAATATATTCACGGCAATTCTGAGATTAGCAATTGATTGAATAACTGGGTGCTAGAGCCTGGCCACATTGATACATAAAATTATACATCATACCAGGCTCTACCATTGACCCTATATGATCTTGAGTAAGCTAGTGAACTGTTGTTGTTAGGTGCCGATGAGTCGGTTCCAAATTATAGCAACCCTGTGTACAACAGACCCAGACACTGCCTGATCCTGTACCATCCTCACAATTGTTATGCTTGTGCCCGTTGTTGTGGCCACCATGTCAATCCAAGCTACTGAACTTAATTTAATTTACTGAACTATGCTCAATTTTTCTCACCTGTGAAAAAGGGATTGTAATAGTTGGAGTTTAATGAATTACAAGAAAATAGATATTTAGTTGGTTTTTGACTGTATTTAAACTAATTCCCGTCATTGGTATCTGATTGGTTTTTGCTTCAAGTTGTTTAGTGTCACTGAACTTTAGTTTCCTCATCTGTCAAATGAGGGGAATAGTATCTTCCCAATAGTGGCATTGTGTAGGAATTCCAGGGTAGCACAACTAAGCCATTGACTACTAGCCAAAAGGTTGGCGGTTCAAACCTACCCAAAGGCTGCTTGAAAGACAGGCCTGGCGATCTACCTCCAAGAGGTCACAGCCTTGAGAACCCTATGGAACAGCTCTACTCTGCATACTTGTAGTCCCCATGGGTCGGAATCCACTGGACAGCAACTAAAAACAACACCATGTGGTGTTGTGTTAGGAATAAAGGAGATATTGAATTTAAAATGGCTGGTAAATTATAATAACAATCAATACTTAGGAAATATTTACTCTGTGTCAGATGCTATTATAAGTACTTTACCTGTATTAACTCATTTGGAGTCCCCGGGTGGTGCAAACAATTAAAGTACACGGCTACTAACTAAAAGATTGGAGGTTGGAGTTCACCAAGAATTGGCCTGACAATCTACTTCTGAGAAATCATCCATTGAAAACCCTGTGGAACATAGTTTGGTAAACTGGTTATTTATTAACTCATTTAAGAGCTACAATAAATGTTACTCATAGCTACATTCCCCATTACCATGGAGTGGATTCTAACTCATAGCAACCGTATAGGACAGAGTAGAACTGCCCCATGGGGTTTTCAAAGCTGTAATCTTTATGGAAGCAGACTGCCACATCTTTCTCCCATGGAATGGCTCAGGGATTTGAACCACGGGCAGATTATCCAATAGGCAAGGTAAGCACGGTCTTAATTGTGCTTACTTATTAATCTGTAGTGAACAATTTCACATGGGTTTCACCATATGATTGGTGCTTACCTTGATGACTGGGTAATCCATCTCTGTCAGGGACTGTAAATTTGAAAAGAGTCTTTGATTCTGCAGGAAGGTTCTGGGGAATTGGGAGAGAAACAGATGCCAGCCATATCTAGAAGCAGAATCTTTGATGTGGTGAAAAAAATCTGGAATTGTTCACTACAGATGATCTGGTAAGCAAGGTAAGCGCTGCGCTTACCTTGACTAATGGTTAATATTCATCTCTTTCGAACTGCTGATCTTTCAGTTAGCAGGTGAGTGCTTAACCATGTTTCGCCAGGGCTTCCATGTAGCTGCATTAACAAATAATATAAAATATAAAGAATTTATTTAAAACCTCCATGGGCCAGGAGAGAGAACAGTGGGATTCTGTGAGTCTTGAATATCATCAAAGGGACCAATAGGATGGACACTGAAGAACGAGGTGTATTTTTAAGTGATTTTTGATGCCATGGAAGGCTTTCTCAGAGAACAAAGGGTCAGAGGGATGCTTACTCTCTGTGGAATGGACATAATGGAAATAAAATTATTTTCACTTACTCCATTGATCTTATGAATATATTCGATCAAGCTAATGAGTTCCCCATGGTTCTTTGTAGGCACTTTCTTTACAATAGAAGAATGTAACTCCCTTCGGCTGACCATGTTTTTTGTTGAATTTTTCAGCCTGCCCTGAAGGAGTAATCCGTAACCTGAAGCTAAAAAAGTGATCATATGAAAGTTTATTCAGCCAGTTGAATCACGTTTATGTCTAGAAAAAAGAAATACAGAAAATCAAGCAATTCAGGAAGATTGTTTAACAACAAATCGGCTGCTGTGTGTCAAACCTTTTATTTGCGTTTGCCCGTAACCTTTCATGGTAGAGGTTATTCCTTCTTACATACCCATTTCTTTCGAGTTTCTGTTCACACAGTTTGTTTTATTATAAAGCATTTGTTGTTGTTGGTTGCCATCGAGTAGGATCCAACTCATAGTGACCTTATGTATAACAGCATGAAATGTTGCCTGGCCTGGTGCCATCCTCAAAATCATTAGTGTATTTGAGCCCGTTGTTGCATCCACTGTGTCAATCTGTCTCGTTGAGCATCTCTTCTTTTTTCCTGACCATCTACTTTACCAAACATGATGTCCTTCTCCAGCGATTGATCCTTCCCGATGACATGTCCAAAGCAAGCAAGATAAAGTCTCACCATCCTTTCTTCTAAGGAGCATTCTGACTGTACTTCCTCCAAGAATGATTTGTTCATTTCTCTGGTAGTCCATGGTGTATTCGATATTCTTTGTCAACACCACAATCTGAATGCATCAATTCTTCTTCAGTCTTACTTTTTAAAAATGTTTATGCCCAGCTTTCACATGCGTATGAGGCAATTATATAGGACTGCCAACCTTTTGGTTAGCAGCCAAGTTCTTAACCATTGTGCCACCAAGTTTGCTTATAAGCATTAGATTCTGGAAATATGCACAGTAGAACATGGGATTTTAATCTCTGTATAGTGTCACTGAGGTCAGCAGTACAAGTGGTCTACAAGTATTCTTTTAAGAGCAATAGATACGTGTTTGCCAAGAGAACCTTGCCAAGAGAGGGTCCTAAGCAGGGTTTGTTCAATGGACGTCAATAGGTGCTACACAAAAAATGCCACCCATGATCAAGTTAGTTTAGGAAAGACTGGTTTTCATAAATTGAACTAGATTTTTAGTTTAGTAATACCTCATGTAGCCTTTGATATGTAAAGTTTTGTCATGGATCTCTAAGATGGAGTGAAAGTATCCAGTGACTTCCAAATTAAGTTGAACAAACCCCCTACCTTGTGATTTTTTGAAGGAATATCTCAAGGGATGGTGATCTTCCGAATATACTTTGGGAAATGATACACAGTCTTTAGGTCAATGACTACACATATATGTAGATTGGCTTCCTTAAATGTGCAAATCTCAATATTTGTCCATGTCTTATACATAAACACAGCAGTGAGAGTAAAAGTTGTCAGAAGAGCATTTTGTTTAAAGTCGTTAAAAAACTCACAGACTCAGTCTCATCTTGTAAACTTGTTTTAAGCTTTTTAAATTTTCTCTTTCATTGCATTAGACTCAGCATAATAAGTGGATTGAAGAATATATATACATGTATGTATATATATATGTATATGTTTATATATATTAGAGAATGAGAGAGATAGAGTGCGTGTGTATGTGAGTCCCTAAGTGGCACAAATGGTGAAGTTCTCGACCGCTAAATGAAAGGTTGGCAGATCAAATCCATCCTGAGGCACCTCGGAAGAAAGGGCTGGTAATCTACTTATGAAAGATCACAGCCATTGAAAACCCCGTGGAGCACAATTCTACTTTGACACACATGAGGTAGCCATGAGTTGGAATTGACTTGATGGCAATTGGATTTATTAGTTATATATATATGTATAAATAACTTTTTTCCATTTCTAAGTTGGAAAACTCCTTGAGTACAGGACCCATGTCTTATATGCCTCAGTTTCCCTAGTACCTGGTACAATGTCTACCATCCAGTAAAAGGTGAATATGTAATTTTTTGATGGGCAAATGAATATGCTGTACTACCAACAAGCCCCTCCCCAAATAAACAAATAAATGAATAGAATTAAAAAATCCCCAAATAAATTCACCTCTCTCAGAATTTTTCAGATGAAACTGTAGTTCTTATTTATTTGCCTTTTTTTTTAAACCCTCAAGGTTATATTTTATTGATCCCCCTGAAGGCCCCACCACGTTTCATGAGATTTTTGCCTTCCACCAAACTGCATTTATTGCATAACTCATTGTTTCCCTATTGTTTGCTAATCATGATAGAGCTTCTAATTGTAGGAAATAAGTACTGTTATCACACTGAGTTGCTTAAAATTCCTGCCTAAAGCAAAGCAACTTGATATGTTACTTAATCTGGACAGCCGTACATTGGGAAAATGTGGCCGGGGAGTTGCTGATGTGATAATTTGTGGAAAATACCAAGTGAAGCCATCAGTCCAGTCAAGAGGAGTGTTTATCAAGTAAGAGATCTGAGGTATAATAGAAACCGAATAGTAAATGAATGTAAAATGATCATATGGATTCATTGTTCTCTTGGCCCATGTTTAGCAGGGTTTCGTGGCGTAGATAAATGCCCGTGTACTGACAAATACAGGAAGCTTTTTGATGTGATTTTTAAGATTCTTAAAGTGTGAGTTTTAATCATAGTTTGGAATCATTTTTCTTCCTTTGGGAAAACTTCTCTGCCAGTGTAAGCAAAGCCAATGAATAATGACTCAATATACAGCTATTTGCATATTGCAGAGTTCTCTGGAATGCAGCTAATGTGCACAAGGGGGTCAAGATATGCTTTGTATTCAAGGTAATAATTCCACTCTTCTCCAGCTAACACCCACTTTCCGAGGCCTGCATTTTCTGGCTTGTAGAATAACCAGAGCTTTTCCTTCTGCCAGTTCCAGTAGTTTTTCTGCTAGTTCCAATAGAAAGAGAATAAGGAAAGATTGAAATTAATCGAGTTATCATCATCATCATCATCATGACTATTATTTGCTCTCAGCTTTGGCAAGAAGGAAGAAACTAAAGTTATTAACTATGATTTGGACTTATCTTTAGATTTCTTTTTTTTTTTTCATGCTGTGATGGTTAAGGTTATGTGTCAGCTTTGCTGGGCCATGATTCTCAGTGGTTTAGCAGATATGATGTAATTACTGTCTGTGATGTGAGCTATTGTGAGCAGCCAATCAATTGAAAGGGGAGTTTCCTTGGAGGTGTGACCTGCTTCCAATATATATGGATGTTCTGACAAAGCTTACTCCCTCTGGCACCTGTGTCCGACTCGTCATCCTCTGATCTCTGGTTCTTAGGAAGTGAGCCAGCGGCTTGCCATCTGACCTGCTGATTTTGAGTTTGTCAGCCCCTGCATCCATATGAGTCAGGAGAAGCCTCCAGCCTGACACCTGACTCACAGATTTGGGACTTGCCAGCCTCTACAACTGCATGAGCCATTTTCTTGAAATAAAACTCTCTATATATATATTTATGTATGTATGCTTATCTGGTTTTGCTCCTCTAGAGAATCCAGCCTAAGACACGTGCTAACCTAACCTGCCGTTACTTTGAATAATTGAGAATTGTCTAATTAAAAACTTTATCTGTATTGTTATTTAATATTTTTTCTTCAAATTCCTTTTAAATTAAATCTCTTTTAAAGTTTAGCAGCATTGTAAACCATCTTGTCCATGAAATCATGCTTTTGATGGAGTAATGTTGTTAGGTGCCATTGAGTCGGTTCTGACTTGTAGTGACCCTATGTACAACAGAACAAAACGCAACCCTGTCCTATACCATCCTCACAATCATTGCTATGTTCGACTCCACTGTTGCAGACACTGTGTCAATCCATCTTGTTGAGGGGCTTCCTCTTTTTTGATGACCCTCTACTTTGCCAAGCATGATGTCCTTCTCCAGGGACTGGTCCCTCCTGATAACAAGTCCAAAGTACGTGAGACAATGTCTCACCATCTTCACTTCTAAGACGCATTTTAGCTGTACTTCTTCCAAGACAGATTTGTTTGTTCTTCTGGTGGTCCATGGTATATTCGATATTCTTCGCCAACACCGTAATTCAAAGGCGTCAATTATTCATCAGTCTTCCTTATTCATTGCCCAGCTTTTGCATGCATGTGAGGTGATTGAAAACACCATGGCTTGGGTCAGGTGCACCTTAGTCCTCAAAGTGTCATCTTTGCTTTTTAACACTTTAAAGAGGTCTTTTGCAGCAAATTTGCCCAATGCAATATGTTGTTTGATTTCTTGATTGCTGCTTCCATAGGTGTTGATTGTGGATCCAAGTAAAATGAAATCCTTGACAAGTTCAGTATTTTCTCTGTTTATCATGATGTTGCTTATTGGTCCAGTTGTGAGGACTTTTGTTTTCTTTATGTTAAGATGTAATCCATTCTGAAGGCTGTATGTAGTCTTTGATCTTTATCTGTAAGTACTTCAAGTGCGCTTCACTTTCGGCAAGCAAGATTATGTCATCTGCATGTCGCAGGTTGTTAATAAGTCTTCCTCCAATCCTGATGTCGCGTACTTCTTTATATAGTCCAGCTTCTTGGATTTGGCTCAGCATAAAAATTGGATAAGTATAGTTAAATGATACAACCCTAATGGACACCTTTCATGGTTATAAACCACACAGTATCCCCTTGTTCTATTTGAATGACTGCCTCTTGGTCTATGTATAGGTTCCACATGAGCACAATTAAGTGTTCTGGAATTCCCATACACATTAAAATAAATAAATGAATATTGAAATTTAATATAACTATTTTTCTAATATCCTAAATGTCAAATACCGCAACAGTACAAGTACCAAACTTTGGAAAACTCTGGTTGGTAGAAAAAGGATTTTTATTCCAAATTCTGAGAAACCCTAGAGTCTGGGATGGTGTAGGGTAGGGTCTTTTCAGAAGGCCAAGTGGACTTCTGCTTTAACTTCAACCCAGGGTTTCCTGCTTTGTAATTTGCAGTTCAACATAAGATTTTACTTGAGTAAAAAATAGTTCCAGTGGTAACCCCTAAATTTTAAATTTGAAAACCAACAATCTGGTTCCACCCTCTCTTTAGCAAGGGAGAATGAAGAAAACCAAAGACACAAGGGAAAGTTTAGCCCAAAGGACTAATGGACCACAAGCACCACAGCCTCCACTAGACTAAGGCCAACACAAGTAGCTCTTGCCCAGCTGCCACCACTGACTGCTCTGTCAAGGATCACAATAGAGGGTCTTCCACAGAGCTAGAGAAAAATGTTGAACAAAATTCTAACTCACAGAAAAAGACCAGACTTACTGGTCTGACAGAGACTGGAGAAACCCAAAGAGTATGACCCCTGGACATCCTTTTCACTCAGTCCTGAGGTTCACCTTTCAGCCAAAGATTAGACAAGCCCATAAAACAAAATCAGTCTAAATGGGCATACCAACTCAGGGGCAAGGATGAGAAGGCAGGAGGGGACAGGAAGGCTGGTAATGGGGAACTCAAGGTTGAGAAGAGGAGAGTGCTGACATGTTGTGAGGTTGGCAACCAATGTCACAGAACAATACGTGTATTAACTGTTTAGTGAGAAACTAATTTGCTCTGTAAACCTTCATCTAAAGCACAATAATAAAAAAATAAAAACCACTGATCTTCGGTGAGAAGTTCTTTTTATTCTCTTAGAATTTACATATTGACCCATTACTGCTTCTGATGTTATAAATTCCTCATTTTATAATAGCTGCAATACCACAGCCTAACATTCAGAGCCTTCCACAATCTCCCTTTCCTGGCTTCAAATACACTTTTCCCTTGATAAACCCTCTACTCCATCCGAAATACTGTTGATGCTCATCATTTGTGGATTCCATTTTTGCAAATTCGCCTCCTCACTAAAATTTATTTGTAACCCCAAAATCAATGCTTGCGGTGCTTTAGTGCTCACTGGCAGACATGCTCAGGGAGGCAGTGAAATGATGTGAGTGGCCCAATGTGCACATTCCCAGCTAAGGTGGAATAAGCCCAGTCTCTGCCTTCTTGTTTCAGCTCTCATACCATAAATGAGCATCATTTTCGTGGTCTATGTAGTGCCACGCTTTTCTCATTTTTGTGCTTTTTGTTGGTGATTTCACTGTTTCTAATGGCCCCCCAACAGCAGTGCTGACGTGCTGTCTAGTGTTCCTAAGCTCAAGAAGGTTGTGATGTGCCCTAAGTAGAAAATACGTGTGTTAGGTAATCTTAATTCAAGAGTGCGTTATTGTGCTGTTGGCCATGACTTCAGTGTTAATGAATCAACAATGTATATTAAGTAAGGTGTCTTTAAACAGAAGCACACATAAAGGAAAGTTATGTATTGATCAGTTGATGAAAATATTATGAGCAGAAGCTCCCAAGACCCTAACCCTGTATTTCCCTAGAAGCAGCCTTTCAGTATTCCCTAATTCAGTGTTTGCTGCAACTTTATAGAACAACTCCCGTTTATCTGGTCTCTCTTCTGGTGCTTGCGCATTGTTACTTATGGTCTGTATTGTGTTTATGCCATGTATTACGGCTCCTAGCATTGTCCCTATTTTTTCTTCCATGATCTTTATCGTTTTTGATTTTATATTTAAGTCTTTGATCCATTTTGAGCTAGTTTTTGTACATGGTGTGAGATGTGGGTCTTGTTTCAGTTTTTTGCGTATAGATGTCCGATTATGCCAGCACCATTTGTTAAAGAGACTGTCTTTTCCCCAATTAATGGACTTTGGGCCTTTGTCAAATATTAGCTGCTCATAGGTGGATGAGCTTATTATATCTGGATTCTCAACTCTGTTCCATTGGTCTACATATCCGTTGTTGTACCAGTACCAGGCTGTCTTGACTACCGTGACAGTATAATAGGTCCTAAAATCAGGTAGTTTAAGGCCTCCCACTTTGTCCTCTTCTTGAGTAGTGCTTTATTTATTCGGGGCCTCTTCTGTTTCCATATGAAGTTGGTGATTTTTTTCCCCATCTCATTAAAAAATGCTG